>NW_019173693.1:0-409263 GCF_001646965.1 Fonsecaea nubica | reverse complement strand
GTTGGTTAGTTGTGTTTTTATGTCGTGGGTGTGCTCGGGTGTCGCAGCAGCGTTGTGCGTCGGCAGCGTCAGATTGGTATAAGGTCCAGCCCCTTTTCTTACCCAGCGCCACCTCCGCTAATTACGTCAAGACCGCACCCTCCCTCCCTCTTGATCGGAGGACCCGGAACATTTGAGGTGGAGTCGGGTCTCCTCGTTCGTGTTCGTTCTAGGTTTGCACGAACCCTTTTTTGTATTCTTCTTTCCTGTGAGCCTTACATGATATCCCAACATACCAGGCACCAGGCACCAGGCACCGACAATTTGGGTCAGGTTGCCCGTACACGCCCTTCGGCCCAATGGACCCGAGTGCCAGAGTCGCTGGCTGGATCTGATCCTCCAAGGCCCTCCCCAAGACTCGAGACAAGACCTCTTGACTGGCCTGGTGCCACTGCGTCGGTGAGCACTGAGCTGTCGCAGCTGGCCCTATCAGCCGTCTCATCCGCAAACGACAAGTGCCTACAGTATACCACGCCTTGCCATGCCTTGCCATGTGCATGTCCACGCCCACGTCCATACCCACGCCAACGATGCCGAGATACATCTCTGCTGACTTTGCCAAAGCCTCTCCCCCCCTTCGCCTAGCTCCCTTGAAACTTTATTGATTTGTCGCATCACCCGCCTGCCGGTGTGCTGGCACGGCCCCCCAATGTGCCGGATGATCCAAGAAGCCAAGACCTCTTGTTGGTCGAGTCACGGTTCGAGAGGGCTGAAGATCATGGCTGACCTCTGACATCTGACCTCTGACCTCTTGCTTGTTAGGAGCCAGTGAACAGTCCACATGGTTTGGATTACGCTCGGGAAATATACACGGGATAAAGGGATCACTCTCTCCCACAAGACACGGATATGTCCTCGGATATGTCCATACAGGTACGAGGTACGTGTTCAGCGAAGCGATACACGGCTACGAGGATGACCATGATGAGACCCGCTATTGCCCACGAGTTTCTCGGGTTCGACCGGCCCTGCTCTGTTCAGCGCATCCAAGCCAGCAGGTTCTCTGTGTCTGCTGTGTCTGTTGTGTTATACCGAGGTTTCCAAAAAGGGATATCTTCACTTTTGGCGTGGTGGTCCAGTGATCCATTGATCCAGCAATTAGATCCCACAATGGTTCCAGGCCCATGCCTTCCTACTCGTGGATTCCGTCGGAAGTCCCTCAGCACTCGTTTCAGTATCGGTGTTGTGTTATTTGTTATTTTCTCTCTGTCCTTTCCGTTCCATCTACGATGACATTGTGGAAACCCTCGACTTCCCACCCCATCTCTCAAAACGGAGCAGGGCACCATGGGATCAAGAGACATCCTGAACCTGTTTGGGTACTTTCTGCTGACCATCCCTCTTCACTCGCTCGCCGGCTCGCTGGCTTGCTCAGTTGCGGTGTTGTCCTCCATGTGCGGCTGTCGGAATCAGATGTGATGAGATGAGATGATTCGCCTACGGGTCTGATGAGTAGGTGAGGCGAAGGGGCAATCACAATCACAATCACAATCAGTTCTTGTCGAGCCGCGCATCGATAAACCTCGGGGTTTCAGAGGGGGTACATATCCTTGTGATACGATACTGCTCACTGGGTGTCTGGCTGGGTATCAAAACATCTGACTATCTGGCTATCTGGGCGTCAGCCAGCCAGCCAGTCAATCAATCAACCAATCAGTTGATCGGTTAACCAGTCAGCGTCTTCGTAACACGATGACCCTCTGCTCCGATGTCTCCGATGTCTCTGGTGTCTCTCTCCCGTCCTCCTTTCCCTTCATTCCTTTCCCAGACATGGACATGAACCCTTTTCTGACCCCGAAACCCCCTTATACCTTACATATATATGTTTCTGTTCTCCTTGTTCAAAGACCAATCAAGCCCGATCAGCCCGTGCAGCCACGATCGGCATGGTCGACTAATCTACCGATCGACCAATCGACCATGTGAGAGAGTGCGGGAGTGAGCAAGTGCGTGAGTGAGGGCGACAAAGTCTACGATACAAGTAGGGGCATGGATTAAGGATATCGATCGAACGACTGATTGCATTTCGTCACAGCATCAAAGGATCAAGCACCACAGGACCAAGCATTGGAGGATCGGTGAGTAAAGATCAAGAATGCCCATCTGGTTACAGAAGCACATAGAGCTCCTATGATGAGATTACCAAGAAACACCTCACCATATCACATCGACCTTTTCACCTCTGAGTGGAGAAACTTTTAATATCATTTTTTAGCAAGGGGAAACCTTTGGGCAATCTTTCCCCGGGTTTCTAATTCGAACATTTTACCACGCTATGCCAATGCAAGTGACAAAGTTTCTCTCTCTTGAAGAATCTGCCCTGTCAGAGAGTTATCCACCATGATACATATTTACAATGTGTCCTCGTGCCGATGCATATGTCTGATCTATCCTCTCATTCCCTGCCGAGTTACCGACCCAAGTCCGGAGGGGATCCTCAGTATTGCCTCGCAGCCTGCTGGCAAGCCTTGAGTTGTTCCATGTACCATCCGCAAATGGTCAGGTTACCCTGGTTCTGGTTCATGCAGTCGGTGAAGCTCTTGATGTCAGCGGCACAAGGGCCCGTGGCCTCGGCGGCCGAGTTCGATTGACTGTACAGAGCGTTGGGCATGGCATCACCGGTCCGGGCGTAGGCGTCGGTGGGTTGCTGTTGTTGCTCCGCAGGCGCAGAGTAGGAGGAGCCGCCGCCACCGCTGAAAAGACCACCGATGGCGTGGCCGATGGAGGATCCAACTGCGACGCCACTACAATTTCACGCACGGGTCAGTAAGTGTATGACAATGAAGTCAATTGCTCCCATCTCTTTTTAGACCCGATCCCCGTTCGAAATACATACACCCCGACGGATGCATAACTCGTGTGGGCACTCCAGGACGGGGGGCGGAAGCGAATTCACTCACGCAGCAGTGCTAGCCATCTGACCAAAGAGCCCGGGGCCCTGCGATGCTTGAACAGGAGGAGGGGCGTGCTGTGCGGGTGCACTCGGGGCAGTCGTAGTCATAGGACGTTGTTGCTGCTGTGGCGCTACAGACCGAGGTGCCGCAGATGGAGCTGTCGGTCGCGACGGAGCAGGTCGGGAAGCACCTCCACGAGAACGAGGCATTTTTGCGGTGTTTTTCTGGTGAACGAGCGGTCCGAGTTGAGTCTGATCTGTGGAAGTCGAGGGAGGACGAGAGATCGATGAGATATGTGGGTGAGATGGAAAATTTGGCGAGGAAGAGGAGATGTAGAGGAACTGGATCGAACTTTGAAGCCGGCGAGACGTCCATTCAATGCCAAGATCGCAGTTGGGACATGCAGATTCCGTCCCCTGCCATTGGTCCAATCTTGCCACCAAAATCGACGTCTCGCTGCAGCCTGCAAGTGGCCAAAGTGTTAAGAGTGCGAGCTCGAAAGGAGCGAATACAGAACAATCTCAAGCATTGATAATGACTTGTTACAAAACCACAACAACCTCGTCTTCCCCCAAGCTACTATGTGAAAAGCGATTGCAGTCACCATAATTTCAATCCAATTTTTGCCCAGCCAGTATTCCCACTCACTCGCCCTATCATTTCCAATCTCACCTCAAAGTCCCTTGTGCAATCTGAGCCAAACCCGATGCATCGTCCAATTCATCACGCCGAAGGTGGTGGTGGTGGATAGTACTCGTGCACGCCCGGGGGTGGCGGGGGTTGATCTGGCGGTGGAGGAGGAGCCTGTGCGTCGGGAGGTGGAGGGGGAGCAGCAGCGCCCCCGTACTGCTGCAAGAAAGAGCTGAGTCCAGGAGGAGCTGGCGGAGGAGGCACGCCGTATCCTGGTTGAGCATCATAGCCAGGATAGCCACCATATCCGTAGTTTTGCGCAGGAGGTGGCTGTTGTGCTTGTTGTGGTTGCTGCCAGGGGGCTGATGCTTGCGCAGGTGCAGCACCATATCCACCTTTAGCATCTCCTCGACTCTGAGCCCATGGAGGAGCCGACGAGTCGCCGTCTCGGTGGCCATAATCACGATTGTCGTAACCACGTTGACCATACTCTCTTTGGCCGTAGTCTCTCTCCTGTCGTTCTTGTCGGTCTCGCTGCCAAGGAGCAACACCACCGGTCGGCTGGCGCGCCCAAGGACGCGAATCGCCTCCGCTTCCAGCTGCGTACGAGTCGCCCTGATCATAGCCGCCAGGAGCAGCCTCGATGCGACCCGCAGGACCATTGCCGGATGGGTTTCCAGAAAGCTCTTGCATCAGATTCTGTCAGGTGTCAGAGAGCGCGATCATAACAAAATCCTCGTATAACGTACCTCCATCTCTCGGTCGACGGCGTCTGTAGCGCCCAGTCGTCTTTGTGGTCCTCCATATCCTCCAGGGATATTGTTCCGCATATCGGTCCCACGTTGTCGGTCTGGGCAATCCCTCGCCATGTGGCCAGCGTTACCACAGACTCGACAGATGATGTTGGCTGTGAAGTTGCGCTGCTCGGGGCAGTCATACTTGCGGTGGCCAATTTGCCCGCCTGGTTATTTCAGTAAGAGCTGCTCTATCGCACCGGGGGGTGCACTTACAATTCTGGCATGCTTGATTCTCATCGTCACGCAGAGTACCATTGAGCGCCGCCAATTCGCGCAACTGATTCCTCTTTAGTTCGTTTTGTCCTTCCGGGATGGACGCGGCTGTTTCGATGACGTTGTGAATCAATGCTTTGGCCTTGTTGACCTTCTCTTCCGTGTCTGCCATGATGAGACAGTGTAGATCTTCTTCCTGGTTGCTAGTATGAGCTGCGTCAGATCGTCCTTTGCCCTCTTTGACAGAGCCTTTGCCTCGAATGGCGATTTTGGCTCCTGATTCGGATTCCATCTTCTTGAGTGTGTTGCCACGAGGTCCAATAAGTAGTCCGACTTTGCAAAAAAGAAGCTAAGTGTTAGTGTGGAGTTCTCGAAAGCAGAAAAGTGTCTCAGGGAAATGGAAATAATGATAATGGTTAGTGCAGGATGCTACGTCTACCTCCTGGATCTCGAAGAGCAGACGGCAGCATGTGGAACAGCGAACAAAGCAAGGGGGTTTGTAGCAGAGTTATAGGGTTAGTAAGCATACTGAAGTTGATCTCGGGATAATCGTTGACCGGCACGTAGACCTTTTCCTGTGTCTTGGTCGGGCGCCTATAGTCAGAAGGCGGATGGTAGTTGGGGATGGTCTTCATGGCCTTTTCAATCAATTTGTGTCGCTCTTCTTCCAGGCGCTTGCGGTAGCGGAACTCGCGAGTGTTGACTCGACGGCCGAAGTTATCGTACTGAGGTGGCGGCGACGGGGATCTGACAATTGTTAGGGACGAGGCGAAAAAGGGGGGTGCGAGGGTGCGACTCACCTGTCTGCTTCCGCGGGAACGACATCGTTGATCCGTAACTTCTGGCTGATCTCCTCGATGCGGAGGTGAAGGGCGTATGCTTCGAGTTGTTCTGCTGTCATGTTCGCCTGAATCATCGTCGGGAGGCCCATGAGCCCTGCCGCCTTGTTTTCGCCGGCTTCACCCCATCGATTGCGCTTTCTACGCCTCTTCACGCCGTCGGTCTCAGGTTCAGCTGTAAGCTGGTTAGTCGAGAGCATGTACTCGCAATCAAGCCACGAACCTCTGGCAGGACTGCGCCCACGCTTGCTCGAGTCACCCCAGGCTGGAGAGTCTGCAGAGCTGTCATTTTGCGAGTCACCATTGCCTTCGCCTCCAAACCGACGACGCGTTCCGAGGGGGATGTTGTTAGAACCTGTGATGCCTTGATTGCGCCACGACATCTTGAGCGCAGAGTCAAAGGAAGAGTATTAGAAGAGACACGACACCTGATCATGCGCTTCCTATGAAGACTGGTAGTCGATGCGACTCAACGACGGGTTCAGGGTGCAGCTGAAGAAACAGAAGGGGAAGAACTTGGAGTCGCGCCAAGCCTGCGCTAAACTGCTTATGGAAGAGGAACTACGCCCTCGAGAAAACCTGACACGAGGCTGACAAAGCACGCAAGGCTAGTATATGCAGCGAGGCTGAAATATGCAGGACAGGATGGGATTTATCTTTCTAGTCAGATTTATTTTTTCCTTTACAGCAATTCAACCCCACGGCTCTGTATTATGAAAAGATGGCGTTCTGATTCTGTGGCTTTCTTCACTGACGCAGACCACTTCTACCCTGTTGCTCATTTTAGCGCAGTCGGAGGCGGGAGCAACTCTCAACCCATCCATTCCAGTTGGCTGACGCCCGCTTCGATGATATCGTTAGCAAGTATCAAATGGAAACGCATTTACACGGACGGTGATCAGGTCGACAAGCCAACTTCCGCACCAATACCCGGCTTCCGAGCCTCCAGCACTCTCATCGTCTGCTGAAACACCTTGGACTGCGCTTTCTTGCCCAGGTCTGAGTATATCCATCTCTCCACATCTTGGTTCTTGCCATCCGACATGAACTGCCCATGAGAGCCTGGTCCGGCACATGCGCCATAGACCAGGGTCCGAGAGCCCACCTCTGTTGATCTCGCCAGGAGCATACGCATTATGTACATCGCGATCCGGCCCGGGAGTGACACATTTCTATCCAGTTCAGACACACACAAGCCCGGATTGACCAGGGTAATAGTGACCGGCGGCTCTGTCGCGGCGCTGGATTTGTCGCGCTCTTGGAGGCGCAAAACCAGCTCGCGGATAAAGAGCACGCCGATGAGTTTACTGACCGGATACCTATACCATGTCCTGTGAGCCTAATGTGATTGCAAGGAGCAGAAAAGAAAGAGGCCAGTCCATTTACGCCCCAACAGACACTTACCTGCTCAGCATGTCGGCACTCTTCTCGTCGTTCAGAGTCGCGTAGATATCCGGAGCATTGACTTCTTTGAAACTCGAAAAGCGATGAGCCTCGGAATTGACGATCTCCAAGTGAGGGTTGGACTCGGGGAATTGGCGTTTGGTTTCCCTCAATTTGGGTAGCACGGACAGACCGAGCAGGAGAGTGTTGACAACATTAACTTGGATGGTCTGCTCGAATCCTTCGGAAACTGCCCAGCTCATGTTGTTGATACCGGCATTCTCCACGACAGCATCGACACGGGGCAACTCTTTCTTGACACGATCTGCGAACGCCAGGGTACTTTCTGTGCTGGTAAGGTCCAAAGGCCAGACCTCGATAGCTTCTGCCCCATCGGAGCGGTGTTTGACACTCCGAACGATTTCCTCCTTTGCAGTCTGACCTTTGGAGATGGTGCGCACGGCCAGAATCAATTTCGCACAGTTGAGGCGGTAGAAATGTCGGGCAGCCTCGAATCCTAGCCCAACGTTGGAGCCGGTGACGATGACGACCTGGCCGGAGAAAGTCTGTGTCGGATAAGGCGGTGTCCGGAAGAACTGAGAATGGAGGAAGGTTCGCAAAGAGAGCCCGATATCAAGCTTGAAATTGAATTCTTCCGCCATGGCTGGGAGCTGTAAGTGGGTGTGACCAAGAGACCGGAATGCAATGGTCTGTACCGAGTATAAATCAGTCGATCTGATAGATCACGCAAGCTATTCAAAGCTATTCAGTCGTGCCGAACGTCTACTGGCTCGTGACGGAACAAAGTATCAGCAATGGCAAGGAAATGAAACCTATAGGATTGACTTACAATAAGTATACCAAGCCTGGAGCTGAACAGATACCGACAACAAGTGGCGCAGGGTGCTTTCGGATGAAACTTGGACCGTCTTTACTACCCTATCTTTGTCCGTCGACGGGACGGAGATCATGGCGGTGTCACGCCAGGAAACTTTACTGGCCTGGAACCGAGTCTTTAGCGACCATGATTGGCTGCCAAATACTCAACAACCCCAATGTTGTCGTGGAAGAGAGTCTTGGGAGGCTGCCTGGGCGAGAGCCAAGCTGGTGTGCCTGAAACCTCGTTGCTGCAGAACGTTGTGCACCAAAGAAAGCTCTCGTATGTTATAGAAACCGGAGCATTTGTTCTACTGACGAGGGGAAGATCTCAAGGCAACGTACACGTTCCTCAATGGTCAAACCCACTTCGTACGGAGGTGGCTGCGCATCATGTTACCAGAAATGTTTGAAGGATGGGGTCCATGGAGATGAACGAGGAGAAGGTCTATATGCGGATTAATACCCTAGCTTGGAGAATTGTTCAAATGAGGAAGAGCATGGCATTTCCGAATGCTCTTTTGTGACACAGCTCATCCAATGCCAGCCTTGTACATTGGCCGTTGGTCAAGATCGCTGCTTGAAATGTTTTGGGTGGCCCCCCGGTCTCAATAAACTTAGTAATATACGACTTGCTCCATTAATCATAATGGATCATCGAGATAGCGTGGTTTGTAGCAATGGACCTGGTCAGTATAGAAGTCAGTAGCAGCTCAAGAGCTCTGTTCGCAAAAGATCACGCCGCTCTGTAGTGACCAGACATGTGCAGTTTTCATCTGTCTTCTGAGACGAGTCTTGGCACTCTGAGACATGTCACCACAAAGCAGCGGGAAAGCGCCCTGCCACCCGCGCTGGCCCTTCGTACAGCTCGTAGTCCAAAGTGCGGAGAAAGCCAAAATAATTTTTATTTGCTTCATTTCTGGTGTCTCTCAGCACGGCTTAGCTATTTTTCCCTACAACATCCTGCATATCTCTCCTTGACCTGCACGGAAACTTGAGTCGACCAAACCCGCAGCATCCGAGGCGTAGTAGCAAGTCCGTGTTCCGGCCTTCAGACCTCAAACTTGCTCTTTCCGTGCGAGTCAATTGAGAATTCTTGTCGACACCACTAGATCTCGACGTCGAGGACCAAGCCGACAGCAACCTTGCTATCTCTGCTCGTGCTTCTCCAGAGAAATTTCTACCAAACCATCCGCGAACATCTTCTACCTCAAACGTCGTGTGAAAGAGAGTCAAGATGGCGAAAGATAAATCAGGCGCCTCCAAAAAAGACTCCAAAGCTGAGCGCAAGGCCGAGCGCAAAGCCGAGAAAGAGGCTCGCAAAGCGGAAAAAGTCGCAAAGAAGCAGGCGGCTGCAACGACAAAAGCTAGCGGAGCGGGCCCGACTGGGGTGACAAAGCCAAAGGGGGAAAACAAGGAGAAGAAAGCAGCAAGGAAGGTGCTAGCGGAGAAGGCCTTGAATGAGCTTGAAGGCAAAAGCAACAAGAAGAAGGCAGAAGTCAAGGACGAGGAGGACGATGACGAAAGCGGAGAGGAAGAAGACGACGAGATGGAGGAGCAAAACGGCGTGAAAGTCGAGGGGCAGGAAAGCGACGGCGAGTCCGAGGACGAGGACGAGAAGCCGAAAAAGGCCAAGGCAGACTCAGAAAAGAAGAACATCCTTGCTGCACGGCCTGTGGGGGCTTTAGTGCCCTTTGCGAACCCGTTGGCAGACGAAAAAGTTGCAAAGAAGGTGTTTAAATGCGTCAAAAAAGGTGAGTTGTGCGCGCGCTGACCCATGGCCGTGTTGTAAATTCTGGCTTTCATTTGACACGGTCTTGCTAACTCGAGAGATCTTCACAGCTGCCTCGCAACGTACTTTGAGACGTGGCGTCAAAGAAGTCGTCAAGGCCCTCCGAAAATCCCCGACCACCTCGACTGATAAACTCCCTCTCGGCGTCGTGGTCCTCGCTGCAGACATCTCCCCTATGGACGTCATCTCTCACATTCCCGTGTTGGCCGAAGACCACAACGTCCCCTACATCTACGTGACGAGTCGCGCGGAGCTGGGCACGGCAGGTCAGACGAAGCGGCCGACCAGTGTCGTGATGGTCAGCAGAGATGCAGGGAAGAAAGCCGCAAAGGATGGCAAGGAGAAAAAGATCGAAGAGGAAGGCGACGAGAAGGAGAGTTGGGAAGACACATACAAGAGCCTTGTCAAAGTGGTGGAGCGAGAGGGAAGGCACGTGAAGATCTGATCGTTCGGTAACTCGATCCAATTTGTCCACGCCTCGCTCAATGACATGGGACTCTTCTGATGCCATCCGAGCTACTCGGCAGAGGAGGGAACTCGACACGCCTTTGCACGGAATAGCCTTACGAGTCATACTTCAAGCGGCGTCGAATGACCTTGACCACCCACCTTCTACCTACGCTATGAGACGGGCTCGTCGTGTCCGACCGATATGAGGTGTCACGAGAGGTGGGCTGTCGACTTCGTCCCACAGAGCGCAGAAAGCAATTGAACGGAATATCGGTTGGACTGTCAAGTTTCTCGCGAGCCAACGCCACCTCATTGTCCCAAGGAGACGACGGCGCAGAATCACCTTCTCGACCGAGCAGAACTCGTCCATGTCAGCTCCGCAGGAAAACGAAACGATGTCCAGACCTCAATTACTCTCCTCTCCCGGTTTCCTCTTTGTTTGTCTTCTGCTGTTCCTGGTATCTCATGGCGGCGGCCCGACTTTTGTGGGGTTCTTTGATGCTTGTTTCATGACGGCTCGGTTGATACTGCCGACACGCAGGTCTGGGTCTGGGTCTGGCGCATTTGCGGACATCTGTCAAATTGATAGATAGAAATTGGGTCACTAAAACTTGGGGCGTAATGAAGTGTCACGAACGGATTTTCAAAATACAAGGATACCCAGAAACAGGACTAAAAAAACACATCGAGAGGCACTGTGCTCCAGCTGAGGAATCAATCAGTAGTGTGTAGTAGGTAGCGTGTAGCGTGTCCATGGCTAAAACACTTGATATCGTCGATTGGCTAGGTGGCCACTGGCATACCATCCATCCTATATCATATGTACATCATGTGCATACCGGCCGGGTACATGTTTTCCTTTCAACACACCTCCTCGTCATCATCATGACCACTAGCAGCGTCTCGTACCGTCTTTTTCCCCAGCATCAAGTGACATCCTCACTTTTTTTATATATACGCTCTCGACACGCGCGCTCTTCACAGTCCCTGTCGTCCCGTGAGGGAAATCCGTCTGTAAACGGGCACAAGTAACTCGGAAAACCCCCCAGAAAAGAACCGTCCTCAACCCCTTCGCTCGATGGGCCTTAATGTGTAGGAGTTTGTTGCTTTGTCGATTGCTTTTTGTTTTGTCTCTTGACATTCCCTCATGTAGAGCTCGGACCAGAAAGAAAGACACGGGCTGTTTGTCCTAGGATGCGGCGCGGTGCTGGGGTGGTATCCTTTGCTGATTCTGCTCGCTTCCTGCTTCCTCCTTTCTGCCTGGTCGCTGTTCGCTCTCGAGGGACTTGAACACAGACAATCCCCTCCTCATTGAATACCGGCCTCCCTTGCCGGCTAACATTTGGCCAAAAGAATGGTCCGCCAAAGATTCAAGCCGTTCCCAAACTGGGGATGGAAGATTAACCCATTCATCATCTCTGTCCACTTCTGTACATCATCATGTCGTTTTCATTTTTCATTATTCGTAAAATGGCTTCCGCCTTTTGTTCTTTGTGCAAAATCATCTCATCATCCATGCCAATCTATTGGTCTGTGACTGCTTTTTCATCCCATAAGTATCGTTTGTTTGTACTCTGTTCACGTCCTCCTTTCAATATTCTCCGGGTACGGCACATATTGCTTTGTAACCGACGTGTTGATCGAGTATGACGTGCCTCCCAGGCATTTCATCCCTGTCGATCCTAGACATTTTCCATGGGACTTCCCGGTTGAGACGACCTCGGCGACGGCAGTGCGGACGAAAGTCGACTGCCGAGTCTCCCGAATAGGAATCTGCTTCCTCTGGGCCCGCTTCTGGGACTAACACTCCTTTCTCTGCGCCATTCAGGCGGTTTCAGCGTTGTGCTTGAGGGAGACGACAAGGTTGAACCGTTGGGTGATCGGACGACAACGGCAGGATAAGGTGGACTCTCTGTCGGGGATATACTGGAGTGATTCGAGAATGACTTCTCAAAGTTCGGGGCTCTGGTCCGCGTCGAGTCTCCATTTTGCCACTTCATCGAGCTCGAGAAAGGTTCGTCGAATTTGACCGTGCTGGTTCTCTGAGGAATCGTGGGTTCCTCCGGGAAGGGGGACAACCGGGGCAGTGATCGAGCCATGGTATGCGAGGCTTGTCGTGTTGCTATACCTGGGAGGTAGCTGCCTATAGAGTAAGACATCCGACGAGTAGCTTGCGAAAACCCATGAGACCCTCGCAATGAAGGTTCATGGCCCAAGTCCATAGACAGTCGAGCCTCGAGGCTCGCGAAAGTCGCAACCTTCTGCATTGTGGGTTCCTTTTCTTCCTTGTGGATAGCCTTACTCTCCAATATCTTTTCCCTGAGCTTCTCAGACTTCTTCGGGGCAGGGATGGAGACCAGTTTCGTGAAGAAAAGGCCCATATTGGCCAGAATCCTTTTGACAGCATTGGGGTTATTCACGATCACAATCAGCAGGTAGGTAGGTATGCAGATCCCTAGCGTTGTCATCGCGAAGGGAAGGAAGGAGTCGTTTGGCGGCATGTTCGTCACTGTGATAAGGTCAGCATCGTTTAGACTTTATGTAACGGCCATGTCAATCAATGGACTGCCGACGCAGAAAGGATGCGAGGTGGACATCACGTACTCCCGTAAATCCCGGTGACATAACTCAGCGGTAGATAGAACAACGTAACCAATGTCAACAACCTGATGTTATAGCCTTGCTCGACGGTGATCTTCGCCATACTGACAGCCTCCCTACTTTCTAGGACCGACGTTCCACTGAAAAGCCACTCTCGCAGGTTTTTAATCTGCTTTTGTTGTTCCTGAAAGATCCGCAAAACCTCCTCCAGCTGAGAGATCTCCTTCTCGAATTGTTTTCGTGTATATACCAGTTTCTTCCTCCAATTATTGTACCGTGGCGACTGGTCCTTGGTGCCTGGAAATAGCGTTTTGTGCTCCCCCGACCAGAACTCGTCCGTGAAGGTGTCCCTGTAAGTCGTTATCATGTCCTTGATCTCATTGCTTAGAAGGCCAAGGGTCTGCGAGGCCCAGAAATAGCGCCGTGAGTAGGTGAACTTGTTGTTTTCAAAGAGAAGTTCGTCTCGGAGGGCGCTGTCGAAGATTGATTTGTTCGGGGGGGTCGCCAGTTCTTGGATGGCCTTGTGGATCACCTTGAACCTCTTGCTTGCGTCTTTGTATTCCGAAAGAACGCTGGTCAAAAAGGCATCGGGACCATTGCAATAATGGTGGTTATGATCATGTGTATCCACGCTGGAATTCCAATCTGGAAAGCACTGTATCGTAAGGACGTGCCAAGGTGCGAACGGATCGTAGACGTGCCCAATGACCGATTTGTTCTTTCGAGAATTGCGCCGGAGGGTATAAGTGGGCTTGCCAGCGAGCGAGAGAGCGACGACGGATGAACACGTTGTCAGGGGGATATGGCCATCCTCGGTGTCGGGATTTTCGTCGTGATTCTGCCAATGAAGCGGAGCACGCCCTTCCCCCACGATGGTGTGATACTTGAATACAAAAACCACTGATCGTTGTCGGCGATGATCCTCCTTCAAGTATCCCTTTGTGAGGGCCTTGGTCGGCGTGTGATCATCTATCATCATGCGGAAAATGGAATCCATATCGAAGTATTCACTCATGGTGAGGTGCAAGGCGGCGAACAGGCTCGAGGCTGGCTCTCGGACCACGATAATTCGCCCTACAGCTTGTTTCCTCGACGTGTCCCAGTTAGTGCTCTTCAACGCTTCCCACGCCGCCAAAGGTCCCTCATCGGAATCACCCCGAGAAAACCGCAGAGGCGAGCCATCAGCACCCACGTGGTAAATATCTGCATGCTGATGGTTGGCGTCGGTCTGATGATGCCGGTCCTTGAGGAAAATGCCGTTCGAAAGCAGGTTCATGTTCCGGAGAAGATCCTGCAGAATATATTTGCTGTAAATATCCCACGAATGGGTCTTTAAGTGTTCGATCAAATCACTTTCCGAAAAGTCCCTTGGAGGTAGTGGCTCCTGTGCAAAGTAGGACTCGTCGTCATCACTGTCGGAGCTGTCGTCGCCCGTGTATATGGACTCTTTCGGTTGGCGTACCGGGTGGAATTGTTCGAGAACATGGCTACTTGGGGTGGAGTGGTGACTGTTCAGACTGAATCGTCTCTTCGGGACGGCTGCCGCTTGCGGGCCAACCTCAGAAGTTGGCAGAGAAACGGGAGACGAAGACAAGGGAAGAGAGGTGATGGTCTGTCGCGGGCTGGCTAGAGGCCGAGCGGGCTGTTGATGTAGAGCCTGTACCAGAGTCTCGTGAACCCTCTCAAAGGTGGACAGGTAGGCCTCCCGGTCGACTTCGAGTTGCTGGATCAATCTCAGGACTGAATCGGTGTCGACAGCCATTTGTGGAGGAGGTTGTGGAGGAAAGTAGCCATCGACAAAACGTGGCGACGGAGGAGCTGAAGGGGAAGAGGGTTCCGGCGTCATCTTTATGTAGTAAGGACTTTTCTGCACAACAAGGCTGGAGGAATCGACCCCATCATGTAGCCAAGTAGGCAAGCAGCGGACCGGCGCTGCGACCGAGCAGCGGAGCAAATAAAGGCTTAACACGCAGTCACAGACGGGGGATCAGTGCTTCTCGCGATGGATTCAGTGGATGCGGGCGTGTCGCCGAACGCTCCATGGAAGCGGTCTACTGCTTAGACCGCCCCGTCGTCAAGGTAAACAAGTGGGTCGTTTGGCAATTTGGCCGCACAGAGAGTCATGAGGCGGTGTCCAAGAAAAGCCGAAGAATTGGTCTGGCCAGGCTGAAGACGCCAGGTCAAACCCATCGGGCAGAAAAGGCGTCGTGGAGGGGCTCATGATCAGCTTGCGTGCTGGAACGATCTGCTCCATGACGCCGTTGAGGAGAATACGAGGGGCGACGTCACGTGAAGGGCCCGATACGCATCTCGATGGCACGCCGCACAAGGTACTTATACACATCTATGCAATTGGCCAGGAAACCCGCGGGTGGCCTAACGCCACTATTCGGATACCCGGATTATTCAACTGCACTGTCTGACTTGTGTCTGTGACATCGAAAGGAGAGGCGAGCAGCTATTGATGGCGGCGAAGTAGATTTCGCCAAAAGGCCAGTTCGTACTCGGTACACGTTGCTCTAGACACGAGCGATTGGGACCTGCCCCCCATCTCTCTCTATACGTCGTAAATGAAGTCTCCCACGAGTCTATCGTATCTATCAGTCCATGTTCCTTAAATCCGTCCAAACGCCGCCTGTCATGCCCCTTCGTATTTCTTTTGTTGATGTAGACTGATGTTGGCGATCACAGGTTCATCATCCTCCCCATCGCCTTTTCCAAAGACATCGTCATCATCGTCCGTATCGTCGTGATACCTCGGCCGCTCATTGGGCGATTCGTCAAAGTAGTCCATCGTGTCGTCGGCAACCGTCTCCGCGGCAATCTGAGCCTCAGGGTCGTCGCTGAAATCTGGTGGCGGGGCACCGGTGCGTCGTGTCGCATCTCGAACGGTGTCGGTTTCCTCGGCCTCGAGCTCCTTGGCTCGAGCCATGGTCTGTCGATAGATGTACAACCCTGTCAGACTTCCCACCACAGCGCCCAACGCAATACTTCCATAGTTGATGGCTCGATCTCCCATCGTCATCTTTTCCCGTGTACGGGCGATGACAGCCAAGCGGCTTCCAATAAAGACGTGCACCAACAGTTTAGGCGTGACCATGGCCGTAGCCAGGGCGTACATGACGGGGCTGACTGTAGGAAAAGTGGACATGGCGCCGTTCGACAGTGAGTACGGCAGAGGACACAGTCGGATCATGGCCAACAGCTTCAACCCGTCATGTTTGAGAATGAGGCTGAATGCGGCAAACCTCTTGTCGTGCGCGATCATCCGCTCTACCCACTTCCGCAGGATACTTCTTGACACAATGAAAGCGCAAAAGGATCCGACCACGGTGGCAGAAGCGAGAATAAGCCAGCCCTCCCAGACGCCATAGACGAAACCAGCGGTGGTGCCGGCGGTAGAATATCCAATGGCTGGCGGGAATGCACATAGAAAGACGATTGCCCACAGAATCGTCCAGCCCCCGGTTGTGTGTTTCCAGCGTTCGGCGAGAGGTTCGAGCCAGCCGAAGATACGTTCGTTGAACGCGAGGAACAGAACACCCAGTGTGGCCAACACTACCAGTCCAAAACAGGCGAGAATCTTGTGCAGTAGAGTCATACCATCCCACACTCTAGACGCACGGCGCCTCATCTTCTCAGCATTGTTGATCAGCTCGTCTCGCCATGCAGTTGATCGACTTGGAGCGAATGGAGAACTTCTGCCCGTGGAAATGGATCGTCGAGGAGGTCGCCAGGGACTGAGAAGTCCAGCTGGAGGAGAGTCGTCGTCGGAATCGGGTAGTGATACAGGACTTGGAGCCATCATGTAGGGGGTTAATGGAGGAAGGTTGATGGTAGGGATGTAGAGGCGATCGAGAATAAGCCCAGCGGGATGCTCGTATTTTAGGAGGCAAATGAGGATGTGGAGGTGGCGCGGGCTCAATAGTTGCGGTCATCGACCATTGTGAAGACAGGACGAAGGGAATTCATCGGGGGGAAGAGGTATACAGAGATGGGACGAGATTGTAGGCAGACTGGGGAATCTTGAGATGAGATTGGAAAGCTGCGGCCTGAAGGTTGACGGATGATGCGTGTCGGATCAAGCTGTAACGCCAACTTCCGGCTGGTGGATCAAGCACGAGTTAAAGCAACTGGATACTGTTGCTTGTGCCTTTCATTATTATTACTTGGTGTGCGGAGCTTATATTGCGTACTTATTTCGTCGGTTTCCTAGTCGTGGTGTTCGAGGACTGGGCCATTGTCTTGAATACCATGGCCATTGTGTTGCTCGACTGGCCCTACTGATGCCCAAAGCATTGCTGTTGCACGGCTGATGGGAAGATTCTGAAACTGAATGAATTGTTGGCACTAATCTTGAACTGCCGTCTGCTGCGAACATGCTTATTCCAGAAATACACTATATTAATAATGTCCCAAGGACGACGTAGAGGCCAATACTATCTCGTGCTCACCTGAACTCTGTGCTCCGTTGACGTATATAGTACGCGGGATGCCGAGTGGAGGGTGCTCTGGTCGAGTGGTTCGAGTTTGGGGGAGGGTAAGTACCTCCCTAGCATGTGTCTTGTACGTACCGAACCCCTACTGATCCTCAAACCACGGGCACCGTGCGGGCGGTGGACAGATGGCAGTGGGCGACGCGGGCAGCCTAAGTTTGCGGGTCTTCCTCCCCCGCCCTCCCTCGAACTGCCTTGGGACTTATGTACGATACTCAAGGCGTGGATGGAGGAGACGCTAGTGACTTCCAACCCATCGACCTCCTCACCCTCATTCTACCCCCCTGTTCTCGGTCTCGCAACGAACCATCTGAGTAGCGGTGCTTGTGTTCCTCGAACTCATCTGTCCTTACAAAGTACAGCCTCCGTGGAACATTCCTTGCACTCTCTCTTCCTCTTCCAAAGATTCCGTTTCTCCCTCGTTCACTCATTCTCAGTAATCGCCGTGTGTTACCTGCCCACGCGCCCAACCTGGAGCGGCTGAGGACCTTGATCAACTCCACCCTACGGCGCTGTCAACTTTCACCTGGCGAGGAGCGTCGCACTGCCTTTATATTTGCCTAATGCCTTTTTTTACGCTTGACTGCTCGGTGGATGTGTCGACACCTCTTTGATCAGGACCGCAGTTGAAGCATCCTCGACCGGAACCCCCGCTATCCGTCTCGCTCACGCGCTCTCAGTGCTCTGTTCATGGAAGAATGTCTCATATACCCTGAAGCAACCGGTACAATCACTTCGGATAACCTCTATCCACACCACGGCATTCACAATCGCATGCGCACCCTTCCACGTTCATGTCGAGCACCAGCCGAGTCCTCTGATTTCCCCGTTTCTGCAACACTGCCAACATACAGTTAGACTTCCATCACGACCGAAATGATTTCTGACGAACATTACGATCTTTGTCGGCCGGTTCTCGACGATCCCACGATAGAGGAGGAGGATAAGACTGAACGTCTAGAAGAGTTATTGAGTAAAGTACCCGGTCTGAAGGGAGCAGCCTTGGAAAATGCCGTCCTTGATGCCCTATGGAAACATCGAAATGCTCAACGCGGAGAGACTGCCGAGACCCCTCTACGACATAATGTCATTCGCAAGTCATCTCCTGCTCCCTGGCAGGCCAACCGCGCACCTACACCCCTAGGGTCACCGCCTCCGCTCTCGTCTAGCCCCGCGCTTTCTGCAGGATTTCCAGCCTCGCGTCCCAGCTTCTCCCGGCAGAAATCTAATATCCCCTCCCCTTTTGTATCTCCCCGACCTTCACCACGCCTTGCCCTGGTACAACCTATACCTCACAGTCCGAGCTTGAATGCCTATGAGTTTTCTGATACAGGTCCTGCGCCTGATACATACGGAGACTACGGACACGAAAATGTTGATTGGCTCCTGGCTGATGAGTCTACCAGTAATGCTTCTTCTACAGCCACTGGAGGGTTGAGCGCTGCTGCACCAGAATGGGTGCCTCAACCAGATATGAGTCCCTATGACATCTTGCGTTCTGTCCTGGGCGACCGCAAGACAGACGAAGAGATCGAAGAAGCACTAAACAAGAACTCGTACGATTTAGGGGCTACCATTGCCTCCTTACTTGGAACAGACACCGCCGACACGCAGTATACGGGAGTTCCATCGTCCGAGAATAATGTTCTGGTCGGCAAATCCATGGCGGTCAACCATGCCCGACCTTCCACCCCTGGCCAGCAGAAGAACCCTATAGTCTGCAAATACTGGCTGACATCAGGCTCCTGCCTTCGCGCTGATTGCCGTTTTGCCCACGACACTAGCGGCTACCTGTGCAAGTGAGGCCGGTCCCTGTTCCTTTTCTTCTGACTGTCGCACTGATGAAAGCTATAGATACTGGATGAACGGGAACTGTCTCGCTGGCGATGCTTGCCAATTCTCACACGATCCTGCTCTCCTCATCAATCATCTCACTGTGGGCGAAGGCTCAGTCACTCCGCAGTCTTTTCAGCTGCAGGACCACTACGAACAGTTTCCCTCGCTCACCAACCAGAACATCAGGAGCACGCTTCAAGCTGGTCTGGCTGCTGGCAACACATTCATCCCCGCTAACCAAAAGAACCGTAGTGCTTTGGGTACCCTTGGGTCGGGCTCTCGATCTCATTCTCGACCCAATTCGCGCCATCAAAATCGACCGGAGACGCCCTCGTCCCTCTCTATGGACGACCCCGAAGCGTTTCCGAGTCTAGGCTCTGCAAAACGGGGATCTAAGCATCATGGCCACCGATCAAGACATGGTCATGGAAGTGCAGAGAAGGAAACGCCCTCTTCACTTGCTGATGTTGTCCGCATGTCGCCGTCCCCGGCCGCCGGTCAGCAGCGTAAAGGAGAGACAGGGCGCAAGATCAGAACATATGGAGGCTCTGAGAGTGCGGCGGCACGGAAGATTCCCGAACCTCAGCATATCCCGTGGCTCGAGACGGGCTCTCGTGCCAACCAGCAGTATCTGAAATATAGACAAGAGGCTATCAAGCACGGAAGCATACGGAATAAATTCTTACAAAGGTAAGTCCCCTACGGCATTAGCTCAGGATTCCTACACGATGCTAAAGACGCCCACAGCGCAGCACAGGCATGGAACCGGAACGACGCCCGCGCCGCGAAGGCCCTCTCTCTCCGGGGCCAGGCCGAGAATGATGCGATGCGCAAAGCACACCGCGAAGCTGCGAAGGCTCTTTATGAAGAGAGAAACAAACATCTATCTACTTCTCTCGTCGACGATGACGAAGAACTTTACATTGACCTACACGGCCTTCATCCCGAAGAAGCCATTGAGTATCTAGAGAATATCCTCCTCACCCATTCTAAACGAGGCAGAAGAATCATCTACGCGATCACGGGCACAGGCCATCACTCCAAGAATGGTAAGGATAAGGTAGGGAAGGGCGTAAGGAACTGGTTGAATGAATGGGGCTACACCTTCCGCGAGTTTAGTGTACCAGGGGAAAGGGGGGGATACATCGGTGGGGTCTTGGGCATTGATATCACAAGTCACAGGCGCCAGCCCATCTCCGCCGATGAGAAGGGGGACGTGCCCGAAGAAGGGACCTCACCGACGCCCACTGTAGCGACGGCCGTGGGCAGTGGAAAGATCCAGGTTCTCAAGCGCGAGGAAGTGCCTGCGTGAAGCTTGTAGCTGGAGCTCGAGTTGGATATACAGCACGACATGTGATGCCCAACTTGGGAGCGGTGAAATCATTGGATTTGCGTGAAAAGATGGTAGTTTTGTGGATGGTACCTTCACAGCTACATAGCCTCTCGGGGATGCATATTGGCTGTTTTCCGAGACTCTGTTGGTAGAGCGCACCGGGGACCATCTTGTGGCTGCAGGTCAACCTGTGAGCTCGCGCAACAAATCGATATGTGTACCTTTGCGAGCCATTTCACGCCTTGACTTATCCAGAGCTGAAACCCCTTTGATGCTCAAAAGGCAGATAGATAGGTCCTGCAAAGATCGCCCATCGCCCATCTCCCAGGCGCATGTATGTATTGTATGTTTTATATTCCTTTTTCTTTCTTGGTTCGGCCTACCGCCACTGCACACCAAACATCTTTGCGGCCTTGCCCTTGAAGCCCCTCTCGGCGTCTTTGTTTTCGAGGTAGACGGTCTCGTGGCCCTTGACGGCCAAGCTCAACAGCTCGTACTCGAGCCTGTCGGCGTCCTTGGGCCTGGTCATGTGCACGGTGACGACGCCCAGGACGCCGCTCTCCGTGCCCTCGACGTTGAAGTGCATGCGGAAATGGGTGGTGCCGAACCGGTCGACCTCGGTCGAGTGGGCGAGCGGGCGGGCGCGCGCCCATTTGTTCGCGGTCGGTTCGCCGTAGGCCTTGATCTGGGACGCCGGGCCGAGCAGGGCGCGACACTCGGGCGAGGCCTTGATGCGCGAGACCGCCGCGTTGAACTGGATCGTGTACGACGACGGGGAGAACAGGTCCGTGTAGAGGAAGTAGGCGATGGTGATCTAGTTTTTTGTCCGGAAAGAAGCCTTCGCGTCAGCATATGTTCCCTTTTTTTTCTCTTTACCGCGGAAGGGTAAGCGGGAAGAAGAGAGGGGATCATAAAGGGAGATGCGACGACGAAGAAGAAGAAGAAGAAGAAGAAGAAGAAGAAGAAGAAAGAGTCGATGGAAGATGGTGATGATGATGATGATGATGATGATGATGATGATGACTCACAGTGCCGACAAGACCCAGCGAGACGAGCAGAAAGTTGAATGTCTGCTGCGTTCCTCGCGCGGCTTTCTCGCCCGTGCTCAGCTCGTTCCAATTATATCGGCCGTCGTCCGTGGTGACGGTGACGGCTCGTCGACCGGAGCTCGTGCTCGCATGACGCGGATGTGAGAGTGACTGCGTTTGCCGCTGCGGTCGCCATTGCTTTCGCGGGCGCGGGGTTGATGTTGTCGGCAGTGTGCGAGGATGATCATCGACGAGGCGGGACGCTGACGAGGAGCGAAGAGGACTTCGGCTGAGGCATATTGATCTTTCACACACGAGATACGGGCGCGGTAGTGGCAAAGATTCCAAGCAGCCGACCAGGGAACCTGGAGCGAGAGCTGCAAAGCTGCCACCATGCGTCCTGCGAACATGGAGCCGGCACGCTCGCTGAAAAGCGCGGGCTTTGCTGGCCATTGCTTATGGCACACACCCCCCCCAACCGAGTATGCAGTATTTTCTGTGGTGTCCGCCCGCTCTTCTGAAATCCTAGGCTCCGCCGTACGGATGCCTTTGTCCAATTTAGTAACCACTGCTTGTTGTTTTCGTGAGAGGGAGGCGGTCGCGCGTGCTTCGGAGGAAACCAATGCAATGGCTGTGTGGAGGTGAGAGTGAAAGCTGGATGGATGTGCAGAGACATTGACCCTCGAAATTTGCGGGGACCCCAAGTACGAGAAAGTCTTGGGAGGTCCGTCCACTGACGTTATTGGTTGTCGGCACAGGGGAAAGTATTCCAGTGCACGTGATACCGGGTAGCTCAATTAATATTAAAGCATAACTTGGATCTTGTAGTTGCGTCTGGAGCTAAACTGTATATAGAGACTCCTGCCACTTTACGCTTTACAGATTTCCCCTTTCAGAACTTTCAGAAAAGACAAAACGATGGGAAATATCCCCATTAGGCTAATAATACACCAACTACTGAAGTCAACAGACTGAGGGTCAAGTCGATGTACTCATAGGCACAGACGGCACATATGTGCAGGCGACGAAAGTGGCGGTACTTCGAAAGGTAAGGCGGCGAGATAGATTGAGTACAACATCCACCACCTCCGAGTACCTTGGGAGCAAAGGTTTGCATGAGCGTCCTTCTGCTCTTCTCGATATCAAAGTATCTGCGTATCACTGCGTCCAAGCCACCATCCATCTCTTCCGGTACCAGTAAACAAATAGGTAAAACAAATAGAAATATATCAATGGCCGTAGTGTCAATGCCGCCTGATGGCAACAGCGCCTTATCATGATATTCCCGATCCTTTTCATTATCCAATTTGCACCCCTTTGCCCGTTCCCTAATGATGACCCTGCTTTTCCTCCCCTGCCCCAGCGCTGTTTTCGTTTGTCCCATCTTATCCAAGGTAACGTGGTAATTCTGCTCTTGCCGTATTCCAGATATCCAAGTAAAGCCACTCTTCCGACACTCTCGACTGTGGAGACCTGATTCCCAACCACAACACACGCGGCAGATCATCCATATCTAACCGAGCCGTTAGTTCCCCCTGGTAGTCCAAGCAGACCCGTTATGAACCTGCTGGCCTTTCTCCCCGTCCTGGGTCCACTGGTGTTTGCTTTCCAAGAGCTTGTCCCTCTGCGACCGGTCTTTCGGTCACACTAGACAGCACCTCGTCGCGGGGTCTGTCAAATGATCTTCCCCGAGGTGCCAAGTGCTCCTGGGCGAAAGCTGCCAGGCTGCTCCGGGAGGAGCCTTGCTCGTTCCTGGGAGGGCTCTTTGCCCGGTCCTTCTCAGCCAGCTTTTCGTCTCTGTTCTGTGACATCTTGGCTTTCCATTTCCCGAACAAGCCCCTCTTCTCTGTCTCGGCGTTGAGGTCCTTCTGCACATCATTTGATTCCTGGCTTGACTGACCCATAAGGGGCTGCTGCCCAATCGCGCTGGGATCAATATACGAGGATTGCGTGAGTTGAGAATCGCCAGTAAAGCTCTTCCTGGGTCGACTGGAACCGATCGAACTGTTGCTCCCTCTCGCCCCGGCGTTCTGGCCAACGGGTGGTGGTGGCGCAAGCGGCGACTGTTCTCCTTTCTTTGCTGTAGCAGAGAATCTCCATCGATGGCGACGCTTTTCCTTCTCTGGTTGCTGTACCGCATCGTCGACAACATCGGCATCTGAGGGATCGGTAAAGGAGGAGCGGGAGTGCGTCGATCCTGGCGGAGACGTAGGAGGCTTCAACCCTGCCGCATGATTTTGCACGGTGTTTGTAGTGGGTGGTGTCGAGAACTGCTTCGAGTTTGGTGTATCATTGACGGGCGTTGCGGCAGTGTTTGTGAGAGCGGGACCTTGAGGCGCAGCCAGTGGATCGTGTCGTCCAATGCTATTAATATCAGGTGAAACCAGAGGCGTGTGGAAGGTGCCTGCGTCGTCGCCATGGAGTGAATTCAATGAGCTTTGAGCACTGTCATTGGTACTTCCAGGCAACTTTGGCTTCTTTTGCAATTTTCGCGGTTGCCTCCCGTTGGGATCCGATGGACCAAATATGGGCGACTTCGGGAAAAGATTAGATATCTTCCGTTCTCGAGTCGTGAAGGCTGGTGCAGCTGCAGTCGCAGCCGCTGCCATTCCTTGTACCTGGCCGGTCTGACTCTGGTTTGGTATGCTCTGTACGCTTGGTGGTGGAGGTTGCACCTGTTGTTGCGGAAACTGAACAGGTGCCTGGGCGGCTTGTGCAGGAACCAATAGTCCTCTGCCGTCAGCATCATCTGGTTGGATAGACCCAGATCTGGATGACTTTGACTCGGCAGTTTCCTGGTTCAGGGCTGAAGGGCCTGGATGCACGGCGTTCTGTCCCACTGGCTGAGCCGTCGAATCGGTATTATCATTAGATCTCGGGAAGCGATTCGAGGTGATGGCTGGAGATCGTTTCGATGGCACAGTATTGCTCCGCGCGATTCCCGCAGCTCCCGCGAACGAAGTGACTCCAGATGGAGTCCCCGGGCTCGAAACCCCAGGGCTGCCTCGTTCTCGGGAACCGCGCGACGACACGGATACATTACGCCGAACTCCATATTTCCGGAGACTGTCAGCACCAGCACTGGCATTGGAGGCAGACCGTCCCACAGCCTTCGGAGACCGCAAGGACGGTGCACCGCTCTCAACGTCCTTCTGAGTCTTTTCGTCGACCGCGGTACCTGACATTCCAATGAGGAAATTATCCTGGTTTTCAATCAAGAAGATCAGGACCTCTTGACTGAGTCGATATTCTCCTGGCGCCATGTCGTGTGAAGGATGAGATATTATACCTGGCTGGAAGATGGCGGCGAGATTGGCGGCAGTCATGCGATTGAGGTCCGACTTGGACGCAAAGACTGCAAGTAGATCGAGAATGTAGAGGAGCAACTGGCGATTCAAAGGCGGTAGCTCCGTGATGAGCTTTTGATAGGCAGAAACGGCGGCGGCGTGTTCTGCCATACTCATATCTCGAGATTGCATTTCACCATCCGGCCCTGTCGGAACCTGTACCAGACGGAGTGGTTCGCGAAACCGTTCGTAGAAATCGAGAGGAACAATGGGTTCCGGAAGCTGATTAAGGTAGCGGCGAAGGATGTTGGCAGCATCGTGGACAGTATAGCCAGTCCAATCTAGCCCCTTTCCGTACCTGTCAGGCGAGTTGAAAATGGTTTGTAAGTCTTTGATTCGTTTCGCGGACCCGCTCAGTCGGAAGATACCCTCGACATCGGTAGCTAAAGACCTGTCAGTTGTTTGTCAAGTGTTTGTCTCCCAGGCAAGCCTCTACCTTTCTCTTTGAGGAAAACTCCACACTTCGCTACCACGATCGGGACGTAGCCATAGATGAAACTCTCACCATATTCGTTCTGCAGGGAGATGGCGACATTGGCGTATCTGATGCTCTCGGCCAAAGGAACGCCGAAGATACCAGTGGGAGCTTCAACTATTGGAAGGGTTAGCTAACCAGCCGGTCGCGCGTAATAAAGAATCTTAGTAGATTTTGGCTGCCTCAACAGCTGTGTCTCTCAGGTATACGGGATGATTTGTTTGGCTTCTCTTACCCTTGTCATCCGTGGTTTTTTCTGTGGTCTTCCTGAATTTTTTCCACCATGATGCTAGTTCTCGCTTTGACGGAGGAGACGCGGTGGTCAACGGTGCAGGCGCCGGAGGAGCACCACCACCGCCGCCACCACCACCACCACCACCACGGGAGGGTTTTTGGGCAAAGGGACGTGGAGGGCTCGGAGTGCCTGCGCCTCCCGTTGCCATAATGCGGCTACAGGCGCAGATGCGCTCTTCGCCACGGCTCGAAAGGAGGGAGATCAGTTGCCTATGGTGCCTGACGTGCCGTTCACTTTGCTAGTAGCGGTTTAAGTCGAAATCACACTGTATCGCAGAGCGGCGCGACCTCCTTGAAAGACGCAGTCGGTCGCCTTTACGCGTTATTTGACCAGTCCACGACAGACAAGAGAGGGGTGATCGTGGCAAAGGCGGACAACAACGATGTGTGATAATGTCGGAAGAAGAAATGCTGTTTCTGAATGGGTTCAAGGGTTGGGTTGCGAGGACTATCAGCTGAAGCGAATGGCTGGCCAAGCGCGCAGCCAGGGCACCGATGCCGATCAAAGGAATTTCTGGGCGACCGACAAAGCAGTCAGTCTGACTGCTGTTCTTCGATCGATGGTGAAGGAAGGATGCTGGAAAACGCTGAAGGTGAAAGTACTGAGAAATCAGAATAAAAACGCGATCCTAAAGGTCCTGACAGGTTTGTCAGGGGGGCGATGAGATGGGAGAGGGGGGTTTTACGATTCTTGTGTGAGATCAAGAGAGTGTTTGGGATGTGTTGGTAGACGGGCCTGGTGACTGCGATTCGAAGACCAGACAGGTCGCAGCTGAGTAGAGTTTGGGCAAGAGCAGGTTCGGGTGGGCTTTTGCGGGTGTCTAGTTGATGTCTAGCGGGTGGATGGTCGGTGCCCACCTATTATTTGTTAGGGTGTCCAGGTGCTGCACCAACTACGGAGTAGTACTTGGGCGGAGCAGTCAGCGATGGCCTGGTTGTTTACTCGTAAGCGGTGGTGGCAGGAGGCAGGAGGCAGGTGGCAGGCAGGTGAGCACCCCAAAGCCACCATCTTCCTCCTCTACTAGTATTATTTGATTTGGACCCCTCAAATCACCAACCCGCAGTTAGCACAGTCAAGACATCAATTGCTTATTTCCCTCGGGCTTCCTTCTCAGACATTCGGCTGACCCATGTCGTTTGTGAATCTAGTGCTTTGTTGACATTGGATTCACTTGCTTCCTTGGGGATGCGCACCGCACATTAGCTTGGTGCCTAGCGAAACTGTCGAGCTTTCCAGATTCTACGTCTCTACCATTATTGTCATATGATAGATCTCCCGGGAGCTACGTGTCACCGCGGTGATCTGCACGGTACATCAAAGCCTCTTACTTGCCACGCTTGCTTCACTATCGAACGCCTATATTTAAATCGCGGCTACTAGCGAATGGCGACGAAGCGGATCTTCTTGCCCCAGGCCGGTCGATCTATTTCCTAGTCTTGACCTCGTTGAGTGCTTGAGTTGCCCAATACCTTCCCAGGTACGTGGCGAGCCGGCTTGGAATTTCGTGCCCAAGCGTCTGTTACACAACAGTCATGCATGCCAGAGGGAAAAAGCAGTCAGCCACAGCTCGAAGATGACGCATCTCAAAATGGGGTTTTGAAACAACAGTGCTTCTACGAACTAGTACATGCGAAGTGCAGCCTACTACTTCTCAAACCTGCGCACCGCCCCCAAACTTAGCCGAAGGCCCCCAATAATGAATCACTTGGAAGCACCGAGAGAGGATGGTCTGCAGGAATACGAGAACGTCGGTCGTGAAAGAGATCATTCATTCTTGGAGGCCTCAAACCAGGCCGCTCCCAACATGATAATAGTAGACAGTCGCAAAACACCGGCCTTGGTTAGCCGAAACTCCTCCCTGCACAATCATCTAGGTGGGTATATTGAGTTTGGAAATGGGAAAATATCTGTTCATGACAAGAACGGCCAGCGTGGCACCGTGTGGTGTGGAGGGTGATCTGAAGCCTGCAGCTGCTACAATTCCCGATCATCCTCGACAATCGCGTTGGCCAGCTGAGGTGCCGCGCCTCCTATCGTCAGATCTTTGAGCGCCTTGTCGAATTCTCGACTCATCCCATGCTTGACTGCTTCCAAGACGTTGTCCACCGTCATCTTAGGCATATACGTGGGCCGAGTCCCTTCTCTAAAGACACCCGTACGGACCAGGATGGAGTACCAGTTCGCCTCAGACTCGCCTGATTCGTCAAATTCATTGGTGCCTCGAATGTCCGACTCGGGGGTGTCGCCAACAAAATAGACCGTCTCCGGAGGTCGATCGATCCCGTGAGTATCTTTCCGCCACTGCCGCAGAAGTCTTGTGGCGAACTGGAATGTGCCGACTTGAGGTTTGCCGAATGCGATGGTCTTCAGCTCTTTGCCTGTGATTGCCTTAAACATAGCTTCGAGAGATGCCCGTAATGCTCCCATGCCGATGCGCGAGTAGGCATGAGAGGTCGCCCAGACCACATCATTGTGGGAGAAAAAGACCGGTGGGCCTTCATCGAAAGTCTCTGACCTGGTACCCAGACGACCATTCTTGCTCATGCAGAGGTCGAGGATGATTTGGGAATCCCCAGCCCAGTCCCTACTATCGGCAAAGACGAAGACGGCTTCGATCTCGATTTCGCCATAGTTTCGGACGTTGGAATTCCGGTGCTCTTCATCGGTCAATTTTCTGAAGGGCGTGGTGTCTGCGTTATCTTTGATAATGTCGCCAGGCGTGATGACATCTTTGAAGCCGTAGCCCTTGGCCACGTCACGGCATTTCTCACCTTCGCCACCGACGACGAGGACTGTGTGATACTTCTCAGCCATTTCCCTCATTGGAGTGTGTCCGCAGATGAACTGGCCGGGTGACACCTCCATTTGGAGTTGGTTGCTGAGCTGGATGCACCGTTCCTCTTCGGTCTTTCCGCCACCATTGGTGACGAAGATGTAAGGACTGTCTCATAGAGTTAGTATGCCAATATCCCAATGGGTTCAAATGCTAGAGCCACGTACACTTTGATGCCATATTCATTTTGCCCATTGAGGACTTTCATGGCTTCAACAGCCTCTGGGATGACCTTACCACCTTTGATGAGAACTCCGTCTATATCGAAAGCGAAGGCATACTTGTCGGTTGTGCTCAGGCCGCTGTCGTCAGGAGTAGTAGGCCCCGATTCAGGGGGGGTGATCGTTGGTGATGATTCGGCCAGATGATGCTTTGCCATTTCCATGGCACGGGCGGTCTCGTTGGCATGGCTATGAGTGTCCATATGTTGTGGCGGTACAACAACGGTAGGCCCTCCAAAGAGATCCGCCCTTTGGGCACTTTGACTGGATAACCTGCGCATGGTGCGCTGAGACGCTTTGCTGGAGGTGGGATAGAGGGTGTTGTTGTCCACATCCCCGGACGGACCTTCGGTCGACATGATGGTAACCTGTCGGTTTCTTCCCTGTCTCGAGGTAGCACGATCGTCTAGATATTGCCCTCCTAAATTCCAAAGGCAAGTCTCGGTCACTTATTGCTGGCTTGGAGAATATGGAGTTGGTCACAGGGGCACTTCCGGCACTCCGGGGAGAAAGGGGGGGTTGCCTTTATATACCAGCCTTCAACCTGTCAAGGCCACTTCAGGGAGAGAGACCCTCGAGGCAAATCGGAAACACACGTGGGACCCAAAAAGTGGAAAGATATCAGGCACCTGCAACCAAAAACAGTGGATATCACGAAAACTGGACAAGGCGGTCGTTTCGATGAAAGGGATGGAGCAACACTTGTTCGACCAGTCCATTGTAGCCACAGCACGAGAGAGTACGATGGGGAATGGGAATAGGAATGACGTCGCTGTGGTAGGATTCGGTCCTGGTGGGCGGATACGAGACCTGATCGTCAGATCCCACCAGAAATGGTCCATCGAAACTTCAGAGAGAGAGAGAGACCCCTGTTACGTGCTTGAATGGGGAGGGGTGGTTTGAAAAGCCGCAGCCATGGGCGGTCTCTGATACATCACTGGTGTAGGGAAGATGACAGAGAGCCACCCACGGTTGGATATCGCCGAGACGTCGAGTTACAGATTTTTTTTTTTTCTCTCTCTGTAAAGTGATCCACATGTCTTTTGTTTGCCAAATGCTCCTTAAGTAACGAATCGGTTGCTGGCCGTCTCCAATTTTCAGCCTTCTCTTTCGACATTTGTTTGGAGCTTTCATTTTTAGGAGGCGACGATCATCCAACGCCACTGCTGTCATCACTCTCCATCGTCAACCAAAATCAAACTGTGTCCCGGCTTTCCCTAGTCAGGAGGATCCGGCTCGGAGACCTTACCATGTGGCCTTCCCATTCGTTCTTTCGCTACGCTCTACGCTTGCCTGCGGAGCCTCGCGAGGAGGGTTCAAAGCCTCGAGGCCAGGGGCGGAGATACATTGTTGCAATTCACATGTGCCGAGTTTGATACGTCCAGAAAAAGGGAGTTGTCAGAGCATAGCCGCCGTTATCCCAAATCAAGACACCGACTTCTAGGTGTGGGATTTTGCAGGCATCCCGCTCCTCATCCTGCTGGCTTTCGATTGTCCACCCATTCCCAGTGACAAAAGAGGGGCAGGAGACGGGACACTGGCGTGATAGTACATACAAAGGTCGAATCAACTGCCGCTGGAGCTGTGGTCCTTGCATAACAAGGCGCATAAACGAGGCGTGTCCATGAAGATAATGATTCTCAGTCTAATCCACCCAGGTCCTCAAGATAACCCATCAAAAACGCTAGAATATGTGTGCCCGAGTGACGAGATCAACGCTGTACATGACACCGACTGCTTCATTAGCCATCCCACTCCCCCCAAAAGACCACATGCCATCAAAAAAGAGGGGACTTACCCCATGGTGGTCGGTGTGGAAAAAGGTCCGCATGGGGACAACGAGAACTGAACAAACAACAAAACAACAAAAACCTAGATGTGGAACTCGTTGTCCAACCAGTGTTTGACCACCAATTTTCCCTCTTCAAATGCAGGTTTCGGGACACGCACAATGATCGCCGCATGGCTGTGGGTGCTTTTGTGGATATATACAGGAAATTTCCGGAATCCCACGTCGTCCAGCGCCTTGATCATGGCAAATTGGGCTGCAGTCAGGGCCAAGGTCGGGACGCTGGAAGACCTTTCAGATTGCAAAAGCTCATCATTGTCTGATTTCTCAGACCGAAATGATTCAGACGAGGTCTTCGCAAAAGCGACTGGGGACGAAACAGGATCCTCTACGGCTGCATCAGCTATCTCCGAGCCCTCTGGTAGATACTCTTGTTCCTGAGAAGCATTCACGTTCTCGAAAGCATCCTCAAGCCCAACACGCATCTCCTGGACCATCCATGGGATCCTGTACAGCCCAAACCCTTCATCATGATGGTCGGCCTCGTGAAGCATGATTCTCCGCCGACTGCGCAATGTCTGGATGCCAGAGTTCACCACGAACGCCACCAAGACGATGGGGAGAAGGACTACCAGCGCCAGCAATATCGGTGCCCGACGCAGATAGTGGTGGCCTTGCGTGGAAAGTCTCTGGTACAAGGACGGCACTTCGTCCTGAGGTATCACATCGTAGGGGTGGTCTGGATCCAATATCACGGGTTCGTAGCCTTTGACATAATTCAGGTTGAGCTTGGTCAAGTCAACAAATGGATCATGTCTGGAGATTCCAGTCGTGTAGTACACGGCGGATCGATCATTGACGATATTTGTGTACAGTGTACGATGCTGAAACCGAGCGAGGGCATGGATGAAAATGCTGTCAGGATCTGCGAGGACGCTCAACAGGGGCCTGCCGCTATCACCCAGTCGATCGCTCAGGAATAGCTGCCGGCCCGACGCCGAAAGCAATCTTGCCCCTAGCACGTTCCAGAGATGATTCTGGTGCTCTTGAGTTAGAACAGAAATGGGTTCTGAGGTACTGGGTGTATCTGCTTTGCACATACCTGGTAGCCAGTTAAGGGAGTGCGAACACCCAAATGAGGAGTGACAAAAGTGGTAAAGTTGACCGGGGTTATCTTCTCAAATAAGCCCTTGTGGTAGAGCAGTCCAATGGCATAGCGAGCAACGAGACCTCCCAGGGAGTAGCCCACGATGGAAAAGCGCGTAATCTCGTGTCCATCACGGTTCAATTCTTCCACCGCGTCTTCAACCTCTTTGGCGACCCGTTCTCCGCCCACATTCACGCCGTCATAGGTGAGGCTGCCTAGGTTCCTGCGGCAGGCTAGGACTATGATCTCCTCTTCACTGTAGCGATCACGCAGGGCGTTTGCAATGTAGTTGAGATGACCGGGATTGCCCCAGAGGCCGTGGACGAGAACCACCAGGTGCTGAGCTTTCTTAGGGGTGCTCTTCGAAATGGGGGCCATTTGCCAGTTGGCGAAGAGGATCTGGGTGTCGAGGCTGCGAAGGTCAAAGGGTAATGATGGCATCAGCATGGCTTTTTGTACCAGGTGCGCGTCAGGGATCAGCCAGTTGGCAGCCAAGGCCCCTGGGCTCGCAATAGCTGGTGCCTGGTTTTCGGTTGCTTACAGGCTGGCTGCGCTAAAACCAAGTCCCTCTTCGGCCACCCCTGTCTCTGTGCTCGTGGGATTTGGGAACACGGCCTCGCTTGTTCCGATCCCAAGCGATCCTCTAGAGTGAACAAACCCCCTCCCAAACCGACGGGAATGTGATCCAGGCGCTGACTCTCCTGTGTCACTGACCCAGTTTTGACTTCACAGCTTGTCAGTCCCCCAGCTAATCCTGCCACGAGTCTGCCCCTCTGCACAACGGACATACACAGTCGAAGTCAGAGATTCACACCAAGATCCCACAGCTGCCTGAATTGTGGCACTTCACACACAACGGAGGGTGTTGGTGCAACCGCTGCGAGGCTGACCGCCTAGCCTCACACCCCTTGAACAAACAGCGATCGCGCAGGGTCTCAACTGAACAAACCAAATCAACTATCGATGGGATTTCCTTGGGAAAAGTAGAGATGTGTTTTGCAGCGCTCCGGAGAAGGATATGACTCGATGATATACGAGTTACCTCATTTCCCACGGCGTCTTCTTCGTCTTTATAACTGTTAAACACCTTCTCCCCACGCGTCACTCGGCAACTCGAAACCCTCATCTAGTTCCTTCTACTCGCCCGTGGGCGTTATCTCAGCCATTCTTGGACAGGCGATAAGACGGCTTAGCTCTCCCACGCCCGAGTCGTCTTCGTTGCATGAACGGACCTTGCCGCTGGGCCTTGGGAGCAGGCTTATCACCAACCGCGCCAACTGCAAGGCTTCGGATGACTTGAAAGGAAACAAGGTTTCGATCTGCTCGTTGATCAAGCCTGCGTAAACCCCCAACTCTAGAGGCAGCATCAAGTCTAGCCAACCACTGGTTACCAAAAAGGAAACACGGATTAGGGTGGCGTTACATTCTGCTGAAGGTCGTGGGCTGCGAAGCTGCGATAGGCTTCCCAACAGACCTAGCGGCTACCTTCAACTGTGGTGTTTGCTGTTGATCATTTCGCCTAGGCTCCTCCACCTCCGACTGGAAAGGACCACGTTACAACACAGGACTCAAGGGCATCAGCAACCACATCACCAGCAGCAGCAGCAGCAGCATCATTATCATCATCCACTTATCCTTTATCCGCCCAGGATCGTCCTCCCACTCCCTGAATATGTTCTCGTCTCTGGGTCTTTTTCGCAATGTTTCATGCCCTCGACAGGATGAGTGCAGCCTACAAACCTGTATATTCTCACATAGCTGGAGAGGATCTAGTCCTCAGGCAGACTCAGTGCTCAATCCGGTAAAGGAATACGATCCTTTCAGTGCCGGAGACATATCGTCCCCGCCGTCAAAGAGGAGGAGACTAGAAATTCCTCCCGAACCACCAGAGAAGCCTGATGTTCTGCAACCAGTAACTGGAAGCATAGAGGCCTCTACTCGCCCAGCCCTGGGAAAACAAGTGCTTCCACCCTCCCAGACAGTGAGTCGTACCACGCAAGAAACCTCATCTCCCGGTCGGATTTTGCGCAATGTGGTGGACGAAAATGCCAAAAGAAAGCCAGCTTCAATTACAAGATCCGTGTCACCACCACCAACAAAGATGCGCACGGAATCTTCGCTCCCAGTCAAGAAGAAACCTGTGAAAGTCGAATCCCTGACGCCCCGCAATGTGGCGAACGCTCCAGCTCTCCTGAAAACAAGATTGACGGTACTACAGAAGTTGCACGAGGAGATGCGGACCCAGAACAGCAAGCTTGCTAGTTCGGACAGCAATTCCAAAAAGCTCGTGTTAGACGATCAGGAGTTGATCAAGTTCGCCCTCGACGAAGAGGAAGCTGCGACGAAATTGGGAGGTGAGATTTACAAGAACACCATGGCTCAAAATATTCTACGAACTAGAAAGATGACCATGGAGGAATGGGTGAAGAGAGTCTCTCAATGGACTGGAGCAACATCGACGGTCAAAGCCCCAACGAAGCCAGTTGACAAAAGCGATGAACTTCTGGCCATTGGCTTGTCATCTCTCCATGAACAAGTTGCTGTTCTCAAGCATCTCCACACTCCCCTCGAAGGCCTCGAGCAATTCGGTTATGTAACCAAACAACCCTCCAGTCCAGAACTTACCTCTGCGAAAGCGGGACTGGAGGCTGCTAGAGGCTTTGAAAGCTGCGATCGGTGTGGGACGAGGTTTCAAGTGTTTCCCGGTCGAGATGACACGGGTCGCTTGACCAGCCAGGGACGGTGCCGTTATCACTGGGCTCGGCTGAATCGTGCGGCTCCTTTGAAGAAAGATAGAATTCAAGGAACATCAGAAGCAACCTACCCTTGCTGCAACAAACCACAAGGCAGTGAAGGCTGTTCTGAAGCTGACACACATGTGTTCGTTGTCAAAGACCCCAAGCGTCTCGCGACAACCCTCCAGTTTGAACAAACCCCAGAAAAGTCTGATCTACGGCTGAGACAGCCTGTTTCGTTCGATTGCGAAATGGGTTACACCACATATGGAATGGAGGTCATCCGAGTGACGGCTGTCTCATGGCCTGACGGAAGACTACTTCTTGACGTCTTGGTTCGACCCTTCGGGGAGATCCTCGATCTGAACACCAGGTTCTCTGGAGTGACGAAAGAAGACTATGCAGCTGCGCCGCCGTACGAAGCCGGTCTTTCTGAAAAGGCATCGAAGACGCATCTCGACAAACACCAGCTCCGTAAAGTGGACTCGCCAGCTACAGCCAGGAAATTACTGTTCGACCACATCAGCCGGGAAACGCCCCTGATAGGCCACGCTATTGAGAACGATCTGAACGTGGTGAGGATCATACATCCCTGCGTGGTTGATACGGTCCTTTTGTATCCTCACCCGCGAGGACTTCCGATACGATATGGCCTGAAAATGCTCAGCCAAAAGTACCTATCGCGAGGTATCCAGACTGCGGGCGAGGCTGGACATGACTCCAAAGAGGATGCGATAGCTACGGGGGATTTGGTGACGAAGAAAGTGGTCGAGAAGTGGAAGGTCATGAGGTATGAAGGCTGGACATTCGTTGACGGGATCCTCATGGCACCAGAAGAGATCAAGGCAGTGAAACACGTGCTCTAACGTTTGTCCTCGTGCTTGGGAGGCTTGGAACTATTCTGTATTAGGCCTAGTCTGATTTTCTCCTTAAATCCACCTTGGTGTCCAGCAACTGCGCTGCGCCCCTTTCCGAACTTGGAGAGCGTGAACCGCGCCTGCAGTAGCCGGGGAACAATTTCATCCACTCAATCGAAGGGATTGTCCCCTGAAATTCTTTGACCGCGGAAGCCTGTTTTTGAGGCTCTATGAAATAATCGCTTTAGATTCCCAAACTCCGCCCTTGGCCTCATCCTCCGAGTTCTGCGTAGCCGAATTCACTTGCTGGGTCGAGTCGAGTTGGTGACCCGCAAGCAATTTGAAGACACTGGCTGCTACTTGATTGCGCCCACCATCGTCGCACCTCCTGAGCGATAAGCTGCGCCCTGCAGCAAGACAGACAAGATGGGCAACCAAATATCCAAGATGATGGGCAAGATCTTCGGATCAAGAGAAATGCGACTGCTGATGCTCGGGCTTGATGCTGCTGGGAAAACAAGTGAGTCCACACAGAGCGGCGTGCACAGTCGATGGCGCCGCACGTGTGTCGGCGGCGATGCAGAGGACTGACGTGCGTGCAGCAATTCTATACAAATTGAAACTGAACCAGGACGTCACAACCATCCCCACAGTAGGCTTCAACGTCGAGACCGTGACCTACAAGAACGTCAAGTTCAATGTCTGGGATGTAGGCGGACAGGACAAGATTCGGCCGCTCTGGCGACACTACTTCTCTGGCACACAAGGTCTGATATTCGTGATTGACTCCAACGACCGAGCACGTATCGACGAAGCCAGACAAGAACTCCACAGGATCATTCTGGATCGAGAAATGAAAGAGGCGCTATTGCTGGTCTTTGCAAACAAACAAGATATCCCAGGCTCCATGACCCCTACTGAGGTGACTGAGAAGCTGCGACTGGGCCAACTCAAGGATCGGACTTGGTACGTGGTGCCCAGCTGCGCGACCACAGGAGAAGGACTGCTCGAGGGGTTGGTGAGTGATACCTATGCCCTGAAATAGCAGCGCACTTTATTGACGTCCTCTTCTACAGAGCTGGCTCTCGACAAATGTCAAAGCCCAACCAAGGCCCGCGCCCACCAAATAACGCACCTCGATCTACGAAGACAGCTTTTGGCGGAACGAGAGCTTTTAACCTGGCTCGGCGAAAGGGACATGTGGCGCCCATCTGGGCAACAGCAGTCATGATACCTATACAGGGTGGATCACTTGTGGGAAGTACTAGACCAAGGGAGTTCGATGAATTGAGATTTACCAGCGCCAGCATGAGGCGCGGGGGCTGTAAGAGCAGGAGCCGGGTCAAAGCTCTTCGGGTGGGAAAGAGACTCGTGATGAACCACCTTGACCTACCTTGCCGTTGTGCAATCTGCCCAACTTCCTACCATGTCCGCGAAAGATGAGCGGGGAAGACGCAGTCGAGAGATGAGGAAGGCAGTGGGCAGACAAGGCTGTGCAATAGTCTTGCTTGGCTGGAGGCTCATTGAAGGGCCATTGAACATTCTTTGACTTAAGGGGAGACAGGCGAAACGAGTCGGCGAGTCAGGTATCGACCAGGGGGCTTTGGTGCAACCACCATGTATTGTACTAGTGAGCCTTTTTCTGTTTGCATGTACTCGGTACTACTCGGACTTGGCGCCATTACGGTGGTTAGAAGAGGGCGAATTCGAGGGACATGGGAAGGGGGTGAAAGTTGTGATAGCATCATTCCGGAGTAATAGAGTTTATCGTCTTGCAGACATCAACCGTGCTTCATCACAACTTCTACTTGTATACATTGTGACTGATCGCCCATCACTGTCAACCATCACCACCTCTTCCGCCGTTACAGCGTCCCACGAACCCTCGGACAGTCTTAGACTGCTGCAGCTCCCTCGAAAGGTGGGCAGCCGATACTTGTTTAGGTCTCTTGCCGGCTGGTGCCACCCACTTCGCGGACGAGCCATGCTGTTTACGACCTGCGTTTTCTGCACTTGCTGCTCATCTGCTCGCCCTCTTTGTGATGCCCCTGCATCCTCCCAACTACTTTGCTTCCCGCCAGTGCATCGGATATGCACCTCGACGCCTTGGGACTTCTCTCACGCGGCCAGGCACACCCCTCTGGGCAGTCCAGGTACCACCTTGTCGAAATATCGCCACCTCCGTCTACACAACCCCTTTACGATCACAAACGGCGGACCTGCATGAACCCCTGAGCCTCAAAAAGGCAAAAAGCACATTTCGCAGCAGATCGCAAATGCAAGGCTAACGGCTCGCGTGCGTGTTGCTCGATGCACAAATTCGCAAACAGTACAATAAAATCCCTCTTTCGACAATTCCCTCAAGTTCCATCGTCCTCAGACATCCATCTGCCTCGTGGCCACCATCCCCCTTCTCCCTCCTGGCATCCTCATCCTTGAAAAGCATCATCTGACTCTTTGGAATCCCGACTATTGCTCCTCTTAATTACGCCATCCCACGCCATCTCCAGCTTTTTTCGTCCTGCCGAGACCCGAACCATCCCCCGCCCTCAGCCTCCTGCCACCTGCCACCTGCCACCTGCCACTGACGGCCCGAGCCTGCAAACCCCCCGTCGAGGTCTCGAACTCGTGGCCCTCACTGGCCACTTTTCCCTCCCCCCCTCATCCTCGTCGGTGGACTCTTGTGCCCACTGTTTCCGGTGTCGACGTCAAAGCAGAGAGGCTATTGTGATACCTAATTTGGTCCAAGGTCAATAGGACCCTCCTCCCTTCGGCACCTGCCAGTTTCATCCGCCCATCTGAGCAGGAGCTGGACATTAAAACAGGCATTTCTCTATCTCGGGCGTTGTCTCTCGGCTCTGCCAGGCGTTTTTGTTTCCCTGAATCTCGTCATTTTGTGCCCTGCCACTCGCTGGATTGATTATTGTTGCGGCCATGTCCGACCAGAATGGGACACTCAATGGCACCTCCAAACCGTCTGTGTTGATAGTGGGGGGTCTCGGTATATGCAGGCCCTTTGAGATGCGTCGCAAAGCGTATGCGCTAACAGTTTTCTACCAGGGTATATTGGTCGCTTTCTGGCAAAATACATTCATTCGCAGAACCTAGCCTCCTCTGTTCGTCTCGTCGATAAAGTCCTCCCTCAGCTCGCCCATCTTGCGCCAGAATTCAGCGATGCATGCTCCCCGGACAAGTTCATACAGGCCGATGCGTCTCGCGAGACGTCGATGGCCCGTGTTTTTGAGCATCCGGACGGACCCGATCGAACCTGGGACTTCGTCTTCAACTGCGCCGGCGAGACGGCTTGGTCGCAGACTTCAGAAATATATAAACTGCGCTCATGGCAGCTGAGTGTGACACTGGCGAAGGAAGCAGCCCAACGTCGCGTCAAGTCCTTTGTCGAAGTCAGTACAGGCATGGTTTACGCTCCGAACCGTACTCCACGCAATGAGCAAGACAAGTTGAAGCCGTGGCTGAAATTGGCCAAGGTGAAGCTAGAAGCCGAACAAGAGCTGTCGAGAATACCAGGCCTGAATCTGGTCATCCTGCGCTTAGCGCATGTCTACGGACAGTATGACTCCAAATTCATTGCCAAAGGATTATGTCTGGCTCGTGTCTATCAAGAACAGCAAAAGGAGATGAAATGGCTGTGGACTGAGGACCTGAGGATCAACACAGTTTATGTAGAAGACGTTGCGCGAGCCTTGTGGGCAGCGGCAGAGTGGAGGTCGGAGAATTCAACCATCTCATCATCTTCTTCGCCTACAGTCACCCGAAGACCGACATTAACAAAAGGAGAGGACGCGCCAAGCGGCAACGTGCCCATATTTAACATCGTCGACCATGGCGAAACAAGCCAGGGAAAATTGGCTGAAGTTATTTCCAAAGTTTTCGATATCAAGACTGGGTTCCACGGGACCATCATATCATCTTTTGCAAAGATGAATCTCGAGCACGTCGTCGACGATCTCAATGAAGATATTCTTCAGCCGTGGGCCGATATGCTCGAGAAAAAGGGCATCACGAAGCCCGGTCCTCTCAGTCCTTTTATGGAAAAGGAGTTGCTCAAAGACACAGATCTGAGTCTGGACGGCAGCTTATTCGAACACGTCGTGGGCTTCAAGTACGAGCGGCCTGATGGCCTGACAGAGGAGGGCGTGAGAGAGATGATTTCAAGTTATGAGAGGATGGAATGGTGGCCCTGATGCGTGTTTTGTTTGCAAGCATTCGTTGTTGGCGTTTCAGCTCCAGCGTCGAGCTCTCGGGAGCTACGCACGGACGCACTTTGTTTTGGGGATGCTGTCCACTTTCTGGCTTGGGTTCACGTTATCTGGGTATTTGTTTTCCGGGCATATCGGTTCCCAGGGAGGGTTTTCAGTTCCGCTTGACTCATTCAGTTGAAGCATGCATCCAAGGCCACGAGGCTCTTTTTATTCCAGCCAAGAACGAACCCAGAAAATCAAAACGAAACAAACTCGACGCCGAGAACCACGGCTGTACATAACGAACAAGAAGACATGCTGGATGACAAGACGAAGCGAGCGCCTATTTCAGACAGCCAGAGCTTAATCGTGTGTAAAGGGAGCGACCCGGGCGTTGATATTACTATTACTATTACTATTACTGGATAGGCTAGGGCTAGGATGGGTAGGCTAGGGCAGGATAATGTAGACCTTTTTTGTTTGCTGTAATGGACAAACCCCTCTCGAGTGGAAAGAGGATCAAACAAGTCGACCGAATGATACAGATGGAGAGATGTACTCTCGATTCACTACCGGAGGAAGAGGTCAGGGAGAAGGGGGCACGGAGAGTCAAATGAATTTTCCTTTTTGTTTTGCGCCTCTTCCCATGAAATCCGGTAAGGTGTCTAGCTAGCTAGCTCTATCTCTTCCCGTCAGAGTATGGGATGATCGGAGACGGGCTGCGTGGGTTCTGGAGTCGAGGCACGGCTCTAACGATCGACCGATCGAATCCTTTCCATTCCATTCATCTACCGCGTTCACCTTGCTTTTTTTGTTTTTTTTTGTTTGTCAGTCCCCGTGTCACGTAGTCACACACATCGTCATCATAGTCATCCGACGGCCTGTATTGCTGAGCCTCGAGAAGAAAAACCTCGGGTCCTCTTCTGTGGGGCAAACGGGCGCGCACACACAAAGGGCTCAAGAATCTCAGGCTGAGCTTGCGGTGATGATGCCTACTTTCATCCTCCAGACCCGCGTGCCCATCCGAGCTGCGTGGCGTAGATCGTTCTGAAAGTCGCGCCAGCCAAGAGCAATGACCCGCCACTCCTCCTCGGTAAAGTCGTCGACGTTGGACCGCGGTGCTGGATTTGCTGGAGAAGAGTGCTCGGCGCGTGTTGGATTGGAGAGGGATACCTGCGGCGCGGGGAGGTGGCTCGTCGCGTCCAACATCTCGCGGTCGGCGACAGTGTGGTCGCGAGCACCACCGAGGTGGGACTGGGTTGAGATCTCGGCACGAGCGACACCGCCAGCACTGTGCTTCTCTGCGAGGGTGGAACGTGTAGCAAGGTTGGTGGGATGCCGGACAGCCTGGTTCTCAAAGCGTCCGGTCGACACGAATCGGCAAATGTCATTCCATCCGTAACTGAGTACCTAACCCAGAACAGCTGATGGGGAAACGTCGACGCGGTAGCATGCTCCGAGGAAGAATGGTGCAAGGTTGTGCTCTTGGACGGGTGCAGAGGGCCACTGGTACGCTGGTGCAAGGGACGCCGCGGCCGTGTGCGAGATGGTATTGAAGTTGCTTCGTGTAGGCAGGCGAGAGACGCTGATGTAGACAGACATAATCGACGGGAGCGATGGCGGGATGAGTGCTTGAGAGCCCAGGGATCGAGGTAAGATTGGGGCTCCGTGCGTCATGAAAGGCTCGTTCGATTGTGATGCGCGGTGCTGACGATGGTCATCATCATGGTAGTGAGCGAGGCCAGGATTCGGCTTGTCTGTTTTGGCAAGGCTGGCAGTATTGCTCTCTTTCTCCGGCTTCGCTTCATGCGTGCCTTGATCGTCATCCAACTCCTCGACTCGCATGACATGAGTTTGCCATAGTTCCTCAAACGTGTGCGGGTCACTGTTGGCGCGGATCTCGACCAGACGCACAATAAGGTCCATGATGGCCTCCTCTGTATGATCGGAATCCATCCTCTGCGCGGCAGGAGGAGCCATTCGGGCGATGTGCGCGGCCAATTTGTCTAATTTCGCAGTAGCTCGGGCACGGGCGCGCTCATAAGCAGTGGTTGGTAATGAAGAAGAATGAGTGTCCGCGTCGGCCAGGTATAAATCTTCACCATCAGTCTCGGCGCGCCTGGAAAACCTGCCCCGTTGTGTTGGGCCTTGTCGGCGGCGAGTGAACATCAGATTGCGCATTTGACGCCACAGAGGATCGATTATCGGAAAGAACCTATCAAACTTCCTGTCAGCGACGGGTACAGGGTCTCATCGCGCAGTCATCGTCCACCTCAGCACGGCCCATGTCTCATACCTCTCGTCTAGAATGTTATTCTTGCCCTTGATGTAGATCAACTTGGCTTCCCCTTCCTCAAGATCAGTATCTGCGAGGACCCATTCCGACCCGGGTTTCCAAATGATGTACGCGAAGGCTCGGATTAGGAATTCAGTGACGTTCTTCAGACTGGAATCAGAGCCTCGCTGAATGAGCTTGTGATGTCTGTTCCGAATGACACGGATGACTCCACTGTGGAATTGCTGGTACCTGTCCGCGCGGATCTGCATCTGGCGGAAGATGGGTGCGTAGATCTCGCCATTCAGTTCGACAGAGACGATCGTAGTATCGGTAAGTTTGCGTAGTTCATTGCCCGGCACGCTGCTCAGATCTGGGAAGGACAGCTCAGGCTGCAAACCATGTGCATCAGCCTCAGGTTCCGGGGGAGGTTCGCTGGGAGGTCCTGGTGACGCCATGCTCAGAGTAGTGAGATTCTGAAAGACACGACTGACTCTCAGAATTAAAGATTCAAGCAAAATATGAATAGAGAGAGATCAGCAGTGGGAGCCTTGGTGCTGGTTTCTGGGAGTTTCCGGTGAAAGCATGCATGGACAGGATGAGTGCAGCAGAACCTTTGTCTGGCAAACGATGCATTTTAACGTCCACGACCTTCACGAACTCAACAAACAGTGAATTCAAAGTCATAATTTGAAGATGACATTTCATTGTGAGTGACAAAGTCTCCTCCTCCCTCTCCTAACAAACAACGCCAACTCTTTCAACATTCAACATGGGCGAAACCTGACGCATCGCGGTCTGCACTGTCCTACCGTTGTACAATTGCACACTCCGTCATTATTGGTCTTCGTTGTGATTTCTGGGTGACTACCCGCTAGGGAGAAGCTGGAATTCTGGAGATATTCGAGAAAGGGAGTCAAGGATTTGCCGAAAGATTGACATTGTGATTGGGCCAATCTCGCTTCAAGCCACGTTGGTAAGATCGACGGGGACAGGCCCTGTGAATTGCACCCCAGCACTTGGTAACCTTGGGCGCTTGAGCGTTTGCGCCGTTGAGCCTGTCTCCTGCCGGGGTCTTAAGCCCTAACTGCTCGTTGTCGGCAAGCCGGAACGCCTGGTTAGGTGCCCCAAGAGAACCGTTCCAGCCGCCCTGGGAAAGTATCGCGCTGACAGCAGAAGCTTGGGCCTGTCATCCGCAATTCCGCCATACTAGTACCATGGTAGTGTGGCTTGTGCTCCTGACCTGAGGCCTCCCTACTCGGTACTACTGTGTGTTTGCCTGCGTCAGGCACTTTTCCATCACGGTTGCCACCATCGTCCCCGTCATAACGCGCTTCTGCAGTCTCTCGCCTCATGTCCTCATAGCGACACCTCCACCAAGCTCCCTCCTTGTTCTTACTCCTCTCTAACGCCCACATCCGCCGACAATGTCATGGAAGCTCTAATCTATAATGACTCGCCGATTGCAGAATATCTAGAAGGAGACGCCATCCCCTTCGAAGCCACCGAGCCATCCTCCCCTGTCTCATGCGCCCAACGAACCTATGCCCCTCGCGGCTTGCCAAAGCTGCGCGAGCAGTTACGAACGATTCGCCAAACCGCTGCCTCCGTGACTGATGTTGCAAACGAACAGTTCCTCGAGCGGTTTCGCTACGTGATCGTCGCCTCCCAGCTCCTCGCGGACGAACCGAAGCCGAGACGACAACCTCTTCAAAATGAACAACCCTTCGCACCACATTCTCTCTCGCTCAGAGGTGCTTGTATAACAGCCGGAATTTCCTTTTCAGTCGCATGGTCGCTTCATCTACTCCAGCGGGGATATCGAACATCTCAGTCACATCATTCAACTTCGTCGGAAATATGCGTGTACTCGTTGTCCCTATTGGGGGTTTGTCTGGTTCTTTTGTACTTCGGAAGGCGTCAATATCTCGAATTTCTCCGGCAATGTGCAGGGTTGACGTTAGGGAATCTGGTGACGAATTCGCATAACTATGATAGCAGCGCAGTTGAGGCGCTTCGTTTTATCCAGGAGGTCGAGATTGTCTCCCGTGGGTATGAGATGTGAGTTCCTGGGTTGTGGCAATCTCATGTTACTTCGCCTTCGCTGACACACATTAGAAGCCAACCACTACCGCCAATCAGTCGACTGGAAGACAAGAACTCATTGAGTCGTTGTCGTGATCTACGAGCCACCCTTGGAGTTACCTTGACCGCCAACATCATACGATGTGTTGAAGCTCATAATGCCATTCAACCATTTGTGAGGGACCTCGACCTGAAAAGATATCATGACGTATACGAGATCTCGATGCAGGATTATAGCGACGCCGTGGCGGTTGCCAACAACTCTCCTCTCGACACCCGGGACTCTCTGAAAGAACTTCGCTTCCTTTTCCGACTTCATCTCATCGCGAGAAAAGTGATCCTTTGTGATCTGTTGGCCCTTCACTCTGGCTCAACCTGGTACAACGTCCGCCAGTGGCGACTGATATGCCATGTGCTGCAAGGGTTAGAGGATGTACTTTCCCAAGCAGGTCAACAACTCCACACTGCTATAGTGCATGAGGAGTATGGCGAAGCCTGCCAGGACACGGTGTCGGAAGACGCCGAAACAGCAGCTGAACGGATCATAGACGCCACTACACCGCAAAAACGACACACCAAGGCTCAATTACGCCGATTTGAAGCGGTGGCCAACGCTATACGATCCCTGAACGCCAAAGTCCACCTGCTTAGAGAAGAGATAAACTCTCTCAAGTCGAAAGATGACTCCGCCCTCAGCATGGCCATCACTGGGCATTACGATCAGCTAGGGGCTGAGATTCGAAACGCCCTAGTCGAGTGGGAAAAGGGGCGAAACACCATGTTCCTCAACGTTGGGACCGAACGTGACAATCGTTTCTCCATATCGTCCAGCGGCATGCGATCACCAGCGTCGCCCTCTCCGAGCAGTCTGGGTGGACTGACGGTGGTGGATGGAGGACCTGCAGAAGCACTAAAGCTGCTGAGTGGCGACGAACGGAGCTCGTCTGATGGGGGCGTAGGATTGGATGAAGAGGTGTTTGAAGCGGTGGCCTTGCCACGCAAGAGGATGTCTTGGGCGCCAATGAGCCGCGAAGAGAAGCTCAACAAACTTCAAGAGGACCGGAGGAAGCGGGCGACCTTTCAGGAGCACGCCGAAAATACAACCAACATGCTGCGGGAACTGCAGATGGTAATCAAACATCGCCCTCCGGCCAGATCTGATACGCGCATCACTTCGATATAACCCACCCCTCGTGGTCTCGTCCGCTGCACGTCGGCTTCCCCTAGTCCGGGGCCTGTGTGATTTCGAATCGAGACTTACCTTGTTTCAATATTGACGACAATAATTTCATGAAGCACATGCAGGGAGTTCAGGGGATGGTTCTCGGCCATACACCAGGTGTGGCTGGCTTTTCTTTCGCGGGAGAAATATCGGGCGTTTTCAAACAACCAAAAAAAAGGTTCAGGTCATTTACCGAGGCAGGAAGGTCATATTTCGGTTGGACATATTGTGCGTTTCGGGCATTTGCACGAAGTTTCCAAGCTGGTTTGCGCCGAATGGGAGAGGGCGATGCGAGAAGGTGGCCTCAGGGGTGGCTTGCTCAGCGGATAGCTGGGACTGCGGTGGGTGGGTAATGGAGACGGTCGAAGCAGAAACAAAGACCAAGATGGCGAGACCAGAAGGTTTACACATAATCTCTTTTGTGAAGTGGTGGTTGCCAATTTGTGATGGCACTGGACACATGAGGGTTTCGAGACGGGTGGTGGTTGATGATATAAAAACTGTGGGCAGTCTTGACCATATCGGACTCGGAACAAAGTGCTACATAATCCTCCGTTGTTGCCCTGCGTTGATCGCTGCAGGGTGTTTAGTAATTGCTGCAGAGCTCTCGCTAGAATCCCTCGGAAGGGAATACAACCGCTGGGGTTCGGTGGGAGAGCGAACTCGGATCACTGAAGAGGCCGGAAGTGTGGCTGATGAGGGCACGAGGGAGCCCTTGTCATTTGCCGTGCCTTGCGTGAGAGAGTAACCGCGAGCCCGACCCCGTGGGCTGGTTGACTTCTGGTTGGGCCGACAGCAGAGTCTGAGCCACAGGCAGCGGGATGTAAGGTCGACCCGGCACCGACGCCAGTCCAGTTAAAGCCCTACAGACCAAATCGAGTTGGCCCAGTCAGGGCTCCTGTTGCGTTATTTCCCGATCTTGTCCTTAAGAGTTAGGTATGGTCTTTGATGGAGTTATTCTCTGTGCTTGTACGAAAAGTGTAGCCCTCATCGACGCCGTCGCTGCGTTGTTTTTTGTTCCTTTCTCCCTCTCGATCCTCCTTTCTAGCTTTCGACATTCTTCGCTGTTTGAATTTCTCGGCCGTGGGATTTCGGGGAATCTTTTCTCGCGAGGTGGTACGCTAGGCGGGTCGCGGACGACGTAATATTAATAACTGTGTACCTCGTACTTGGTAAAGCATCATGGAAATTTGCGATATTGGCTCATTGCGATTCCCGTTCCTCGCTTCCGCAAATGCCTTGGCGCATCAGCATTTCCTACTTCCACCGAAATACTCCCTTACCTCCCACCTACTTTAGTCAGATCTGAGTTCTTCCAACGTCGTTCAGATTCCCATAGCATGCAAATGCCCATCATATCGGGCGAGAAGAAAGGGACAAAAGGCCTCATACTGGCGCTATTCGTCTCGGACCTCTTCGATCGGTCTGCATCCACACCCTCGCAGTACCCCTGGTGCCTTTTTCGAATCCAGTCAGCCGGCCCCCACCGAGCCCTTTCCATTCCTGTGCTATGTTTCCTCTTTGCTCGGCCCAGACCTGCGACCCGTGGCAGTTGAAACGACGTCTTCAAGGGTAGCGGCGATACTACGGGGACCCCTCGACAGCCCCGAGAGCCATGCTATCTCCTGTTGCGCCGCCCAGAGATCTCAAAAGAGCAGTAGGGCATTTTGAGGTGATACTGTAATCGACACCCTTTTCCCATGCTTTGATCGCTAGGCCCATGTCCCAAACGCCGTCTTCTTTGCCACAGATGTTAGGCAAAGTCTTTTGGAGAATGTCGTATTGTGGCTGCAGGTAAGTCCAAGCCTCTTTTTCCCTTCCAGAGGGGACACCTATCTCTTTCCGGATCTCTTTGACGATCGTCCTAATGGGCCGTCTCGTTCCCACACCCTCGTCAGCTCTAGGTCTTTGGCCATATATCTCCAGCAGCCGGACGTTGCCCCTGGGGCCTTGGTTGGAAGAGCGCATTTGCCACGCGCCAACTTGCAAGGTTTGATCTCGTGGTCCTATAGAAGTGTTATTACAGCCTGACGGTGGCTCGAAACTCATCAACGAGCCCTCTCTGCACATGTAAGTATTGTCTAAGGATTGGCAACGACTCTTGTGATTCGTCTGCCTGTCACGCACTTTCTGTCTCCATTTGACCCTGTCGCCTGCGAATCAATCAAGACGGCCACTTCTCATCGCAGCTGCCCTCTAGGTATATAGTAGCCACGAGGTGCTGTGGCTGAAGTCTATTTCAATCTCTCACAATCCAGGACTCTTGGGAAAATCTCCTTCTCATACCTTCGTTTGGAAGGATTGGATATGTCGAGTGTGGCAGTATTTGTTGTACCTACTCCTCGCTGCATCTTCGAAACGGGCAGTATAGACCTTGTCTAACCAACTTGATCATCTCTCACCCATTGTCCCCTTTCAAATATCGCAGCATGTCGCACCAGGGGCCGAGGCTGGATGGTCTCAACCTGATCGAGGAAGCGCAAATCGAAGGGGCCATCCGGGAAGTCAGGCGCATCGCCGACACAAATCCTTCTGCTCCAGAATCATGGGAACAACGCCTACACATTGCGCGTACGGCCATCGCCACGCTGGACGCGACGGGGTTCGTGCAGATGCCTAACAGAAATACCGACCGTACATTCGTCATCGCGACGTTACAAAGTCTGGCTTATCATGATGCGGAAGGTGTTGGTGTCCCCGATATCGCGGAGTGGTGCATGAACCAGTGGTTATTGCTACTCCAGAGAAATACCGAAGATCTCTCTGCGCTCAGGGGTTAGTCAAACTCGCACAGCTTACCAATCCTTCCCTTCTCCAATACACCTACTTACATAATTTCAGGGCTGGGTCAAGCGTGGCTAGCTCGATCTCAAAGCGTCCTCGCACGAATCCACCGCACCGAAGGCAGCTCCTCCAGTGGCAGCAGCGGTCGACCTCAGAGTCTAAGCGAGAGATTGTCGTATTCGACGGCCGAGGAGTCTAGGGATGCAGAACGAGCAACTGCCGAAGCCGACGCCAGAGCACACACGGCCGATTATGTGGAAGCACGCGGGATGCTGATTCCGGCGGTCGACTATTTCTCTAGGGCTGTAAACGTGGCCGAAAGAGATGGAGAACCCACCGGAGAACTACTCTCAGAGGTCAGGACGATTTCCTCCTTGGTCCATATATCCACTTCCCCTCCACATCTCAACTTGAACCTGAAAGGCACAGGGCTAACCATGACTTCACCATCTACAGGCGGCTGAAGCCAACATGAGTCTTGGAAACGTCTCATATTCCCACCAGAACGAGCAATACTTCCACAGGGCTATACGCTACTTGCGGCGAGCCTCGCAGATACCCGGCTTTCGCTTATCTGCTTACCTACAGAGGTACTGGATACCTTGCGATCCCCTTTCCACGACAGTCTTCGACTAACTAGGTGCATAGTTACCTTGATGATTTTGGCCGGTTGGTAGACTAACATTTCAGTCGGGTTCGAAGCTTTTCTTACGCAATGACGCGTGCAAGGGGGACGGGAGCAAGGTTGCTGGCAACCAACGCCCTGGGGCTTTTCATTTTCGGTTTATTTCCATGTTACATATTCTGCGGTATTTATTTTCTGTAACCAGCCAGGTCACAACCAACAGCGTATCAGATCGTTGCATTGCACGGAAAAATGTTCCCTGCCTTTTCGATCACATTTCCTTTGCAGTCTGGGAAAGGCGATCTGGAGGGCCCCACGACCTCCTTTCCCTGCGAGTCTTGGCCCTATCAACCATGAGACTCTGAGCATATTCAAACTTTTTTTGGATCCCTGGCCTTGGATCTTATGTTCCATTGCATCGTGGTGCCGTGCACTCCACAGAGAACGACAGACTTTTCTCCGTCGGCTGCAGTCCACGAGCCTGAGATTGCCCTTGCTGCCACGTTGTACTAGTGAGGACCCGGTAATCGGTTCCACGTCGCCACATGCCAGGCTCCACTGTGCTTCACCAGGGAAGCCCATAACATGTGGGCGTTGACGGTCACATGCGGTTCACTCGGGAAAGACGGCTGAGAAAGGTCTGCACGTCGAGTGTAACGGTGGCGGTAACAGACACAAACCCCCACCAGGATAGAAAGCTGGACATGTAGAGTGGTAAGAAAGGAACGCCAGGGTGCCATGGTGCATCATACCCTGAGGGATGGACATTACGAATGGGTTGGCTATTGCTGCAGGAGAATTTGGGTACTCGTACTCGTTCCCTTTGTTGCGATGTCGGGGGAACATTCGGATAGGCCAGTATTGTGTGGCGAATACGCTGGGGCGGATACTGGGAGGTCCAAGTACGAGGTACTCGTAGGGCCACGAGGCTGAGCCGGACACGGGGGCGGCCTTGCTGCCTACTCGTAGGTACCTGCCAGTGTTCGTCATTCGTCATAAGCAGGGCGCGGCGCCGCACGTGACACGCCAGGTTGAGAATGGACTTGATTGCGCATGCATGGAAGATCGGGTGAGATCAAGAGCCAGTAGTCTGTCTGTGAGAAGTCGAATGTCCTTAGTGCACATCCCTAACAGGGGCCATACCACTGCTCAACGACCAAGGAGAGGGAAAGAACCGGGTTGTGCATCTGCAGGTTGTCTGGAAAGGGTTGGAACTCGGGCAAACATCAAAGCAGGACTGGACTTTTGCTCTCTCGAAGCGAGAACATCCAGTAGTATGGGAAAGCTGCAAAATGCCTCTCGCCTTGGGGGAATTTCCAACAGCCACGATGACGCAGTAGTGAGTGAGCAGTAGGACAATCCCGGCGGATGGACAGATCGCTTCATAAAAGGAGGCTCGGCAGGGCGGAAGTCTCAGCACGTGATCATGAGCCAAGACCAGGGCGTAAGTGGTTCGAAAGCGGTTTAGCCTCGAAACGCGCTTCGCGACTCGTGTCGTGCAATATCGAAATTCGTGACCTGTGTGCTTGTCCATTGCGGCTTTGTAGTCCCATCCCATTGCTCAACGATCAAGTACAGTCTGCCAAAATCAATTCGTCCTCACCGATCTATCTCTCTCACAAAGCCAAGGCACACAACAATCGCCAACAGTGAGCACTAGGAATTCCGTACAGGCGGGACGCTGGCTAACATCCCTGTAGTGTTGGAAGCACGTCTCGAACAGGCAGCGATGCTGAAGAAGGTACTGTCACCATCCCGTGGCTCCAAACTGGCTTCTAATCGACTTCGCAGGTCGTGGATGCCATCAAAGACCTTGTCCAAGACTGTAACTTTGACTGCAATGACTCTGGCATTGCGCTGCAGGCCATGGACAACTCGCACGTCGCCCTCGTCTCCATGATGCTCAAAGCAGAGATGTTCTCTCCCTACCGATGCGACCGCAACATAGCCCTCGGCATCAACCTCAACTCCCTGACCAAAGTCATCCGTGCCGCCCAGAACGAAGACATTCTCACCATTAAGGCCGAAGACTCTCCCGACGTGGTGAACCTCGTCTTTGAGAGTAGCGACACGGATCGTATTAGCGAATACGATATCAAGTTGATGGACATTGACCAAGAGCATCTGGGAATCCCCGACACTGAATATTCAGCTACCATCGAGATGCCGAGTGCCGAATTCCAGCGCATTTGCCGCGATTTGATCGCCATGTCGGAGTCAGGTACGTGGCATGGCGACAAGATTTGGACACGACCGGAAGAAAAAAATAACTCATGCTGATTTTATACAGTGTCGATCGAAGCAAGCAAGGACGGCGTCCGTTTTTCGTGTCAAGGTGACATCGGCAGCGGCAGCGTCACCATTCGACAGAACTCATCCGTGGACAAGCCAGACCAAGAAGTAAAGATCGCCCTGAGCGAACCTGTCTCTCTGACCTTTTCACTCAAATACCTCGTCAATTTCTGCAAAGCAAGCAGTCTTTCTACAAAGGTCAAACTCTGCCTCTCCCAGGAAGTGCCTCTTTTGGTGGAATACAACCTGTCGGGAAGCAGCTATCTGCGGTTCTATCTAGCCCCCAAGGTATGCCTTTCCGGCAAGACGCCATGCGCAATCATCTAGGCACTGACTCGGGTGTTTTACAGATTGGTGATGATGAGTGAACGAGGAATGCTTAGGATGACCACGGCAAATGCTTGTATGGAGTCACAGATTTACGACAATGTGATGCGGTCAATGGTGGTAGGGGCTGTTACGGATTTGCGCAAATTATCAAGGACAATCCCGGCTTGTGTTTCAGGGCCTGTTTACGGGCAGGATGTATCATGGGGATGGCCGCCAGCCACTGCCGCACCCAGTCCGTTGAATGCAGAACTCATCTTCTCATGTCACAATCCCATGGATAAAGGTCGTGTCGACCCTTGAGGTTAGAGGTGGCATCTTCGCTCCAGATCCAGATCCAAATCTATCACCGTCCAACTGATTGCTTCGTTGTAGTTCTGATTATATTCTATGGGGATCAATTAGACACCCCTTGAGGATCAGTTGGGAGGGACTGAATTCAAGGTGCCGGGACAAGTTTGTTACTGAGAACTGTAGTTAAATGTGCTTAGCTTCATTTACAGATGACACATAGCAGCATGTTCATAATTAAAGGAATTGAGGAGTTTGCAAGATCCCTTCAATGTACTTGGTATCTTATCGGCATTGGGCGGCGAGGCTCTGGTGGGATGGAGAGGCGGAGGAGGGGCGGTTGATGTCATACTTTTTTCTCACCCAAAAAAATGATTTGAATTGATATTACATGCACATATCCGAGGATAGCCACTGAGCCAATGCTTCGCGGTCACTCTTGTATACTCTTGACTATTTCTGCTCTCACGATAGATTATTAGAGGCGACAGACGCCAGGACAAACGGGTCTCCTTTCTCTAACGCCATACCATTCGTTCGCTCAATACCCCTCAGAGAGCCTTTCCTGAGAGTTGCAGAAGACCTCCCTCACCCATCCTCCCCCTTATCGTGCCGCAACCTCGAGGAAGATGCGATGACGTCCTGTGAAATGTCGATACCAGAAACAAAAGTTCTGGCCATAGCGAGCCATGTACGTTGACTCTTTGTTCCTCTGCTCCCATGCTTCACGTTTATCTAGCGGGCTCAATCCCGGGGTTTTCCCCCTATACTGCGCTTTCAAGTCCCGTTACGAGACGATATAAGTCTGGCTGGTCGGCTGGCTAGGGTTCCAGGAAATCGGGTCAGTCGGATAGATCGATGGGCTGACAAAGATGAAACCGTGCAAGGTCGTCTACGGGTGAGTTTCTGTCTCGGTGCGAAGACTTTTTTCCTCTTTCTTCCGTCTTTGTCACTGCGCACGTGCGCCGCAGCCACGGAGACCAAAGCGATGAGATTGCTATGGGATGGTAACTATGATGCTGCTGCTGCTCCGTCGGAATCTTGTGTGGCCTCTACACGAAGTCAAAGTCGAAATCAAAGTCAGTGGCTGACGGTATCTGGCGGATTGTCTGTCTTGTTCAGCTATGTCGGCAATACGATGGCCACCTTCGTGATGCAGGCGCTTGGTTGCGACGTTGGAGCCATCAATACTGTGCATTTCAGTGAGTTACTGTTCTTTTCCGTCCCCTTGTTCTCCTGGCATGGTCTACATCTGCGACGGGACATCGAACTATGCGATGACAACAATCCCTTCGTCCTGCCCTCCATCGCCAACCCCCGAGTCGGCCAGGTCGCCTCTTCTCTCTCTGCATAATCCATCAGTCATTCCTTTTGACATGAGCATTGGTCTGACCATAACTCTTTGCTCCCACTCCAAAGGCAACCACACAGGGTACCGCCAATTCAAGGGCCGGAGGACTCCCGCGGCCGAAATTCGCGAGTTGTATGATGGTCTGCGGCAATCCTACTTGACCGACTTTGACGTACTGCTATCGGGCTATTCGCCCTCTGCCGAAGTCGTCGATGCCGTCGGCACCATCGCCCGCGACCTCCGGTACCGCGCCGCCGTCCGTCCAGGCGGGTTCTTTTGGGTCTTGGACCCCGTGATGGGTGACCAGGGCCGACTCTACGTCAGCCAGGACATCGTGCCCGCGTACAAGCAGCTCATCAAGGAGGCCGACCTGATCCTCCCGAACCAGTTTGAGGCCGAACTCCTCAGCGGCGTGACCATCTCGAGCTTGAGCGGTGTGGCCAACGCGGTGAGAGCGCTGCATGTCATACATGGGACCCGACACGTGGTGGTGACCAGCGTGAGGGTGGGCGATTCCGCAGCGCCCTCCGCCGATGGAAGTGAGGAGAGAGGAGCCGCACTGACCGTGGTGGGGAGCACTCGGCGGCAAGACGGCAGCGCGCGGCTGTTCAAGGTCGAGGTGCCGGTTCTCGAGTGCTACTTCAGCGGCACGGGCGACATGTTTGCGGCGCTGATGGTGGCGCGGCTGCGCGAGGCCTGCGCCCAGATGAACCTGCTGGACCGGCCGTCGTGGATGCCCGACGACGACGTCGAGGCCGTCGACCTCCCGCTCGCCCGCGCCACGGAGAAGGTGCTGAACAGCATGCACATGATCCTGGAGAAGACCATGGCCGCGCGGAACGAGGAGATGGCCAAGTTCGGCTCCAGCCCCGGCGCGAGCGTCGGCGGTCTCGAGGGCCAAGGCGAAACCGAGGGCGAGGGCAAGCGCAGAGCCCTGGCCGAGAGCAAGGCCGCCGAGGTGCGCGTGGTGAGGAATGCAAAGGACTTGGTCTACCCAGAGGAACGGTACAAGGTTCAGCCAATCGGGGTGTAAATGGCCTATCTGTCCAAGACAATGTGGAAGAAGGGGAACGGATCAGAGAAAAGACGGAAGATTTGGGGGTTTGACTGTATTTTTCCCAAGAGGCACGGGCATGTGGGTATGAATTCCAACCATTTGCTCGAGCGACCCGACAACCCCCCTTCCCTACACAGGGTACAGATATCACACATAACATCATAAACTCCCCGTTTTCTAGCCTATTCTAGTATTTGCCATGGATTTCCCTGTACCACACCACGCCCCAAAAGACACTGACAAACTCCTTCCTATCCAGCAAGTCCGAGCTCGTTATCAGCAGGCGGACGAAAACACCTCAGCCGGTGCTCCCAAACCCGCCCGCCCCTCGGACACTCTCCTCGAGATTGTCGACCTCGACGACCTCGGGCGTGTAGATGCGCTCCAGGACCAATTGGGCGATGCGGTCACCCTTGCTGACCTGGAAATCGACCTCGCCGTGGTTGAACAGCAGGACCTTGACCTCGCCGCGGTAGTCTGCGTCGATGACGCCCGCGCCCGTGTCGATGAAGTGTTTCGCGGCCAGGCCCGACCGGGGCGCGACGCGGCCGTACGTGCCTTCGGGCGTGGCGATGGAGAGGTCCGTCGAGACGAGGGCCTTGCCTCGCGCGGGGATCGTGGTGGGTTTCGAGGCGTACAGATCGTACCCGGCGGCGAAGGCCGAGCCGCGCGTCGGCGTGGAGGCGTCGGCGGAGAGCTTCTTGATCAAGAGGGGCGGCTGCGACGAGGGGGAGAGTTGTGGCACTGCCGTGGAGTTGGTCGTGGGAGACATCTTGGCTGGAGGAGCGTCAGACTTGACACGTTTGGCTAGTGGAGAGTTGGGCAGTGAGGGTGGTAAGTGGTCTGCGTTCTTTGTTTCTGTGGATGGAGGGGGAGTCGACGTTCTCGTCATTGCTTTTGCAAGGGAAAAGATCTTGTTTGAGAAGGGAAAATGACAGTAATGGGTAGCAAACGCCTCGACGCGAAGCCACACATTTGGAGAGCGCGAAACCCCTCGACGCGTGGGGAGCGCGTTCTTGCGCTTCAAGGGGGAAATCGTGGCAATTGACATGTTCCATGGAAATGTTGCGCCGTACAGGTACTTGTAGTCCTCCGTACAGCACTTGCGCTTGCTTCGCCGCGAATGGAATTCCGTAAAGCCGCCCAGGCCGACATTGGTGCCATGGCTATTATTCCGTGACCAAATTCCGGTGGCTTCCCTCTGCCCTCTGCCCCCAAACTACAAAACCGAGGTAATTGATCATGGCCTCGGCCTCATTGGTGACGGTCGACCCCAGCGAGCCAGCAACGAAAAGCCACGCCGACATTTGTCCAGCTTTGTTTTCCTTTTTGATAACGAGTGCTTCTTGAAAGCTGGCCCTCGTTTGTCTGTTACTCTGGTGTGTCTAACTGTCTGCTTCGACAACTAGCTAGACGGACAGCCATGGCAGGCCCAGTGCGGCAGCCGATTGACCTGGCTTCTCTGGAGCGGTACATCGACAGCAATGTCCCCGAGATCAAGCCGCCCCTCCAGTTGAAGCAGGTATGTCTGTCCCCCTCCTCGCGCGCGCTTGCTGGATTTGATCCCTGGCGACCGAGTACTTTCGTGTTGGGTTCTTGGGTTACTGACGAGTCTCTTCGCCATTAGTTCGGGTTTGGTCAATCGAATCCCACGTACCAAATCACCGACTCCACGGGGACCAAGTTTGTGATGCGCAAGCGGCCTCCGGGGCAATTACTCTCCAGAACCGCCCACCAGGTCGACCGCGAGTACAAGATCATCAACGCCCTGGGCAAAACGGACGTGCCCGTGCCAAAGGTCTACTGCCTGTGTCAGGACGACAATGTCATCGGCACGGCCTTTTACATCATGGAGTTTTTGGACGGGCGCATGGTGACTGAGCCGCACTTTCCTGGGTTCAGTCCCGAAGAGCGAAGAGAAATGTAAGGGCTGGGATGAAACCCGCGGTGACAAAAGCGAATGGAAGAAAGTGCTAACGTTCGTACTTGTTACACAGGTGGCACGACGCGGTTCGGACACTGGCAAAGTTCCATCGGGTCGACTTCAACAAGATCGGCCTCTCCGACTTTGGGCGCCACGGAAACTTTTACGACCGCCAGCTAAAGACGTTTGGGACCCTGTCAAAAGTGCAGGCCGAGGCGGTCGACGTCGAGACCAAGAAGCCCGTGGGCGCGATCCCGCACTTTGACGAGATGGTGGCCTTTTTCAAGCAAAAGTCGACGCAGCCCAAGGACCGCGTCACGCTGATCCACGGCGACTACAAGATCGACAATCTGGTGTTCCACAAGACGGAGCCGCGCGTCATTGGCATCTTGGACTGGGAGATGGCCACCATCGGGCATCCTTTGTCGGATCTGGTCAATCTGGCGGCGCCGTGGGGTTGGGTTGGGAGAAACTTGGGCACGGCTCACGCCGACAGCGGGAACGAAGTCTTCAGGGACGGCGTCACCCCGGGGCTGCCCACCTGCAGCGAGGTCGTGCAGTGGTACGCCGAAGCCTCGGGCTACGACGCCGCCAGCGAGTTCGCCTGGGGTAATGCCTTTGGCGGGTTCCGGGGAGCGATCATCATGCAGGGCATCGCGGCGAGGTACGCCCGGCGGCAGGCCAGCGGCGTGACAGCCAGAAACTACGGGGCGCAGATGCCTCTGTTTGGAGAGTGGGCGTATGGCTTGGTCAAGAACTTGCAGGAGTCGTCACCGGGCAAGGCCAAGCTATGACGAGAATTCACGCGGCGTAAGCATAAGTTACAGTAGATGGCTCTAGATCTCCAGGGAGAAGAGGAGGAGTGAGAGGGACGGAGGGAAAGGCAAGAAATACTTTGACTTGCACATAACCATCACCGTCACCATAACAATGACCTCGTATATATGAATTAAAATATAAGGAGCGATGGTTGGGAGACCATGACCTCGTATATATGAATTAAAATATCAAGGAGCGATGGTTGGGTTTGGGAGAAAGGAGGCAATCCGTCCTCGTCCTCGTCCTCTGCCTCAGACTCGGAAATCATTCATGGATTGGAATCAATCGGACGACAGGTTGACAAGTCATCTCGTCACCAGGTCATTGATATCCATATCCATTCATCCAGGGAAATGTGCTTGTCATTGTCCTCATCCTTGTCCCTTGTCCTTGTCCCCATTCCCTTGTCCCCGAAGCCAGCCTCGACCACAACCTCCAGCGCTCAGTAGATTTTGTTTAGAAGAGGACCACCCGACTCCTGATTGAAGGGCCCGAAAACCGAGTACCTAGGACATAAGTACCTGGGACTTGGTATCTCGTACCTACAAGTAGTTATCGACCCCGTCTTGTACAGTAAGTAAGAAAGTACTCGGGGGTCTCTGCGCCTGTGTGGCTGCTTGGTCTGGGCGGGTAGGTAGGTAGGTAAGGTATTCAGGTATTGTATACAGGCAGGTTCTGTGGGCAGGAGTAGGTAGGTAGATAGGTAGGTAGGTAGGTAGGTAGACAGGTACTGTGAGTAGTAGGTAATTCAGGCGCTTGAGGGACTGTATGTAGATACCAGAGGTACTGCTCGTAGATAGATAGGTACCTTGTGTTTGTCCGTGGGTAGGGTAGATACTCGTGCGCGGTACAGCGAGTACCAAGTGGTCCTTGAATATTGGATATTTCCTACCATTCACTCACTCACTCACTCACTCATTCATTCACTGAGCTGGGTTGGAGGGAGGGTGGCCGGTCCGTCGATCCGTCCAGGCTCCTCCTATGTGCCTCCCAAATATCATTGTTTGCTGACACTCCTTCCCTAACCACCACTGGCGCGTCCGTCCGTGTCATCTGCCGTCGGGGACCATTTGGTTGGAAAATACCTACCTACACCTCGTATACTCGTATACTCGTAACATTTCCCCCTTCTCTGCCTGTGTGCCGTCTCCTTGCGTGTCTCTCTCTCTGTGTCTCGAACCCCACCACCTGCCCTTTCCGGCGACCTTTAACGACCGGCTTGCGCCCGGCTGGTCTCAACACCCGGTCCTTGCCCTTCTGTCTACCATAACAGACATGACAGACAAGGGACTGAAAACAGAACCTGCATGCGGTAAGCGAGTAGGATTGACTAGTCGCACCCGACACCACCAAAAAAGGGAGCGGAGGCGGGATGAGAGCCGCCAAATGCCGCATTTCGGGGAATGGCAGTACAGTCAGCCATGGACCATCAAAACGCATCCTGAAACATATATACTTGGTACGAGTAGGTAAAATAGTCGTCGACCGAGGAGGAACCTCTAAAAAAGAGGATGACGATGATGAAAAAATAGCTGTCCGGAGGCTAGCTAGAGCCATAGCTTGAGTTTTTAATCCCCGATGATCTGAGAGCCCGTCGTCAACAGGAAGAGAGTGGCGAGGTACACGAATATATTCTTGTCTCGATCCAAAATGGCGCCGCACACTCGCAGGTCGACCAAACCCTAGCCCAACGTCAAATCAGCGAGTCGGCGACAGCTTTTCCCTTTGGGCCCCGTTGCCTTTCTGGGTAAATTGATTGCAAAAGGTGCTTCTGGAGCTGTACAAGTAAAAAGTCCAGCAAGGGCCACCCCAGCTCGTTCACATAAGCAAGCGAGACACGCTGGTGACGCGAGTGGAGGTCCTCCAAACCCGCCCTACCGATATATCTGCCTCTACCCCCCCCCATCCACGGGCCACGGCGGCTATCATCACGCGGCTCCGCTGTGTGCCCACATGCTCGGTGTCATGGTATGGGACACAGGGACGAGGCGAGAAAGGAGACGAGGATTGTTTGGGTGCTGCTTGGTCGGCACACGCACTCGGTACTTGGGAGACGTAGTGCTCACCGGCGAGCTGGCGTTCCCCTGACTAAAAACCCACGCAGTCGCTAAAACTCCAGAGCTCTGCGACTTGATGACCACTTTGCTATGCTGGGCTTGTCTAATCAAGTCAACATGATTCCAAAAAGAGTCAAGAAAGACATGGGCAACAGCCCTCTTGGGTCGCTCAAGCAAAGCTTTGTTGTTTTGGGGGAGTGGAGGAGATACACCACCATCCTATTTTCCAACCATCCAGGGTTCTGTGCTTGCCCTGGTGGCGGCGAGCGCAGGACCGAGTATCTCATATTGATGTTTGCTCACTCATGTCAGGCTCTTTCCCGTCGGGCACTGCTCCCTCAAATCATTTGCGCGAGATTTGTGGTCGAATGGTCCCTGTGCATATCTTTCATCGGCATGACTCATTGATCCCCGAGGAGAGTGAGCATCCTAGGATACACGCATCTTCATGAGTGACACCATGCCGATTGATCAGTCACCTGCCTGTCGTTACGCAAACTCTGTGCGGACTCAACAGGACATGCGGACGATTCGGCTTCGATGTTGCCAGGCGAAAGTGGTACGCAACAACGCAGGAGGATTTTTAATAATGGAAGCACCAAGTGCAGTCACAGCGCAGCGCAGGGCTCGGGTTCGGACTCGGCATCAACATCGCCGGTTTGGTTTTCGTTTGTGCTCGTCCTTTTTCTGGAATGATGGAGTGGATCAGAGCTTTACCTGCTGGGGGATGCGGCACTCGTACGAGAAGGGAGCAGTAGACGACCCCTCTCTTCGCGCTCTAACCATAACGAGACACCCTTCTTCCTTTTGATCTGATAGGTGGACAAGGGGAAAGTAGTAGACGAGTGGGCGGTGGACATGTGGGCACAAGGCGGGATGGAGAGATTTGCTGAGCGAGACCCGGTTTTGGGGGCCAGAAAGGGATCATTTGTCTCCGAGCCCTGGGCCACGGGCACGGGCAAGCGTTTAACAATGTTGCGATCAAATCATAGACGAGCAGGCCGGTACTCAAAACGGGTTGGTTTCCTCGTAGCATTTGTGGCGCCGTGACGATGAAACTGGGGCCCCTTGAATGTCTTTTCCGTGGAAGTTTGCGACCCAGTTTTTTCTAGTTTTTGGGCGCCACGGGTGTCCAAACGCCATCGTCTCCGACAAAGTCCAGGTCCAGGCTCCTCCACTCCCCCGTTACCAGACCAGGTAGAGGGTGGGACGGACCACACAAGTCCGGAAAAGTGGTGGGTGCGGAATTGCCCGTGTGTGCTCGGTACTCGATACAGTACCTACGAGCATAATGGTAATCGTAGGTATAATAGAGAAAGTTGATTTCAAAAGGGGGGGAGAAAAGGACGGAATAATCCCATCAACCGAATCCCTTTCGTCGTCCCCCATGTCCTTGTCAGAATGATCAGCCTATCATTATCATCATTATTTTCGAGCTGGTCGGGACTCGTGGGTCGGCCAAGGGGGAGAACTCGTTCAGCTTGTAAGAAGAATACTTGTACTGGTATTATTTCTGCTGCATCTACACCTGCATTTGCATCGTGGCCAAGCGGCTAGGGCAAGAGGAAGCGCACACGCTTGGGTCGAAATTGCCTTGCCTTGATCGAAAGTTTTGTCCTTTTGGATGCCCAGTACCCAGTACCAACAGGACCCTACGAGTGACCAACCCCATCGTGGAATAGGCGATAGCAATGTAACATCAAGCACCTTTTAAATCCCCGCCTCGTGCCACAAACACTTCGGACGGACATTGTACAACTTTTGTCCGTGGAGCGTCCAAGCGTCCCAAGCGTCGGAAAATGATTGCGCAGAGAAGGCATCGAAGGTCATCGGGTTGCGTTGCAGGGGCTCAAGCGGCTCCTACTCCTCATACTGCGCCCCCTTCTTACTAACGTCTCTCTGCTTTCTACCTGGCACACCGGTTACCCAAGCTTGTGCAGCCGCGTATGTCTGCACGATGTTGCGTTCCCGAAAGGGAATGTCTTCCGTGGTCGATGACATGATTTGTCGTCTATCAAGGTTCCTATCCGTTGCAAGCCGTGGTCTGGTCATGGTCACGGTCAGCCGATGGTGACGAGAACGAGTTGGAGTAGCCCGGGGGTGCGCCACGAGGGAGGGTCTCGATGAGAGTGAGAATATGTCTCCGGTTAATGACCCCCATAGCAAGCAAACGGGCGGTGGACGATCGTGATGACTAGATTCGACTGGGAGCTCCAATCAGCTCCGTCAAATGAAGATATGAAGACACGAATACCCAGGTAAAGACTTGGTGCATTCTCTCGCAAGGTGGATACCGAGAAGTCCACTTTGTTGACTGCTGGACAATTGGGGGCCGTCCAGAAAAGCCCATCCATGCCCAGACGTGCATGGGTCGAGACTCGAAACTCGAAACTCGAAATTCGAGAGAACCTCCGCACAGGGCTGAAGGGATTGATACGACAGTGTCATGTACCTGCCTATTACGACGATTGCACAGCCCACAATTACTCAGGCAAATGACTAGTTTCCTACCAGTGCACGTACAAGTACGAGTCACTGTCAAGCTCGGCGCAGGTGGATACGACGGATTGGATGATTGCCGATCGTATTGGAGGTTTCAAAATACGGTCAAGAGCTGCGGCGTCGTCACCACGGTTTGAGGATGGCACGTTGGCAGACGTCGGCAAGAAATAATAATCATTACTTCTACTAGCGATTATGGAGCCACGAAGCACCGCACCACACCAGGGGCGGGGGGTGGTGACACTGGTGGTGAGGAGGAGAAAGTTCTGTGCCGTGTTGATTATTGTAAGCCATGAAGCCACGGTGGATCTCACCTCGTCTGTAGTACGTGAGTGACTATCGCTCATCAAGCTAGACAAGTACGGGTTCTACCAACGGGTCTACCGTAGCCCCTCTGCCCACGCACGCACGCAAGCTCCTCTCCCTGCTTATGAAAGCTTCCGCCTTCCGATGGGGTTAAGTTAATTTGCAAGGGAATACGGGATCCAAAAAGTCAAAAAGTCAAAAAGTCAAAAAGCCAAAATAATCGATCGAGTGGTATCAAGTTTGCTTGGGAACTTGTACCTTGGCCAAGTTGGAGAAAAACACCCTGTCTATACATACATACAAACGTCCTTGGTACCCAACGCATAACTTTAGCCCCCACAGCCACCCCAACACCGACGCCAACGGGTACCCAAGTAGTTAGTCGTATCTACCTGGGTGCTCCGTAATAGTACCGAGTAGTGCGCCGGTCCCTTTTTCGTTTCGACTTTCCACGAGCACCGAATTACCTACGGAGTACCTCGTAGCAAAACCAAAATGATGGTTAATCTCCTGGGACAGACAACTTGCTTACATTATCCCACTTCTCGATAAATGGATAGATGGATAGGTACCTTAATTTGTGGACTGACTGACCCGACATACCGGTTCCGGTTCCGGTTCCTGTCTACGTACCTTTGCACATACATACATACCTCCACACATAGTACATACAGCTGAAAAGGATTGTTTCTACAAGCGTACTCCTACCTACTGCTCAAAGCACTTCCACCTTGCGAGGAACTTGTCTGTACGGAGAACTACTCGTCCTGGGAGTAGGTAGCGAGGTAGCGAGCTCAGCCCCACCTCATGATGACATGACATGCCATGCCATGCGGCTCGCCGCTTTATTCAATCTCCCTTGGAGCGGCGGCGACAAACTCCCTTTTGCTTTGCGAGGCTATGTACCTCGTATGTGCGTAACATGCACTCACACCGTATGCGTGTCCTCAGCGCTCAGCACTCAGCAGCTCAGAACTTAGAACACGGGTATTTTACGCCAAACGAAAACAGGCAGTTCTTCGATCCTTCTGTCCTTTGCTTTGCTTTTGCTCTGCTCTGCCTTGCTTTGATGATGTTGGAGGATCGAAAGCCAGTACCTCCTAGGAGTAGTAAATTAGTAATAGTGGAAACTTTTGCCTGATTCTCTCTCTCTCTCTCTCTCTCTCTCTCTCTCTCTCTCTCTCTCTTCCTTCCTCTTGCGTGTATGTATTTCTCTGTTTTTCTGTGGGTATCTGCGCCTGTCTCGCTCCTCCCACTCCTCCTTGATTCTGTAGGTACGTGCTCGTAGGAGATCGATCCTGCGAGAATACAAAAGCAACCAAGTATCCGCTCTATTGCATCGTCTCCGGGAGGGAGGCGGAGAGAGGGGCGATTGTCAGGAGGGAGAACGTAGCAGGCAGAAGGAGTAATGAGAAGGTGAAGGATCGCAAAAGAACCCACCTCAGACCTGCACCCTGCGCCCAGGGCCAAGGCGTGTGAGGCTATGACTGTGGCTACGACCATGACTACTCCTACATACACACGAGGTAGGCAGGCAGGTAGGCAGGTCCCATGGGTAAACCTCGTGTGAGCAGCTAGTTACAAAGGTCCTCCACCACACTGCAACTCCGAGGGGGAAAAGCCCCCAAAGGAACAAGTGACAGGTCGTCTCCGGGTAATATCGTGGTATGTCTCTGTCTCCTGTCTACCTATGTCTAGATAGAGCCTGACAGGCTGTTTTTGGCCCTCATGCACTGCTGCCAACCCCATCGTATGCTCGTCTCTTCTCTCAGGGCCGGTGTGTCAGGTAATCCATGGACCGACCGAGCTCGACAGTGCGGTCCGCAGAGCCGCCGTGCCCTTGTTCGTGTGGCGATGCACGATGCACAATGCACAATGCCACAATGTCCATTGCCCATGTGATTCAACCCGCTCGAGTACCGACGAGTAGTTTGATCGATACTCTCGATTTCCCCGACGATGACGGACAGGGGAACCCGACCACCCAGCAACAGCCAGCCCCTGCCCGGACAATCGTTTTTCTGATTGATTTTTCTAGGTATGAGGTACCCAGGACACCGAATCCTTTGGTCCTAGACAATACGAATAGCAAACACACCTGGCCGTACCTCTGTCTGTAACCCGTGTAAATGCATTTCACCACGGGCGCCACACGAAAAGCTCCCTGTGGCAAAAAGGAGTCGTTGCTCGGTAATTGAGACAACTTAAACAAACTCTATCCGTGGAGGACTCGTCTGTAGGGTAACCTACTGTTTGGACAAGGGCTCGGAGGATCTGGGATTTTCGCGTAAGGTGAGGTGAGGTGGAAGTGGGTTTATTGACTGATGGTTGAGCGAGGGAGGAGAAAGGTTGGAAAAGGTGGAGGTTTCCTGGGCCAGGACCTAAAAGTCCCACCGCCGGGTTATTACGAATATAATGTGGGTTTGCAGGTGGTGAACTACTGGTTGCTACCATATTGAACTAGTATGTAAGCAACGAAACTAAGTCAGCAAAGCCAAGCCCAAACAACCCAGGCAACTTTGTCCCGGATACTCCTCGTGCTCGTAGGGCGGAAAGTCCACGGGATTATGGATGCTGATGATCATGATGATGGATGGTACGGGTATGCCTGTTTCATAAAGTCAAGGAGGGGCGTGACCCCGAGCCAGCGTATTAGGAGCGTACTCCTGATATTGAATCAGGTACAGGTTCAAGGACAGCCGGTTCTGTGAGTGTGAGCACGGGCACCTACATGCGTACGAGTCCTTGCGTGGCGGCTCATGTCATCAGTCCAGAACCCAGATGGCGCTCCTCTCCGCTAGCTAACTAGGAAGTACATACGTCGTACCCGTAGGGTGCGAGTGGAAGTGCCATCTTCATTCTCTGCTCACTCAACGCAACCGCCATGGAAGGGGGGACAGAAGGAGGTAGGTAAACCATCTTGTTGTTTGCTACGAGTCATTTTTCCCGTCCAAGTTTGCTACATGCCGCATGTGCAGATGCGCAGCGCAGATTGCAGATGCGAGACCGAGGCGAGGCGAGGCGCTGGCTGGCTGCTGCAACCTGCACCTGTACCTGCGAGCCGCAAGCCGCAAGCTGCAGTCTGTAGGCTGTAGGTACGCAGGCAGCAAACTCGGCCCGCCTGTAACCTCTCTTCACTCTCTGTAAAGGGTAGGAAGGCAGGGTGTACCTACTCGAACAGACCTTTTTCATTCGTATTCAGAGATTCGCGGTGGCTGCCAGCCCTGCCAGGGCTGCCTAATATTAATGCCAACGAGCAAAAAGACCCTTTTGTAGCGGGCCTTAACCCCCCCTCTCCCCTTTCGCTTGCGACCTTTGTTTCTCAAAGGGTTTTTCTTTTATTTTTATCTCCTCCTTCACTTCTCCCGACTCCTCGCCTCGGAAAAAAAAGAGTTGTAGCTAGGTCAAGTCAGGTCAGGTCGGGTCATCCTCCCCCTCCTCCTCCTATTGTGTGGCGAGGCGAAATGGAGGACAGGAGGTCAGAGGAGGATTGATGCTGCCAATACTACTGCTGTTGCTGCTGAACTGCTCCTCCTATGCTCCTCTGCGCCTCCTGATAGCGGCCTTGGATAGACTGGATTGGACTGCATTTTGATGATGTTACATTTTGCTCTCCCCCCATTTCAATCTACCGCCTCTTCCTTCCCGGCTAATTCGACCCTGTCTGTTTACAGACACGCCTATGCCTCTGGCTCCTTCCAGCCTATCTATCTGACCTGCCTACCTCCGTTCCTTCAGACCCATTGTCACGGCGGCAGTGGCCGTGGCGGTGGCCAACATCAACATACGTCGGGGGTGTGGTGTCGAAGGATTCGTGACGCCGCACTGTGCCCCGAAGGATCGAGCCTTGCCGAACACGGCCCAATTGGATCCTCGCTCCACGAACGTCGTTTCGGACAACGACCATGGGTCGAGAGGTGCAGAGGGGATTGGGACAAAGGAGCAGAGCAAAGAGTCACCAGTCAAGAGATCGAGGGTCTTGGGTAGTGAACACCTTTTTTGCGCGCGCCCGTAAGAGCGATCGCAAGCACGACGAGGACAAGGATAGGTTAAACGCATAGAGAACGATACGGCGATAATGCATTATATTGTGGCAGCAAAGTCTCGCAACCGCCGGCCAGATAATATCAACTCCCATATGCCAACCATGTTACATTCCTCGCATTCTCCCTGCTGTTCCATCCCGTCGTTTCATGAAGCTCGTTCCCAGCGCAGTTTGAACAAGAAATATATATCGACACACATAAAAAGGGAGAGGAAGTATAGTACAGCCTCGTGAACCCTTTTGATCTTCAAATAGAAACAAGATGTATGACACTGCAATCAAGACAGGGAACGACCGTCAGGACCTTGTGAGGTAGGATATGAAGGGGAGTTTCAGGGTTGTCTTGTCACATCGTTGAAATGGATATGCTCTCAAGTGTCAAACAGAATAGTTCATTGAGATGGGAGTTCCTGTTCCCTTCACGGGTAGCAAAAGTGTGTTTGCCTTCTTCCCATTTCTTTTCTTTTCCTCCTTGCGTCCTTTTGATAGCCTCTTCCTGCCAGTCCCAATCCCTTGCCTGGGATAGTGGCAAGTTGTGGTTGCATTGCAAACCGAGCGCCCCGAGCAGTGTAGCTCTCTCCGAAAGTGGAGTTTCTATAAAGTAGAAATTCACACTGCGATCATGGCAGCGAAGATCCTTTTGGACCTTCGGCTCATGTTCCCGCTCTAATCAGGAGAATCATCATATATGCAGTCACTTGCGACTTGATGCTTGGCCGCTGTTGTGCTGTTGTTGGCCTTTGTTGTGGATTCGTCGAACATGGTCCTTCATGTTGTCCATGCGCGAAAAGACTCGACCACATTCCTCGCCTTCAGGTCCGCGCCATTCACACTTGATGCCCGGGTTATGTTTGGCCTCATGGCGGGCACGGTCCTTTTTGCTGGAAAAGCCGCCGGTGAGGGGTTGGTCGGCAGACTTGGCTCGCGCGGCGGCAGCAGCCTCGCTCTGTGGGCAGCCATCCACGCGGCAGAAGAGATGCTTGCTGTGTCGATTGTAGTGTTTTCGTAGGTCGCAACCTCGAGTAAAGGTAGCACGCGACGTGCAGCCTGGGTAAGCACACCGCCAGGATTGAGCCACGCCGCCATTATGTGCGGAAGGCGATGAGGGATGGAGCGATGTCATGATCAGTGACGTTGGCTCAGTTACCGGGATTCCATAGGCGTGAAGGGAGGTGTTGGATGATGTGGAGTTGGAACGGAGCGCTGGGCGAAGCGATTCAGGATGCCCGCCTCTGCTCAGCGACGAAATGGGGCTACACGATCGTGACATGGAAGAAACGCTACCCCGATGACTTTGTGAGCTATGGTGAGAGACTTGAGAGAAGACGGGTGAGGCCGCCAGGTGATGGGTCGACGGGATGCCCGATGTGGGGGGTTGGTTGAAGTCGAAATGCGAAGGTTGAACGTCCTGAGGTGTAGGAGGAATAACATGAGCAGAAGGGTGAGGGTGGTGATGTTGGTGGTGACTACTAAAGGTAGGAAAGTGTGTCGACGAGGTCGGATCATAGGGCAGCAGCGGGGGCGGCTGCGGATAGTTGGAGTAAGGAAACCACTGATTCTGTTCATACATGGCGTAGGTATTGGGGGGGAGAGAAGACGAGGAAGCAGAGGTCGAAGTGTTGAAGTCGGCAGTCAGAGCTGGATCGGTGACAGGCGGTATAGGGAAGAAAGAGGCAGAATCGGACGAGGCGTCGTCGAAAGATATTGGATGCAGATCGTGACCTTGGGAGTCGGACATTGACATGCCTGGAAGCATGTATATAGACTCAGATGACACGGACGGATTATGCCCTCGACTCGAAGGAGCCGGCGAAGGGTAACAGAGGCCGGGGAGGGAAGGTGAGCAAGTCAGCAAGGCGCTTTTATCGAATTCGTCGAATTCACTGGGCGGGGGGGTCATGGAGAAGATGGCGTCCTGGGTCTCAACGGCCATGGCGTGCAGCAAGGGCACTATCTTCCTCTTGCTGATTTTGTGTTAATTTGGGAACTCGGACGCGGCGGCGGGTGGTCGGAGTGAGGAAGGGGACGAGGGAGGGTGGTGTTGCTTGTGCTGCTGCTTTGCTTTGTGGTTTGCATATATATCCTTTGGATTTCGGGGAAGGGGGGGGTGAGCTCTCTTTCGGTGAGATGCCACATCCCATGGATCCCAGAGTTTTTTGAACGGCTATTTGGGCAGTCAGTCCCAAGCTGCTGGCAAGTTTCAAAACATAGAAATTCCATCAACTCATGGGGCGAAGAAGGACATATGAATAGTAGGACCACCACGCACCAAGACAACACCGAGCCCAAGCACGATTGCCTTTTCGCTGGACCATCATGGTTTAGGGCGAAAAGGCAATCCTCGTAGGGCTAGAATCCGACCCCGGTCTGGTTGCTGACAGCATCTCTACCATGCCAGGACCCAGCAGCCAGGGACCCAGGGGGGTGGGAAGGGAGGGGGGGGAGGACCCAGAGGGTAGATCGCCAGTAGTTTAGAGCAGGTTGCATGGATAGCACTGATGGATGATGATGATGCTGGAGATGGTTTGGAGGCTTGGAAAATGGCGGGTCCCAGCGGCCGAAGCGGCCAGGAATGAGCCACACTTTGATCCCCAGCCCATCATGGTAAGGCACGGTAAGGTTAGAGGTGGTGCAGGGTGGTTGCAGGTGCTGGGGTGGTGGTCAAGGTGGTAAAGTGGTAAGGCGGAAAAGCGATCACAGGGAAATTGAAACGAGGTGGAGAAGGTTTTTTTGCTTCTGCACTTCTGCACTTCTGAGGAAGGAACAGTCGCCAGAGACTTAGGGCAATCGCGACCAACTCGTACCGGTAGACCGTTACGCATGCAGACGGTGATACCGGCGGAGATGGGAGCTTCTTCACGGCTGCTTTGCTGATCATCACTTGTCATCTCACCGTACGCCCGTATTGAAGATACTCTCATACGAATGACCAATGGCCAATAGCCAATGCCTGGCTACTCCCGACTGTGGAGCTTCCTCGTTTGCTAGTCTGTCACTCTTTTTGTCCTTGTCTCTTTTTTCTCTCATCTTTGTTGCCTGTTTTTCAAGGTTCCGCCAAATGACACCCCCGTCCCCGTCACTTGCGCCGCCCTTGTCTTTGTCCCCCGGTGTCCCTCCCCCCAAGTCACCGCCCCCCCTGGGTACTTTAGGGGGAACACTAAGGGCTTCAGAACTTCTTGGGGGTGAGACTGTCATGACCGCTGGAGAACCTACACACTCCAAAAAAGGTGGAAAACTTCTGGGTATGGTTAGGCACTTGGATGGCTCTGGTGGCTCTGGTGGCACTGGCAATTAGGGAAAGGCCAACCAATGACTGGTGGTTTTTTTGGCTTATTTGTGCCGTTTCAGAGTTTTGGCCCGTTAGTGTGAGGAGGACATGTCTTTGTCAAGGGGAAGAAACAACCTTGGAACAGAGACATAACCAGAGGTGCACGCGGTGGTGTGTCTACGAGTAACTCGCAGGTACCAGGGCTTTTTGGGGCTGATGCCATGCGCTCTCGGTCCATCAACTCGGTATTGCCATATCTCTCAGTTCTTCTTCCTAACAGAGATGCGTGCCGTGCCAATCTGGACTGGTGATTGGGGACTGGATAATGGTCACTTGTACTCGTACGCCCCGAGGTCTTTGGAGCTTGCGGCTCGTTTACTTTCAAACACCCCTTTGGTGTCCTTTGTTTGGTGGTTTTTGTCATACGCCAGCATGGCTAGGGTTGCATGCTGCTAGCACTGCTCCCCATACTCGTACATTGTTCTAACTGCGGGTTCCTGAGCCCCTCTTCCCCCTCCCCCAAGCCCAGCAAGAGTAGATCGACGAGCTGAGCAAGTACAAACGCAAAATGCACAAGTTATTTTTGCATTGGTTTGATTTGGTTTGAACGCCCGGATTTTGGGGTTTGGTGCGTCACTCGGACTTAATATCGTGCCGTGTCCAAAATACATTTCGAAGCTCGGAGACATAAGTTGGTCCAGCTTCCGTTGGCTCCTTTGTTTCCGCCGTGATCGCCCTTCCCGGTCAGCTCGACCTCGCCCAGCGTCTCTCTTTGAGTTTAAGGGGGGCAAAAACCCGCGACAAAGACGTTTCTGACTCACTGGCACAAGCGTTGGTGGCACCGAAAACCCAACAGTTTGTCAGCGGAGAGTCGGGCGGATTGATGGACGATTGAGAATCTCTGGGGGGAGGATTGCAAATAATCGACACCCGCCCGCCAACTTCAATCCGATTGGCGATCAATACCACTCATGGAGGGCTTTTGGTTCTTAGCGACAGGCTGCGGCGGCTCTGAACGTGGGTGATCAGCAAATTCTGATATGTCATCCGTGGCTCGGTGCATAGAGCTGAGGCGGAGTAGTATTCCATGGTAGCAAGCCGAGTCTTGTGTCGCCTTGACTGACAGATTGTACGAGGTAGGGATATTCCCCTGGCAGAGTCCAGCATATCGCAAGTATGATCCGGGGTAAGACCGCGTGAATGTCGCCTTGAATTCAGGCCAGCCGCAGTGGCCGTATACAAGCCATACGAGGTATATCTTCCTGGATCCAGGTATGCCACGTTGTTCTTGGTCTGTAAATCGCAATTGTAAACGAGCCTTCAGCTTTTGGCGATCCCCCATGTGGCTGAGAGGCTCTTGCTGTGACGAACAGGGCTCATACTGGAACTCGCAGTAATAACCCAAAAGGGTATCTCGCTCGTCCCTGGTAATAATATGTAGACCGTCTCTTTGTGTCCTGTCCAAGCATGTAGATCTCCAAAGTCACGCTCGGGTCGGAGGTATCTCGTGTCATTTGTCCGAGCACTCTCGCACACTCGTTTGGTGTCTCAGGTCTTGACGGTTCGAGCATAGCCCTAAACATTCATGTCCTCTTTGTGACAATCGGTGACTGCCGATCCCTCGACACATGGCCCGTTTGAGAGTGGTGTCGTATAGTAGATTGGCGCTAAGGTGGGGAGATTGCGTGGATGATCGCTCCCGATCACCGACTCGTATTCCTTGTATCGTATCCATACTTCTTGCAAGTGAGTCTGAACGAGCTGCAGAATTTCAACCAAGATACTCAACGTTCTTAGTCTCGGGACCCATTTTACGATTATTCGTCGCCATGGGACATCTTTTGGTGTGTTTGATTGATCCTGACGTAAGCTAGACCTTCGCTATTTCTCCCCCCTATACACGAATATCCCACCAGGGAATATGATTGGCCCCTTTTCACCGATAGACTGTCCTTTTGCACCTCCATATACCTCGCCCAAGCATCGAACACGACTGTGCTTACCCACATTCACGCAGACAATGGTGGTGTTCAAGGCGACTACTGAAACCGACTAAGGTAGCCGGTCAGACTCCCGTGCTGCAGCATGAGGCCAAGGCAGATGTCTGAGATAACAGAAAGTTCAGATCGACTTCAAAGCCCCAAAACCATCAAGGAGATTTGACGTCACCACACGGCCAAAAGGGCTTAGAGATGATTGAATCCAGGACGGAATGTGCCCAACAGTAGATAGAGATGGGTGAAGGCCGTTCGCACAGAGGGTATAGTTTGGGAACATCCATTTCCTCCCGCACCTTGGACGGATAGGGGAGCCAAGTTGCGAAAACTTGTTCCCAGTCTGGCAACGTGCTTCGAGTGATCAGACAGAGTTCCCACGTGGAGATGCAGGTGTTCGACGGGGGAGGACGGCACAGTGGTAGGCCTTCTTACTCCCCCCCAAATCCTGGGTATTCCTCAATCCCGGAAACCTGGCTCACCCACCATCAGGGGCAAGGCATCCCAATCCCTGGAGCGAGGGACCAACCGATGCTCGTAGATGGGGAATTGTAGTCTGACATTCTCTCCATGCCATGCTTATGCGAGGAGGAACGGAGTCAACGACATCAGCACATGTAATTTTAAAGCGCAAAGCCATGGCAGATAAGCAGGATTCATGGCGCATCGTGGGTTTGGCTTTCCTAAGACTGAGAAGAAGTTCCAGGTAAATAACATTCGGTAGATCAGGAACGAAGACAAAGGAGAGGGTTGATAGTTGTGATTGTCTCACGCTGCTCTTTCTGTATCATTGTAGACTAGCCATTTATGGAATGGCCAGTCTTACTGTCTTGGCATTGTACTCCTCGTATGGCTCACATCACATGACTCGCGGGCTTGGACTTGGTAGGGCTGATGTGTTGCTGTTTGCACTTCGCCCATCACCTTTCCCAGTCATGCAATCCGTTGGTATTTCGCCATCACCAGGAGTGTCCTTTTGCCGCTGATAAATCTGATCTTTCTTTCGATGTAACATTTTCATTATTTTGGAAAAAGTTGCTGCGCACCTGGAGCGCCCCCAGGCATGTTGCCACCAGGCTCGTCAGGGGCGGTGGACCCCGAGGACCGCAAAATCATCGAGAAGCTCGCGAAATTGCAGAACATGTACACTCAAGTCAGTTCATTTGCCTTTTGTTTGACCAATCTCGCCCTTGCTTCAGGACCAATGCTGACCTCCTTGAAGATTGGCGACCTTCGGACTTTACTGCCCGAGAAGTTGATCAACCCGGCAAGGGTGGCTCTGGACCACCCTGGTGATTATGAACCTGCAAAGCTCGCTGCCTATTTGCAGACGGCAGCACAGGCAGGGAGTCGCGACGTTGAGAGATTCAAGAAGGACTGGCACAGTGACGACGTGCGCGAACTCTGGCAAACCGTCAACGCCAATGACTTGCCCCAGGGTGGAGACGCATGGGCATTCGACTATGCCAGTCTTCTGCGGGATGCTGCTGCAAACGAGCAGACATCCAACACTGAAAAGGACGCTAGCCATGCCTTCCGGCCCCCATCTGATGCCGAAACTACGAAGATGGTAAATGACTTTCGTGCAAGGCATCCAGACGTGAAGATACACGTGTCCAGTGAAGCATCACCCTTGCCAATCGACATCAGCGTTTCTCGGTTTGACTTTCGAGTCGAAAAGAGCGAGGCTGCAGACGGGACAACGTACAACGTCATTGACAAGTCTGGCACAGAAGCGTCTGGTGTTTACGACCTGCGTGCTGACGTCGTTGAGAGCATTCGAGAGTCGAAAGAGATAGTCCGGCTTGAAACCCTCCTTGTATGCATACCAATCGCGTCACCGCTCCATATCGTCCTGCTAACATCCCGGTTCAGGAGATGATTTATTCGTACCGCGATGTGATGACGAGACCGTGCGACAAGTGCAAGAAGCTTCTCGACACCAAGAAACTGAAACTCCCGGTGATTCGACAAGCCGATCCCTCAACGCAGGACGGTCAGCCGCCATTCCTGGCACTTCATCGAGTTTGCAGGTGATTGTTCCCAGTCGCATATACACCAGTGCACCCCGCAAGCAACGCGGCGCCGGCGTCCAGTTACCATGAAGCACCTGAGTGGTGCTTTGAGGCGAACCCCTTGACGTGCAGAGACTACACTCTCTGGTTGGCGACATCCTCTCCCTCCACCACCGAGGTGTGTGCGCTGCCATCGACCACGGCACCCAGCTACGTGGATGATTTTTGTACATGGCCTCAGTTCTCCGCTGAGATGCCATGTTATTTGAAGAGAAGTATGATGCTTTATAGTCGTGATATGAGTGCCATGTACCAGCGATGGCAGAGTCCACTAGGCATATTGCTGCGAAAGAAATTCAGGATTGAACTTGCAGGCCGTTGTCTCGTGAGTTCATCATGTACTTGGGCTACATTTGTATGTAGATTCCCTCTTAGGCGACGCCCTAAGTGAGTGACATCTGTCTGTGAATGACCTTGACCATGCCGTACAACGCAAAGTCACCCCCAATATTCTCCGTATGTCCCAGCCTCTTCGACTACGCCAACGGTGCGCTCAAACCCATCTACTTACCAATCAGGAGGCGACCAAACCTAGCATCAGTTGCTCCGAATGTCTTTCACTGTACCAACACATCAGTAATTCAACGTCACCACCGTTACTACAGCGTCGAGCTCTTGGGTGACCAATGTCTGGACATGAGCTTGCGGAACATGGAGCGCATCGGTCAGCAAAGATTCAACCCTCAGGGCTGGCAAAGGAGGCAATGAGTGTCGGTCATGCGAGGAGGACTACAGACGAGCGAATGCGATTCGGGAACAGCTTGTCAGACAACCTGAGCCTTCTCAGAATCGCCAGTCATCCAGACAGGATCCCAGCTGCCGCCGAGTCGACACTGGACGCGCACGCCAGACAAACACCGCTGCAGAGAAAACGAACGGCAGACGGGGCGATCAAGCTCCAGCACAGCTCACGCATTTCTGAACAGAGAGATGACCTTCGGCTACACAGCGACTACAAACGAACCTCGGACGTGAAGATGAAAATGGACCTGGACATCTTGAGGCGCCGTATCGCATTGATTGAAGCACAAGAGCAGGGGAGCACCCAGCATAGGTCGGTGTCGAAACGAGCAAGAGGGCAGCAGCAGCAACTGGCAGGACGGGGGCAACGGCAACAGCAGATTGGAGATAGACAAGATGCTGAGACGAAAAACAATCTGACAGACTGGAAGGAAGCGATCATCCGGTGAAGTCGCTTGATCAAGGCCAGCAAGACGAGTATGAGATACTACGTGCCATCTTTGCCTAGGGAAAAGAATAGCCACAATGTGATGAGCCAGTCCCCATCTCTCCCGAACTGCAGTACTTGTACTTGTACACCGTGACCAACCCGGGCTTTTAATAGTTTGCGACTTTTATCCAAGACCACCATGTTTTCATAATCCCTCAGCGCGTAGACTCCGCTTTGCTGCGGTACGAGTAAAAGTACCCTCGTAGACATTAGGTACAGGCATGCTCTGTCCGAGGCAGCTAAGAGATGTTCGACAACAAAAGATTCCCGATATTCTTTCTTGGACTCGGACAGAGGTCTCGTGGCAGACGGCGTATAGAGATGACTGAGAAACTCGGTAACGTGATATCAGACATGAGGCTGGCGAACCAGTGGCGAGGAAGATGTGTTTGTGTGTGCATGTGTGTGTGGGTGGGTGAACCAAAATAAGAACAACCCAATGCCCGAGACAGTCAAGATGGGCCGGGCAGAGAAGTGGCTTAGTTGGTTGGTGGTTGGTTGCGAGACAGGGAGGGTGTGGCTCTGCCCTACCAATACCGTTTGGCGGCTTCGTTGTGTCGCTGGGTCGCGTACTGGCCGCTAGTCCTTGTTGAGTCTCTCTTGTTTTGCGGGTTTCCGGATTCCGTCGCCCAGGGTGAGACAAGCCTCTCTTGTGCCTTTTTTCGTCGTCCTGCGCTCCTTTCTGGACTCCGAAAGTCAAGTCACCTTGTCGTCTGTTCCTTACCAGACTCTCGCTATTGTCAATCAGTCCTTCGCTTTTTCAGTCGTTGCTTTTTACGTTGTCTATGCTATACCACGATCCGGTTGTAACGAAGTGTTTCCTACGAGAACCTCCTGCCTCTCACCATTGAATAAAGTGCCACGGACGACCACAGACGAAACCGCCTCTTTCAACGTCCGAAATGAAGGGCTCCGGCCTCTTCTCTCTCCTCTCCTCCCTCCTCCTCTTCTTTGTAGCTTGTTCTTCGGCCTGGCCCTGGCCGGAGTTTCTTGACAGCAAGGTCGACGCTCTTATTGTCCCCCGACAAGACCAGAACCAGAATTCGGATGGCGACGATACCTCCTCAACTGGGAGCACATCTGCCACCAGGTCCGCATCCTCATCAGGCTCCCAATCTGGCTCAACGATAACTCCGTCGGCGTCTTTGTCGGGGTCAGGGTCAGGGACGTCGGGACTTCGGAACGCGACCACCACAAGGAGCACAAAAACAACTCCCATTGACCCTCGTCTTCCTCCTGGAGGTATCTCTCTCATCACACCCGCTGCAATTGATGGCCCTCAGTACTACAAGGTTGGGGATTTTGTCACTTTTGCTTGGAACTATACTTCTCTGTCCGTCACCCCGTCCGCAATCGATGTGCTGGCTTCCTGCGCCTTGAACCAAGCCACCTACACGCTCTCTTCCAATATGTCGGTGAAGGAAACGGGTGCTCTTACCTGGGATACTGGTGAAATGTTCGCAACAGCGACCAACCCCTTCCCAGTCGCCAGTTATACCCTGATCATCCACGATTCGTCAAAAGATGTGACCGACATTCCAAGCGCCGGGTTTTTGGGTGCTTTTGAGCAGTACGTCTTTGGGATGTACACAGGGTAAGTCTGCTCTCCTATTTCTGCAAGATTGGAAGGCTAACAAGGTACAGACAACCCTATACTCCGCTGAACGAATTCAAATGTGCGACCTGCAATGGCGCATTTTCCATACATGAAAAGCAAGCGCTGGGCATGATTCTGACAACATCAGCCATCACCATCTTGTCCTTCACATGGTTCGCCAGGGGGTTTGGCGTGTTTTAAAACCGGGAGCTCTCCCTACGACCAGCTCGACGGGTATATTTGCCATATATATCTATAGTATCTAACGACCACTAATTGGATGACAACATCCTTTCTGACGAACCAAAAACATTCAAGTACAGCGGCAGTTTTGAGCGGAACCTTGGTCAGTTCGCAAAGGATGGTGCATTATATCGGAAGGAAGGCAATCAAGGATTCATCGGTAACCTACATGACGGGGAAACGGAAAACGGCATCCGGGGTGTCCAGGGATTTGGAAATACAGGAGTGAATATTTTGAGGCTAATGAAAGAGAACTTCCCAAAGCGGAAAAATATTGACCTCTTGCTTCGATTCTCAAGCTGTCGGGCAGGGAAATGTTTACTCTGATCAATTGACCGCTGCAGACATGACCCTGATCCCTCGGCCTTTGCACTCAATGACCTGGAACAAGGTGAAGGGAGCTGGACAGCCAACAGATGCCATGGCGGAAGACCTCCCGACCGGAACCGCTCGACATTCTATCGCTTGATACTCTCTTGATACTCTCTTGATACTCTCTCTCCATATTGTGATTGGTGACTTTCCATGTGCCGGCTCCTCCTATTTGTCAAGTGGAAAGGCCTTCCGGACGAATATGATACGGTCATGGCGGTCTGGACGTCCGGGACGATTTGGCTTCTCGATCCGCCGCGGCAAGGAGCCTCAGAAAGTGACGGTGAGGAATATGAACCACGAGCCAGATGGCCAGGGGGGGTGAGGAATCCCATGCGAATTTGAGTTGTCGAGAACGAGATGGGTGGTTGTCCACGCACACCCAGATTTCATTTCGTCTGTCTGCCTACCTGCCTACCTGCTGATATCTCTGGTTTTGTCAAGAAATGTGTGCGTCTCCCCTTGTTTGTGCCTTGGTTGACCCGTTCGGGCATGAGATGGCAGCAGCTCTGGCCGGGCTGGGCCTGATGCTTGTCTACATTACATCGTGTCATGTACCCATTTCATTTCTCGAAGCCGTCCTTCCCCGCCACGGACACAGTCACGGTCACAGTCACAGATATATATGATGGAGAGGGACGACGCCAAACAACAACTCAGACACAGACACAGACACAGTCACTGACACACAAATCCCTCTCCCCATTGAGTTTTGAGATACTTCCCCCTTTAAAAAAAAGTTACAAAAGCCTTTTCCCCCTTTGGTTGTGCTCCCTCCCTCCTTGCTTCAACCCATCACACATCACACATCACATTCTTTTTGACTTCTCTCTCCCTCTCTGACTCCTCTCTTGTTCTTCGCTCACAATTACACACCCATTGTGACTCCAAAGGAACAACCAACCAACCAACCAAGAGGGCCCCTTTCCCCCTTTTCTCCTGTTTGTGGTTCCTCTCTACACGGCCTCAGAGTCATCCCTTGATCATCACTACCATCACCACCAGGTCCACAAGGGGATTCTGCCATCGCCATCGACTTTGACTTCAACTTCAGCCTGTCTGCTTGCTTGCTTGCTAGCCTACCTAGCTACCTGAGGGCTGATTGAGGGGATACTTGACTTCGCTTCCAACTCCAACATCTCACACCGATTCAATCACTCAAGTCAGTTCAGACCAGGACAGCCAGTCTAGCCTCTTCCTTGGATCAAACACGCAAAAGATACGTTCTTCTATCACGCGAACTCAACCAGAAAGACAAAAGTCACCGTTTTCGCCATTCTCTACTCCCATACTTCGTACTCACCTTCTCTCTGTGTCTGTGAGTGAAGGCCCACGACTCTTCCTCCAAAAACTCCCGTACCGACCAAGTCCTTTGTTCACACACGCGCGCCGGACTTACAACAGCGAAACCCGTCAAATTTCAACCATGCCTCTTCCGACCGCGTCAGGTTCTTCTTCTTCTTCATCGTCCAAATCCCACCGGGACTCGAGATCCACAACAACAACAACCGGGCACAAAACGTCCACCCTCAGTTCCCCTCGCACACCGACACTCCAGGCACAACCACCAAAAAGACCGGCAGACTGGACACCCAGACACGACGCCTTTATCCGCGAACAGGCCCGCAACGGCGAAGACGCAGAGAGTATCCGCATCCTCTTCGAGGTCGAGTATCCCGGCGTCAGTGTGAGTGAGGCGTGGGTCGTCGAGAGGATCAAGGTTACGGCGGCGGCGGTCAGGACTAGGTAGAGGTCTCAGAGGGCCGCTGGGTAGAGGAAGGGGGGAATGTTTCGGTGCCCTTATTTCTCCCTGGGAAGATAGACGGGGAAGGGGATGGGAATGGAAGGTCGGAAGAAGGGTACCTGCCTTGTCTTGTCTTGGGCTATTTTGGCTTGATTGGTCGTCCCGTACTGGCATTTCCATGGCATGCTCATGCTCATACTTTGAGATTGGAGCTTCGAGCTTCGAGCTTCGAGCTTCGAGCTGCCAGCCTTCAACGTGCAAGCAAGAAGGAATAGTGGAGAGGCCAAAGTGAGCGGGAAGAGAGAGGGAGAGAGGGGGGGAGAGAATGTGTGCGTATGTATGACGGAAGCAAAATGAGCAGAAGCAGAACAGAACAGAACAGGGAAAAGTTCGATCAATCAATCAGTCAGTCAGACCGCCGGCGCCACGAGGGAAGCACCAACGACGCAGGACAGATCAGACAGACAGACAAACAGACAGGCTGGTTGGGTCGGGTAGAGTTGGACATGGCAGCGCGTATGGACAAGGCTACCTTTACGAGGAACTTGCATCTATTCTTACCAACTCTACCACTAGCGGGACAGGACGCATTGGTACCCCATCTCTATCCACCAGTTTCTGTACGGTCCATCCATCTATCCTATCCATAGCTATGATAGCAGCCACTCGTCCTTGCCGAGCACTCTCGTAGAGATGACAACCACAAAAAGACGTCGGGAACAACCCAAGAGATCAAGTACCAAAGATAGGAACCAGAAACCATCAACCTCAACCTCAAGCTTCGTCATTGATTAACGCGCAACACAGACGTTGTTCGTAGGTTATATATAGGATACCTTGGTATATAGAAATGTCTGTGTGTGAATAGAGCCGGGAAGTGAAGGAGCCACAATCGTAGCACTTGTAGTACATTCCACCTGAAAACAAGCATGCCCTGTCGCAAACGACTCCATCCAAAGCAATTCCCAATTCCCAGTTCCCATTTCCGCGAGGGAGATGATCTTTTTCCAACTCCAACGCTGTAACGATAGGTGTGTAGGACTTCATATATCTGGTGATGTGCAGTGTTTCAACGTGTCGAGCCATCTCGTTCTCCATATCAGCCTTGTGTATATGGCATTTATTTCCAAGCTCACGAGATCCAAACCTCCATCTTGCCCATTTCACTCCTCTCTTTCTTGGCTTGGTTGCGCACACTCGTCAACAACATCTCCAGGTCATCCTGATCACCCATGGTGATCATGTCGCCATCATCTTGCATCTTGATCTTCAACTGATCCTTGATCCCAAACTTTTCACGTATTTTGCTCTCGAGGTCGCCAAAATCTATCACGGCGCCAATCATTAGATATCTCGTATCGTCGTTAAAGTGACATTTGACACGAATCTTGCGCATCTCGGGCCTTTTGCTGCCGCGTCCAGATCGAGACACGGCGCGCCGGACGGGTTCGAAACCGCTCATGTCTTCAGCACTCATTTCTTCTTCGTCTATATATTCGTCTTCTTCGTTCAGGTATAAGTCTTGGTCCTGCCGTCGCTGGCGCCTCCGGGGGCTGGAATACATGCGATAGACATCGTCCACCGCGTCGGTGGGTTCTTCGTAGCGGGATGATGCTGTAGTCTCTCGGAACAGTGGTGCTGGGGCCCTTTGCGAGGCTGAGCGGTCGAGCATCTGCCGCCGCACAGAGGGACCTCGAGGCTCGGAAGCAGTCCTTTGGGTGCCATAGCGCGACCTTTCCATCTGGGGTCGCTCCATCAGTGGTCGCTCCATCATGGAAGGCTCTTCTGGCCAAGAGTTCTCGCGTGGGGGTGGCATCATCCTGCCCATGCCAGGGCCTTGGTTGGGGTTGCTATCAAATGTTGCAGCACGGCTCAGCATACCAGGTCTGGGTGCCTCCATGTCTGGTCTGTTATACATATTGCGGGGTTGACGCATAGAGGTGGTCCGAAGAGGCAACGTAGAAGAACCGCCTCCACTGAGCCTGGGCTTCTCGTTCTCCGGTGGTGGTGTTGGCGGGAAGACATTTCGATTCATGACAGGAGGGGCGCTCTGGTCTCGGACCACTCTGCTGGACAAGTTGCGCTGCACGAGGTTTGTTGCGGCATAACTGATGTTCTCCGGGGGACGGTCATCTTTGGCCGCAACCTCAGCAGCCACCGCTTGTTTTCTTTCCACTCCCTGGAATCCAGTACCGGTATTCTCGCTGTTCGATGTAGCTATCAACCGGGCCTTGCCCAGGTAGTCCTTTGCTTTGAGATTCTTGACTTTGGCCTCGTTTGGCCTGTAAACGCATCCAACCGGTCTATCAGACACTATGAGTTAGTCTATCAATCTTAATTGCTATAATGAGACCTTAAAGAAGGGAGGATTCCCCCAGAACGGAGCTCGTTTGAGAGCTGCTGAGACTTACATGCTGAACACAACATAACCCTGCAACAAGTCAGTGACACGCCTCCTCTCACGAGAGAGATTCAAAGCTCACCTGTGCCATATCCTTGATAGCATCGTCGATCACATCGTGGTCGGGAGTCATCTTCTCCTTTTGAGCGAAGCTGAAGTCTTGAAGCCCGGCCTGCTCTTGCTGAAGATACATATAGCACAGACCACGATTGAAGAGAACTTCGCACGAATAAAGCTTGAACTTCAACCCTAGCTGCTCATAGTCGATGTAGGTATTGCCTCTCAAATAGAGCAGGGTGTCGTTGAAATTTGCCAATGCTTCTTCAAAGTCCCCAACCAGAAAGTTCGAGACACCCTGTTGGAAGTATGCCACTGCGAGGTACTGGTCGAGCTTGATTGCGCGTTGATAACACTCCACCTAGTCTCACTATCAGCTTATATTCCTATGCTTGTCTTTTCACACTGCACGCACTGCTCTTTCATGCTCGCCGATGGTTGCGTGGATGACACCGCAGTTGAACAGAATCTTGGAGGTATCGGCAATTGCATCGAAAATTCTCAAGGCTTCCTCAAATTCTTGATTGTCATAGTGCCCAAGCGCTTCGACCCAAGTCTCTATTTCCTGCAAGACGGGTCAGGGAGCGAGTATGCAACTGGGGTGGGATTGACATACCTGCTTGAGCGACATGGCGCCGGGCCGAGGTCGTCGAAGTTAGAATCGTTGTCAACAAGGTGGTGACGGCAAGGTGCAGGTTCGAGTAGAGCCAGGGACTGCAATATGTTCACAGAGGAAACGAGATCTGCGACAAGGAGCGGCGTTGCCTGAGACGTTATTGAAATGGTGGATGTGGGCGGTCACAGAATCTGCTAGGGTAGTGGGAACCGATGGCTACCACAGGCTGGTCACTAACTCGTAGGTGGCGGTCGATTTGGACGGTGCACCGAGGCTGCGAGGGCCGGCCCTGCCGCTAAGGTCCTGAAAATGGGTGCTTGAGGTCCAGGGGTTAAGCGCCCGGGGTGGGTAGGGGGGAGCAGTGGGATTTGCTCGGCGCCAATGCTGTCACTGGCTGGGTGCCAATGAAAGAGGCTGTCAACTTGACAATGTGGTGAATGAATAGATTAGCGACGGGATGCGCCCGATAGATTGCAAATAGTCTGGATGTCTGGCAAGCGAAGAAGATAAATCGGGAAAACAAAGAGTGTAGCTGGTTTGTATACCAAAAGCGCCCGGGTGGGAGAAACGAAGACAGCAATGCCAGTTGCTGCTAGGTGGGAAGAGAAGGAGAAGAGTTGAAGGAGTGGAATGGTTTGGGATTCTTTCACGACAGCAAGACTCGGACTTCTTGAATGATGTTTGGGAGAAGGGGAACAGGGAAGGTGGGGGTCCCAAACTTTCAAGCGAGAGCAAGGGTGAGAAAAAGAGTCAAGCCATGGGAGCAAGGGCACCCAGGGGGGATAGGCACCGTCATGGGATAGGCACGAATAGGGAAGGGTGGTGGCTGGGAAGGATACCAGGTAGAGAGGGAGAGGGACAGGAGAACCTACCGCTCCGGGCACTCGCCAGGCAGCCTCAGGGGTTTCAGCACCCAGCATATCCTACCTAGGTACGTGGTGGACTCGATAGTAACAGGTACTCGGTACAAACAGAAATATCATATGCTTGCATATGCTCACCTGCTCAGTCACCTCGAGTTCCCCATTTGCACCATCAAACACCATCAAACACCACCTTGTCATGATTGTTGTCACATTGACAAGTCTTCTTATCAGCTCGAATCACCTACCTGACTTCCCTATTATGCTTTTACGAACCGCGTCCCTCTGCTCCCGTCCTTGACATCCTCGCACCTCACTCGTCCAAAATGTGATGGCACACATCTTCCTCTACCAAGTGGTCTGAGTCCGTCACCTGAGCGAGTCTCTTCTTCTACGGCTTTCCATTGTTTGCTTCCTCTCATCGTCGGTCTTACGCCCACATGGCTCACTCGTCTGGGTTGTTTCAACAGTGTCCAACCTCGCCTGGTGGGCCAGGTTCCGCATCTGCGTGTCCGTTTCAGAATCACATCTGGCGACCAACCACCGTCGACACAGCACTCCAAAAGTTTGTCCCAAACCCTCTCTCCCAAGCAATCGGGTCGTCCGTTTCCAATGCTCGATGCAGGGGTGTGCTCCAGCACTGCATCATAGTGCAGCCAAAGATCGATTCCCAAACCAGAACAAACTCGGTCCGCGAATCAGAATCGGGTGAAAATCCATTTGGGGTTGCTCCCTACGAGATGCATTGCATGTTGATTGTGGAATAATAGGTTTTTTTTCCATTTTATTCTTTATTGTGCTGCTACGCTTGTCGTCGCCGCAGACCCTGGTATAGCTGACAGATCACAGCATCCCCTTTTCGACCTGCTCTTTGCGCTCCTCCCATACGGTCTTCCCTGAACAGCTGCACACGGTCTTGTCATTGTCCCACACCCCGGCACTGCGAGCAATGACCCCGACCAGGGTATCTGGATCTTCGGTCTGAAACGCTCCCTCCGGCTGTTGTTTCGACACGACCATGCTGCGACCGATAATCTCCCATATTGACACTGGCCGATCCAGGAATGCGCTGCCTCGTCCATCCTTGTCCACCTCCACTGTGCCAAACATTCCGCGAGGCTGTCTGAAGCCCGCTAGTTCCTTGACGGCTTCCCAGATGCCACCCGTCGAGGCTGCCCCACGTGAGATGTCACCTGTGGCCCTTATCGTGGCATGATATGTTCCCGGCGACACCCCACGTAGCGTCAGATCCACCAGTGTCCGACTGTCCGAGACTTGGACCATTCGTGCCAGGCCTCGGACGGGATCTGACACGGCTTTTGCATGAGTTTCTAGAATGCACACTCCGGCAGAGTTGGACTTCCCACTACCCCGTAAGATGGCATCTCTTCCCGTAGATTCGATGGCTGACACGATTGATGAAGGAGGAGCCGTTCCTTCAATGTAAAAAAGTTGGTCTTTAAGATTGGCTTCGATCTTGGAGATGCCTGCAAAGCAGCCAAGGTGTCAGTCCTGGACCTCGCGAGTGAAGGAATGAACGACTGTTTCGTCCAAAGTACCTTGTACTTTCTCTAGGGCGCCTGTCACATCTTGGACGCAGGACTCGCAGTGCAGAGGTACAGCGAACGTCGTCTGTGCTTTGGTCAGCATACATGGAGAAGATCGACAGGAGGCTTCTGTGCAAGTTCGGACCTGGAAGGGCTCGATTCCCACGCTTCCCATTTTGAGCGTCGTGCCGGAGATCCAGAGGACACAGAGATCAGATTAGCGATATGTTTCCTCGAAGATTAAGGTATAGAATGCGGTTCAATGTTCAGAAGTCGATGGACTGAGAAGCTCTCACGCGCTGCTGAGATGCTTGGTAATGAATCGAATATTGAAGAAGCTGTCAAATACCGCGCGACGAGGCCCCCGCATCGATCCGCCACAGGCCCAGAAAGTGACGTGCGAAAACCCGGACTTCGGAATCAAAGCCACGGCCGCCCTTTCCACATAGGTTGTACTCGCAGAATCGGTTTATTCTAAGAGATGGCACGTTACATGGCCATGGGGTTCTTGATACCTTTTTAGCGGTGAGTTGAGATGTTTTGTCCAATTTACTTATACAATGGCCACTGAATAGTTCATCGATCCTGAGCCCTTATCCCATTGGGTCAGCCCTCCACCCTAGCAGGCTGCTCATATGAAGAAACACGCGAGCCCAAGAGCCAGAATGGGCAGCGTCATGACCAGATGTCCCGTCCCCGTCTTTTCGGCAACCTCCTTTGCTTCCTTCGAGATGCCCTCCGCATGGGCGAACTGGGTGATGACGAGCCCGTCTCCTCCAGCAATAACGGTGCCAGTCAAGAAGATGATCCCCAGGCATCTTCTGGCCGTCACGGCGGCCACTGGCGACGACTGACACAATGAGGAGAAGCGCCAGAACAATGTGATGCCCACGATGGACAATCCGCCGGCAAAGTTGCGGAGGCCGCGGGTATAGGTCTGCGCTTTTTGCCAGCTCGAAAGTTCTTGGGATGCTTGGACCGAGGACGGGACGAGGATGCCAAACAGTGTCTCCGCGTCGACTGGTGCTCTGAAGCTGTAAAGCCCCGTTACGATGCCCATGGTGCCCATCAAGCCGGTGAGCAGTGGGAGGGCTGAGGTTCGGATGGAAACCAGCGTGGCAGCTACATTGTTCGACGCCATTGCTTTGGGGAACAGCCGACCGAGTCTATAGCAGGGGAACAAGCGCAGACGGATTGATTGGTATTTCATCCACCACTGCGAAGAGTAGGCAATCAATAAGTGGCCCAAGGTACTTTGACAGCTCAGCCCAAAGTCGCCAGATGTCTCTCAGAAAGTAGGAGAAAAGATCGTTTAGTAGCCTTCAATTAGGTTGATAGTTGTCGTTGATCTCAGCTGTTCACATCCCGTCCCTTGGGATGTTGTCGTTGACAGGATCGTGATCATCTGATTGGGCAGCGCATGCGAGGTTGGCTTCGTGACCCTGACGACGTCACCCCCTACAATCGCCTTGTCAACCACAATCAGCTCTTGTTTTCTAGAAAATCCACCTCGAAGCACGGGAATGGGAGATGGAGACTGGCGACAGTCTTACAGAATGGGCTGTTTCCAATGGGATCAAGGTCAATGGCGTGGCAGCGCACAAATTCCCTGGCAAGGGACTGGGCATCGTGGCCAAAAGGAGGCTTGAGGTAGGTTGAACAGAATCATCGGTCTCCTTTTTTCACGCCCCCATCCTGACGGACGCCAAAAGGCTGGAGAGATGATCTTGGACATCCCCATGTCTGTAATTCGAACGGGAGAGACGGTGTCGCCTGCGATGGTGAATGCGCTCCAAGGATGCAGCGCCAACGGCCGCCTTGCCGCGGACTTGGCCATGGACACATCCGAACTTCACGCCCTCTGGAGATCGACGTTGCCATCAATCGAGGACTTGAACGAGTCGATGCCGCTCTTCTGGTCACCGGAGCTCCAAGACCTCCTACCACCCCAGGCGCTGGCACTTCTGAGAAAGCAGCAGGGGAAAATCTCGCGGGACTGGGATGTCGTTTCTGCTGCCTTTCCGCAGCTGCCCTACGATGTCTATCGCTACTATTGGCTTCTCGTAAGCACACGGACATTCTACTATACACCACCGGACATGAAACCCGAAGATACGCCCGAAGCGGACGAGTGTCTGGCACTGGTTCCCTTTGGTGACTACTTCAACCACTCCGACGCCGGGTGCAAGGTCGCTTATTCGGCCACGGGATACGAATTCAGAGTGGAACAGGCCGTCGAACAGGGCGAGGAGCTGTACATCTCCTACGGCAGCCACCCGAACGACTTCTTGTTGGTGGAGTATGGCTTCATGCTCCAGGCCAATAAATGGGACGAGGTCTCTCTGGACACGGTCATTTTGCCACTGTTCTCCGAGAAGCAGAAAACAAGGCTGGAAGAGGCGGGATACCTGGGCAACTACGTACTGGATCCATCGTCGATGCAGGACGACGAGGTGGCCTGCTACCGCACACGACTGGCACTGAGATTGCTCTGTATGCCTTTGAAAAAGTGGAAGGAATGTGTCACGTATGGTGCGGATGAAGACGACGAGCATCAGAGTTCGGTCCATGAACTGCTCCAGCAAGCGTTGAAGTCATATCTAGAGTCCGTGGACAGCAGCCTCGAGCAGATCGCTCGGCTCAAAGTAGGGCTTCCTTCGCAAAGAGATGTGTTGAGGCGACGCTGGGAAGAGATAGGCATGTACCTGACGACCGCCATCGATAGAATAGAGCAATGACACGCGTACCCTCGATCTCCGAGACGCAACAATTCTGAAGTAGAGAATATTGTTTCGTTAACACTATGGGCGTCAATCGCTCCGCCGTCTGACTGACGCGTTGAGATATTGCCATATTTTGACGTGATCGTCCTGTCCACCTCTCGCGGCTCCAGAAAAAAGTTTCCCCAGTCTACCCACACACTCACAACTACGCAACAAACTCACCTCACCAACGTCTACACTGGCAGCCGCCGCTGTGCTCCCAAAAGGTCGAATGTAGATTCGCAATTATCCCTTGCCCTCCCTCTGGAGAGTCCACCGCCAGTCAACACGACAACCTCACAACATGGTTCCAAAGCCCTCCAAATGGGCCGCCGATGACGACGAAGACGCGGCCGCTGCGCAAGCCGAACGGAGGCGGGAGAAAGCAGAAAGAAAGAGACTCAAGGAGGGGAAAGCCCACAGTGTCGCTCCGTCAACCACCGTTACCGCTACTCCTTCTACTACCACCACCATCACCGGCGCGGAGCAATACGCCTCCACGACGGATGACAATGAGCGACCAAGTAAACGTCCACGGAGATCACTGGACGAGGAAGAGAATGGAGCAGCACAGGCAACACAGCCGCAGGCAGAAAGCGAAGAGGTGGAGGAGGGCGCACACTTGTTACGGTTCCCCAGGCGGGAATTCGGCCCTTGCGGCCACGTCGGGCAGTTCGAGCAGCTGAACGACATCGAAGAAGGCTCCTACGGCGTGGTTTCGCGAGCGCGGAGGAAGACCTCTGGCGAGATCGTTGCCCTGAAGAGGTTGAAGATGGACCACACCAACGACGGCTTCCCCGTGACGGGGCTACGAGAGATACAGACACTGATGGCGTGTCGGGACGCGAACGTGGTCAAGCTGCTCGAGGTGGTCATGGGCGACAGTTTGAAAGAGTAAGTCTGGCCTTCCCACCATTGGATTCCTATTTCTCCCCCCACCCTGAAAAGGCATGGATAGCCAGACGATGTTAACTTGTATGGCCACGGGCGGCATCCGCGGCTCATCTTAACAGGGTCTACCTCGTGATGGAGTTCCTCGAACACGACCTCAAGACCCTCCTCGACGACATGGCCGAGCCATTCCTCCCCTCGGAGACCAAGACGCTCATGCTCCAGATCGTCTCGGGCGTCGAGTACCTCCACGCGAACTGGATCCTGCATCGCGACCTCAAGACGTCGAACCTCCTCCTCAACAACCGCGGCGAGATCAAGCTGGCAGACTTTGGCATGGCGCGATACACCTCCAGATCTCCGCCGAAGCTGACCCAGCTGGTGGTGACGCTGTGGTACCGGGCACCCGAGCTGCTGCTGGGCGCGGAGGAGTACGACTTTGAAGTCGACGTGTGGAGCGTCGGGTGCATCTTCGCCGAACTGCTCACGCGGGGACCCCTGTTCCAAGGCCGCAACGAAGTCGACCAGCTCTCCAAAATCTTCATGCTCCTGGGGACCCCGACGCGGGAGTCGTGGCCGGGCTTCCGCTCCCTCCCCAACGCCAAAGCGCTGCACCCTCTCCTGACGACCTCGTCCAAGACCGCGACGACGGCATCGTCCCTCACGGCCTCCAAGTTTCCCTACCTCACCAGCGCGGGCCTGCGCCTCCTCTCCTCCCTCCTCTCGCTGAACCCGGCTTCGCGCCCCTCGGCCGCCGACGTCCTCAACCACCCTTACTTCCGGGAAGACCCCCGCCCCAAGCCCAAGGAGTTGTTCCCGACTTTCCCCAGCAAGGCCGGCCAGGAGAAGCGGCGCAAACGAGAGACGCCCCAGGCGCCCGCCCGCGGGGATGCGCCCAGGCTCGACGAGAAGGAGGTCGAGGGCATCTTCAAGGGGTGGGACACGGAGGGCGAGGAAAAGGGCGGCGGCTTTGCTCTACGCTTAGGCTAGCCCAGGCTAGAATTGGGTCTTTATGGGGGTAGGCGTGGGAAATCCACGACTCGAGAGAGCATTTGTCCGTCGCATGCATACATGGGATGGGATATATATAAACACCCCCGTATGGATGGATATTTCGCCCGAGGCATACGAGTAACATAGATCGGAAATGGTTCACCAGGGGGGGGTTTCAAACGGTTCAATGACGCGTTTGCCGATGTGAATGCCTTTCAAAACAGAAACAGATTTTTGGTCATCTCTTGGGCGTGCGCTCTCTATTGGATTTCTATCGAAATCGAAATCGGAGCAAATACCTTGCCTTGGGCAAAATACACGACGGACGTTTTCATGCCTCATGCTGTGTCTTCGCGCGTCTTCGTGCGTCTTCCTTATTCCTTCGTGGTGGTATTTGCTTTCACATATTCTCTCTCATCAAGTGTCTTTTTTTTGGTGGTCTCTCCCACCGTGTCTCGTCTAAAACCATGGGTCTTGATCTTCGCACCGCGATCCACATCCATACTCTCGTCACTCGTATAAAAAGTCATGGCTGAACCCCACCAAACCCGCACATCGATCTCTTGGTATGTTATCGTTCACACTCCATTCCCGCTCATATATCCTCCGAAGGGGAGACAGGGGAAGTGAGGAAGAGGAGCAATGCGCCATAACGATGGCCCGCTCGCTCATGCGTCGACGTTCTCGAACAGGAAGCTGGGCTGGCCTGGAACAGCGAGCTCGGCCATCGAGGGGAGGCTCTGCCTGTTCTCGTCAGTGACATTGACGACCTTGACGTCCTTACAGCCCGTATTCTTCATCAGGCCCTTCTTCATCTCGGTGAGGATGTGGACCTCGTCGAAGGGCAATTTCCGCTCAAACACGGCCTCGGGGCTCTCCTTGTTCACCACGAGTCTCCTCTTGAGCCCTTGTACAAAGGGCATCGCTTTCTTCATCTCCGGGCCCTTGCCCATCTTCGCGACCGACGCATTCAGTGCCTTGTCGTCGTCCAGGGATGCTTTCTCCAGCAGGGATCGGACCAGGTCGACGTATTTGTCCTGCCACGCGGGGAATCGCGATGCCACGAAGATGGTGATTTGCTTCGGTTTGCGCGGGTCAAATGCCACAGCCTTGCCCTTTGCCATCTTTTTGGCCGCCTGCGCTTCTGCACTCGTGATGTTGCTAGACGTCGACTTCACGTAGTCTCTTGTGGCGGTTAATGATGGGTCTGCTTCAGGGACATCTGTCGGCCAGCTGGCAAGCTGGATGGATTGATCTTTGTGCAAGACTTCAAGCCAAATGTACTCAGCCCAGTGAGGGGCAATGGTAGAGATCAAGAGGCATTGCAATTCGGCAAAGCGGACGACGAGGGGCCTCGACAGAGGTATGCCGCCGGAGACGCAGGCATCGCGGTAGAAGTCACGGGCGGATTGGAAGTCGTAGAGCGCTGATTTGAGGGCCAGTTTGTAGTTTGTCCTAGGGAGTGACAGTTAGCATCATTCGGTCTGTTGTGGCACTGCCAACTTACTCGGAGTAGTGCTTGTATGCTTCATGCACCAACAGGTTCATCTCGTCCTCAAAAAGTTTGTCCCATATCACCTCTCCCTGTGTCTTGCGGAGTCCTTCATCCTTCAGCGTATCCTCAATCCAATCCTTGAGAATGTACATCCGCATGATGGCTGCGTTGGCGCTCTTTTCTTCGAAATTCGCGTCTTCCATGCCATCTCCTGCGTCAGCAAGTGCTATCCGCGTGGCGTCAGCACCGAACTTCTTCACCGCTTGGCTCAGGGTCAAAAAGTTTCCAGTAGATTTGCTCATTTTCTCCCCGTTGAGCAAGAGGTGGCCATTTGAGCGGACGGATTTCGGCCAATATTCGCGAGGGAAAAGAGCGAGATGTATGTAGAGGAAGAATGTGAGATGGTTGGGAATCAGGTCCTTTCCAGATGATCTCAAGTCGAGGGGATACCAGTATTCAAAGGATCGTCGCATCGTTTGTAGGTCTGCAACCGATATCCTTGTCGAATCTGAGACCTTCTTGACATCGTTTGTCCGCGTGAAGATGTAATCCCACACATCATCCGTCATTTGCTCTGCCTTGATGTCCAACAACCCAGGCTCCTTGCCGAATTTATCTCCGTGTAAGAAATGGGCGACCGTGTAGTATGACATGTAAATGGTGCTGTCACTCAGACTTTCCACCAAGAAGGAGGGATCCCAGGGAAGTTTAGAGCCCAGTCCATACGTCCTGGCGCATGCCCATTGGTTCAACCACTCGAGATTTGCGACGAACTGGTTCTCGGTCTCCTGAGCATACGTTTCAAGGCCGTTCTTGTCCTTTACGTAGTCCAAAACCGTTTGTTGCCACTCTTTGTCGTTCTCGCCATAGTTCAGGAACCACTGTGGTACGTAGGCGACCACACACTCATCTCCACTGCGACTGATGACTTCAGCTGAAGGGTCGGCAAAAGGGAATGCTTCGCCAGATGCAATCAAGGAACTTCGAACTTTGTCTTTGGCATCAGAGACCTTCTGGCCCTTGAATTCCCCGACCAACATCGTCCCGTTGTAGAAGCCTTCTTTGTATGCCAGGTCCTTTGCTTCAGCCAACAGAGTGGTGTCTTTCGGTGATTGGATCTTCTTGGTCTCGACCAAGAACTTCGCCGCAAGGTTACCGTAAGCTGGAGTATCAATAATAGGAATGATCTCCAGTTCGGCCCATTCCTTTTGGATGCCATAGAAATCTGCTTTCTTCGCCAATTCCTTGACCGTGGCAAAGTCGTCCGGACTGTCTGACGGAACTGATGTGACAACGCCTGTGCCCTTCGTTGCAGATACTGTTTCCATAGGTAATATCCGAACACCTTCTTTGTGCACCGACAGGGGCGCATTGACTAGAGTGCCCACAAAGGCAGACCCGGGCAATTCCACAACAGGCTGCAACTCGTCTTGGTTACGGGGGAAGTGCTCCTGGTCAAAGAAAGTTCCCTGAAAGGCCATGTTCCAAGCTGCTCTTTTGGTGACCACGTAATACTCTTTTTCCGATACCTTGAAAATGCCATACTTGATCTTTGGGCCAACGAAACAGCATACTTGGCCGTACATCGTCTCCGGTCTCAGCGTTGCGGGTACAAAATAGACACTGGCGTCCCGAGGAATCTTGGATGCCACCGCCTCTGCCGCATCAGGCGACCACTCCTTGACCCGCAGCTTTAGGGCTGTGTACTCTGTTGGACCTACACCTTCACCCTTGGTCCGGTCGTGGTCCATACAGGGTTGGCCATCTTTGGGACTGTAGATCGTGTATCTCTTGCCGTACAGAATCTTGTTGAGCTCGTGCAAGCGATTCATCTGCCATCTGACAAAGGCGTCGTAATAGGGATTTGCGTCGGTGGTGACAAACTTCCTCCTCCAATCTATCCTTGCTCCGAAATCGATCAGATCTTGTTGACATATTGGCGGAAAGTATTCGAGCCAGTAATTGGCGTCTGCGAACTTGTGGATCTCCTCCTTTGGTATCCCCATAGCCAGCATTGTTTGGAATTGGTAGTTGGCCTTGACCGTCTTCGCGGCCTGCTTGCCCTTCTTGCTCTTGAACTTTGTCAGGTCGTCCTTCACATTGACCCCTTGTGTAGGTGCGACGGGTGCTCCATTGGTGTCTGGCGCAGGTTCATCCTCATCTTCATGGTAGTTTTCGAAATTTTGTCCAAACTTTTTGACATCTTCAACGAGTTTGTCCGCACATGCTTTGATCGGCATGCCTGTGCAATGAAATCCCAAGGGAAACAGCACGCGCTTTCCGGTCAAGCGGTTAAACCCTGCGGTGAACTCGACCTTGCTGACCGTAAAGCTGTGCCCGGCATGTAAAGAGCCGTTCATGTACGGGTAGGCGAAGGTGCCAAAGTACTTTGGGTATTTTTCTCGAATCTCTGCGGCGGGGACCGAGTCGAAGGGGATTTCGGTGGTTGTGGGCGCATCCGACTCGAAAATCTTGCTCTCCTGCCATTGCTTTTGGTACTTTTTTTCGATCGCAATCAGGACGTCTCGATTGTGCGTCTGGGAGACTCTGGTCAGTGGCAGTTCTTCCTGCTCGCGTGTGGTTGACTCACATTTTCAAGCTTGAGAGTGTTGGCCGAGGTAAGGGTAGGGTCAACAGGAATTTGGGTCGCCATGATGGCGGAATCGAGTAGCGATGGACGTATGAACCCCCCGGCGTATCGATCAGACTCAAAGTCGCTCTACAGTGTTGGGTAGAAATTACTACAAATCGGCAGCGAATGGTGGATTTCTTCCACAGCCTCGCCGCCTTTTTGCGGAGTGGAGGATTGGTCACGTGGATGCAGCCTTGCCGCTCATCACGAGACCAGGCTGAACTACCGACTGGAACATTCGACTTCCAGGATTCTACACAGAGAGCACCGTACTTGTACATTCATACAGAGTGGGTTTTGGCTAGTGTGTGGAGCTTGAGGCCCTTTATGCAGTAAAAACCGTTGTCGATGGCTTCTGGAACACAAATACAGCATCAATTCACCACAAGGAGTACCTAGGGGAAAGGGTATCGCTGCTCGCATAGCAGTATGACGAGTATGAATATTAGATGCATCCCCACCACACATGCTTCCGTCGACCTTGCCATAAAAACTACAGCACCTGAGGCTCTCCTAGAGCTCTGGCGCTTCCCAAGACTCACGGTCGATTTTCATGACAGCTGACTGCTTGTGTGGAAACGTAACCTCGCCTTGCTTGTAAAACCCAGCTTCTTTCAAATAATTGATAAATCTGCGTTGGTGTCTCTAGTCAGCAGCTGGTTTATTCCAGTCTCTTGGGTGTTTGAGTGACTTACTTTGTGTTGTCGACCCTCGGCTCCAACATCACAGTCTCAGTTCGACAGTCCGCGAGGAAGCAATAGTGTACCAGCGCGGACAACCAGACCTTGACTCGATGTGGGCCGCGGAATTCATCCTCCCCAATCAACACATGTAGTCCCCGTGTATAATTGCCAACTTCCCCACCAAGTAGTCGGCCCAACCTGTCCTCCTTCACCCAATAGATCTCAAAATAGCCAAAGGGTTTGCCGTCCCAACAGCCGTAAACTGGGAAGGAGTGTCGGCTTTCGAGGCCATCTACCAGAAACTTATGTTGTGTATTCAGCGGACCCGCAGCCCCCCATGCCGCACTGACCCGGGGGTCGTTCATCCACTTGTGGAGCAAGTCTAAGTCAGAGGGTCGATCCAGGAAGTTGTCCATAGTCGGCAACGTCGCAATCGATACGGCCGCGGTGTGGCTCGGTAGAACTGCGGGCATAGATGATGATGCGGGCACAAATTGAGGTGGAGGGCACGGCTTCGGAGAGAGTGTTGGTACCCGGAAGGAAAGCCATTGACCAAGACTGGGAATGTAGCGTGTGTAGAAAGATTCGCCCTGCCGAGGCGGCTTGGGGCGTATCGGATGGCGGATGTGGTTAGTAAAGGTGAATTGTGTTGGCGGGGGAGGGTAAAACGTGGGCAGATGACTTCCAGAGTTAAAAGGGCCGCCAGGCGACCAGAATCCTGAGCTGAAGGTATCTGATATCGCTGCATTTGTTATGTAGTCTGTAGGTCGAGGCGAACCACGCTCAGGAACCGCCCGGTCTGGCGAAGATGGACGAGAAGGGTAAGGTGAAGCTGAAGGGAATGGCGAGTGCGACTGAGGGGCCATTGTGTAGAGGAAGATTCTGGCGTCAATCTGCCAGAATGACTTCCTGCTCACAAACGTCTCCGCCCAGCCGCTGGGAAACCGAGTACTTGGATCAGTACCCACGCAGGAGTCCTCGCTGGCTATTAGGCCCATACGCTCAAGTTTCTGCAAAGTGTTCTTGCCCTTAAAGATGCCTTCTCTTTTAATCCTGATGCGCCAGTCAAGCTTCGGCCGGCCTGCCTCTGGGGTCAATGCAGACGCCTCGGTCAGGACATGGGGATTCGGAGGCTCCTTGTGAAAGTACCAGCATAAAGTCGCCCAGAGCATCATCGCGATATGTCGGGTCGGCGAGGCGGTGTTTTTGAAGTCGGAACTTGATGGCATGGAAATGGAGGAGATGAAGAGGGAGTCGCTCCGGATGGTTGGCTTGGTGAATCGATGCGCAACTGTGTGTTTGTGTCCTGCCTCTTCGTGGTCTGCGCTTGTATTGACGGCCACTTTGCTGCTTCTACGCTCGTCATCTTCCACTTCGTCTTCTGTCTGAAGGATCACAGTCCATCCAGGAGGCATTGCAGAGTGATGCAAATCGAGGTTGGTCGATTTGAATGTGAAGCCACCGAAGACAGGGGTGACTGTATATATCTGCCTGCAAGGTCCTGTTAGCTGACCTCAAGCATATTGTATTGGTCTGGAAAACGACCATGCGTTTTCTGCGCGGAGGGGTAATTTACCCATTGGGCAGATAGACGTGCTGAACCATGATGGATCGGACTTTTCAGAAGCTCATAGCGATGGTGCGAAGTGAACGTAGAATTGATGAGGACGAAGACTTGAAAGAACTGATGTGAGGGCTCGTATCGAAAACCACATTTGTGGATTCATCCACGTCTATTTTGCCGATCTCAACGAAGACCGAGGATTCGACCACTGGCGGAGTTAGCTCCCCGAAGAAGCGACACACGAGAAATGCTTTTCAATCCGACTCACCTGAGGTTCAGTTGTAGTCTCTGCTGGCAGATCGGAAGAGACCGCGGCCCTTTCACGAATTTTGCAGACTCTGCTTCACCCGACCAGGATTTCGCCTGTCGATGGCCAAGTCGACTCAACTTTTCTTCTCCAAAATGTGGACACGAGCCCATTGCCGTCAAAGGGGCAAAATGACGTTGGGAGGTGTGTCTTTGTTGTTCAGGAACAATGCCCACTGTGGTCACCCCACCCTCGAATCGGCTGTCGCTAGCTTCGCTTGGTTGGGCTGACACTTTGCCAGTGATAGGAGGTTCCCAGAGCAGAGGGAGGGGCAGACAGCGAGGGGCGACGAGGCTTCTCTGGAGGAGGCGGGGCGGATCGACAAGGGTCGGCAAGAAGGAAAGGGCTTGAGGGATCGGTGAGCCGACAATTTTCTAGTGAGCGTGCTCGCCGTGGGACATTCACACCCAACGACTCCGATGTCAACTCTGCACAATTTTGGCTTGGCCCTCTAGCTGAGTGATTTTTCTTTGATTCGACTCGAGATACGCTGGTCGTGATGGACAATATGTTATTTCTGTTCACGGCTTTTCTCGGATATTGGTGAGGGACTAATGACCGCAGTTGGCGTGAATGCGATCTCCCCAATCTTCACACATAGGGAGAACTGAGGATCGACATTTTGGAGCGGTGATAGGATGGAGAACAAAACCAAGGATGAAGAGGGTGGAGCAAGGTGAAAGAGAAGTCTTTGAGTACGATGGTGAGGTAGAGGCCGAAGAGTAAGTGCGAAGGACAGTACCCGTGACAAGGGAACATTATCTTGCATTCGCTCGAACTGCTGCGTTATATTGATCTATCCACACTGCCGCCGCTCGGATCACATACAATTCTTGCGTGCTGGAGTTGAGAGCTGCAAGAATAAAACCACATGAAAGTCAAAATGCCGCCCGACAGAAATACATCCTCGTGGTAAACTGGACAGCAGAAAAAGGGCAAAAGGAGCGGAAGTACTCGGTATCTCTGCTTCCACCACAAACACACGGACTTCTCGAACGGCAAGCTAGAAATCCTCAATTGTCACGCCAACATCTTTCTCCTTGCCCATTCGTATGAGATCCCCAGCAACCACAAGATCCAACAGTCCCATACCCACGCTCTTGTAGATGACATTGCCCTTGGTCAGCCAGTCAAGGAGGCCTTGTTCGCCTGGCCCGCCGAGTTCAATCTCTCTTGTCGCAGCCTTCTTGATCATCATGAGCTCGCCGATCTCAACCAAATGCTCAGGTGTCAACTTTGCTTTGACAATCTCGCCGGACTCTTTCAAGCATGATTCGAGGCTATCCACGATCACTACTCCCCCTTGTCTAGCATGCCGGTGATGGTGATGGCCCCCATGCTCTGGTTCCACAGCCACTTTGAAGATGTCGGGATGGAGCTCGCACATGTGTGGGGCATACGAGCCAATGGCCACGATATACCTACCTTTCCTTCGTCCCTCGCGCGACGTCAGGAACTCGGCCGGAAATAGAGGCTCAACAGATGGCGTGCAGCAGAAAATGACATCTGCTTTGCGAACCTCCTCCTTCAGTAGTCGGCCATATTCACCAAACTCTGGACTCATGGCCGAGAACTTGATGTCTTTGCGCCACTGGTCGTTGAAGTCCTGTGTCATTTGAAATGCTTTCATCAATTTGATGGACCTTTCGAAGCTGCGGTTGATGATGTTGACATGCCGGATTTGGTCCCCCTTTAGTATCAGTGCCAGTCTGATGTGCCAGTATGCCTGCTTTCCTGCACCAAAGACAGTCACAGTGTGGACATTCTCTCGCTTCTTAAGCATCAGGGTGGAAGACAATGCTGTTCTGAAAGCTGTGAGTTCTTCGGCATTAACGATACCCATGGGGTTTCCATTGGAGTCGAGCAGGGTGATAGATCCTTTTGGTGTGGTGCTTCGAGAGCTAGCGATTGAGGCAGGTGGTTGGAACGAAGAGCCGTCAACTGAGTCCCTGCTAGATGACATGGTGGATGATGGAGTCAAGGTCATGGACGCAAAATCGTTGGTAGTAGACTTGACCGAGGCAGACGACGACATACTGCCCGAAGGGGTACCACTATGGCTTCCAGAGTTTGCTGACGAGACTGATGACTTGCTGTGAAGGGGTACCTCGGGTTGCTGAAGCGACACGATCTTCATTCCCACCGAATTGCCCGTGGATGCGGGCATGAATAGCGTGGTGACCCCATTCTTCTTGATGATTGTCCGCTGTGGTTGGAAAGATGCGCAACAAGGTGAATTGGTATCACCCGTGGAGTATGAGTGCAGGGCTTCTGCGAGATTAGATTGGAGTTCGTCGATATCCTCCTTGGTCAATGTATACAGCAATTCCCTTACATCGTTGTCGGTGAGGACAGTTAGGGGCATTTTGGCCGGAGCTTTAGCGGATTAAACCGCGCTTCTGGAAGGGGTGAGGGAGGTACTTGTTTGGCCGGGTCCCAGTATATTCTGGAGAGCTGGTCGGTAGCTAGGTGACGGGGTCCACAGACTTGATCTCGTTCCCTTCACGATGGGAAAGATTCTCGAGAGAAAACTGGGCGATAAAACAGCAAATCCGGCGAGGTTGAGTGTTTGATTATGCGGGCATGTGGCAATGGCAGAGCAATCGTGGGCAAGAACCAAGACAATGACTAAAGAGCCTCCATCCGCCACGATCGACCCTTCGTTGACGCACATGCTCCTCCCTGTCAAGCCTATCTACCGGCGCCTAGCCTAACTAATGTTATCGGCGGCTTGGCTTGTTTGGGGCTAGCAGATTAGTGGGCTTGGGGTATCACCTAGGGGGGGATAGCCCGAGTGTTCTAGGTACGATAGGTGCCAATGAACAACTTTCGCCTCTCCCCATGTTGCCCTCGCTAACAACTGCGCTTGTCCTTGTATGCCTGTCTGATCTCATCACACATGAACCCACCTACATGTAAGTCGTAGACATCAGTCACCGAGCTGACATCCTCTCTCACTATTATATCTTCATTCTTAAACAGAGCTTATTCGGTCTAGATCCGCCAACTAGTTCCGATGGAACAATATTGCACTTCAGGTGTCACTGTCGCCACTTCAGCATTGGCATGCATGTTTCCACATAGGCATCCAATAGCCCAGCCCTTTATTTTTTAGTTAATGTCTTGTAAGTATCTGCCTATAAACCTCCTCAAGCTTCCACTGCCGAGTTGCTTGACCATGAACTAATTTGGAAGCCAGAGAGTTTCAGTGGCAAAGACGCTCCTCCTATGAAGGTCGAGGCTTGGGATAGAGCAATCGACCCATCTCACGAAGTTGCTTTCCACGTGTGGCATGACAGGGAGCGAATTCCTTCACTGCAAGCTGCCTGGTCTACTTCTTTCTCTAGACTGATGGTCACCAATCGGCCCCCAGCAGGTATCAGCCTTGAAAGAGGAGCAAGCCTGACGTTGACCGTCACATCCACGATGCTGGTAGATCCGATCATCTACAAATGGAGACGACCGAACCGGATAGATCTCTCCCCCGGCCAGGCTCACCCGTCATCATGAGAAACAGAGATCCCAGCTCAATTGCCATACGTATATTGTATTTCGTCTCTTGGTATGTATCTTCTCGGCCGGTGCAACGGCCGTAGTGCAAGGCTTCGCACCGAGCACGAAACAGAAATGGTTATGTAATACATGGTCTAACTAATTAGAGTTAGCGCAGCCTCGTCGTCAACCTCCTCGGAGTAACTCTGATCTGATGTGCTTCACACTTCCTGTATGCCTTGTGGTGGTTGGGTCGCATCTGATACTCGCTTTTTATTCTTGTCTGTACCAATTTCCATGATGAGTAGTCCTCTATCTCATGTCGACAACCTCATAACTCCGCGGGCGTCATATGGCGCCATTGTTGTTGGCTACCCACTCGCGCTGCCATGGCACTGTGGACCAATGGGGGGGTTGAACGTTTACGAGATGCTCACCAGACACGGCCCATATTTGGGTCGCCTCTTCGCACACCTCTGTACTCTGCGTTCCAGACTCGGGTGAACCGCCTCACCGTTTCTGAAGACAAGCTACTACTTCTGTGTCAGAATTTCGGCTCCGTTGATGTTACGGACGCGATGGCCGCAGAGTTGCGCAGCACCTCCTATTTCCTCTAGCCTGGCAAGTCCTCATTTCACGTCCGCGGGACAGGTGGCTTGGCATCCGAACATCGACAGTGTCATACCTATCGGTTCAACATGGTCTGTTCTTGTGAGAACATCTCAGATCAATGTGGCGCGGCTGGCGACGGGTCGCAAGTGAAGTTACATTGCAGTGTCATGTCAAACTCGGACATCCCATTCCTGATGGTCGTTTCCAGATGCCATACACTATATCTCTACGCTACAGTGGCAAGAGGCAGCAATTTGTGTCGGTGCGCTAGCCCGTTGAAGCACCCAAGTCCCCATCCCTGCTTAGCAAAGCCGACTATAACCTGTGCTTGCACCGAAAGAGCTTCGATTCCCTCCACTATCGTGCTGAAGTGTGCTGTATCTTTCAGTGGCAAGTCCATGCCCTGCTGCGCCAAGTCGACAGGATTCTGGAGATGTGATTCAGTCCAATCAACGCCATTCGGAGCAACGACATAGACACGATCGGCAAAGGCTCGTTCAGGGTCACAACACCAGTCCTGCCTGTGCTACTACGGTACTCGCTGACCAAGCCCCCTGAGTAAGTAATGCAATCTATCGTGCTTATTTCTGGCTCTGTTTCAACAGAAGTACAGTACGGCCGAACGATTCTGGAAAACGGTCTGATATTGTCTTTGGCGCCACTTCAACCTCTCGATGGGCTATAAGAGGTTTGGGATGTCGTTCTCGTGGACATTTGCACCAAGCAAGCTTCTTGTGCCCAGAAAATCTATCTGAATATCTTCGCAGCACATCAACTTCCCATCCAGATGGCTACGTTTTTGAAGGACACCCCTTTGGGTCAATTCCTCCGCCTAGTTTCACAGGGCTACCTTCTGCAATATACGGATGACAGAAATGGGCTCGAACTCTTGCGAAACAGACGATCGCAGCCGGTAGATCCAGTTGCTGAAGTTCGAGTCAACTCTGAAGCCGACCCCGAAGTGCTTGCAAAAAAGGGAACGAACGTTGATGATCTCGTTATAGTCGACTGGTATAGTCCAACAGATGCAGAGAATCCACGAAACTTCTCGACGACGAAGAAGTTATGGGCCAGCTTCATCATCTTGTATGTGAAACCGCATGCTTTTTGGATACCCAACCCGCACTGGCACACTTTCTCCCTGCCACAGCGCCACATCTACTAATACCTGCTCGCAATAGTATCTACACTTTTGTTGTCTACTGCACCTCGTCTATCACGACGCCGTCCTACCCATTCATCGCACCTCAGCACGGCCTCAACGAAACCTCTGTCTCCTTGATCCTCGCCCTATACGTTCTCGGTTACGCGCTGGGCCCTTTGCTGTTTGCCCCCTTGTCGGAAATTCCATGGATTGGCCGCAACATCCCATACTGGGCCTCGTTCCTCCCTTTCCTCGCGTTATCCATCGCCCTTACACAGGTACAAGACCTCAACTTCGCCACCATCTGCGTCCTACGCTTCCTGCAAGGCTACTTTGGCTCCCCGATCCTGGCCACTGGTGCTGCTTCGTACGACGACCTTTTCGACGAGTTCGAATCGCCGTACGGCTACATGATCTGGCTGGGCGCGATGTACGCTGGGCCTGCGGTTGGCCCGCTTCTATCTGGCTACGCCATCGTCAGGGACTTCCGATGGCCGTACTGGGAGTGCGCGATCATGGCGGGCGGTCTGTTCCCACTGATCATCCTGCTGCCGGAGACGAGCGCAGATTACATCCTCCTCCAACGAGCAAAGCGCATGAGGAAGATCACAAATGATCCAAAGTACCGGGCGCCGTCGGAGATCAAGAGATTGAATGTTACAAAAGTGTTTATGGACGCGCTGATCAAGCCGACCGAGATAGCGATCAAAGATCCTGCGATTGCCTTTGTCACTGTATACGGCGGCATCGTGTATGCCACCTACTACTCATATTTCGAGGTATGTGTATATAGCTGTTTGTCTAGAATTATGGCTTCCCCCTTTCCCACAAGATTCCCATCGGAATCTCAGGATGTCTCTGACTGACAGGAACGTTTACAGGCTTTCCCACTGGTCTACAACGACAGGTATGGCTTCTCCGCCGGAGCTATTGGGCTGGTATTCCTCTCCGTGATCGTCGGTGCTGGAATCTGCGCCACCATCTACGCCGTTTACCTTCAGCTGTACTTCACTCCCTGGGCTCGTGCTGCAGTCAAACAAGCGGCGTCCGCTGCTGTGTCCTCCCCGACCGACGACACGAACCAACCGCAGTCTCAGGTCACAGCACCGCGAAGAATGCACATCAACGCCGCGATCGCGCAGGAGCGGTGGCTGATCCCGTCGATCCCATTCAGCGTGCTCTGCCCGGCGGGACTGTTCCTCTTCGCGTGGACGGCGACGGCGACGTCTCACGACCCCAACAACAACGGCGGCGGCGGCGGCGGCGCACACCCGACGTTCCACTGGATCGTGCCGACAGTCGGCATCGCCCTCTTCTCCGGCGGCAGCTTCGTCGTCTTCCAGTGCACCATCATCTACATCTCCCTGTCCTACCGGAAATACTTTGCCTCGCTGTCCGCCACGTACGACATGTCGCGAGGATCCATGGCCGCGGGGGTCGTCATGGGCAGCCGCGCCGTCTTTGTCGGCTGGGGCGTCGACAAGGGCGTCAGCGTGCTCGCCGCCGTCAGCGCCGCGGGCGTCTTCGGCATGGTCTACCTGTGGAGGTACGGCGCCGTGTTGAGGTCCAAGAGCAGGTTTGCAGAGCAATAGACTCCAAACGATACGAGAGCCAGACGGATCCCAAGGCCAAGTTGCAAGGGAGATATTGGTCTGGAAGTCTCGCGTCGTCGTCATCGTTGTTGATGTCGTGCACAACTGGATTGATTTGGATGTATTGGATACGATTAAATTCGATCGGACGGACGGACAGACCTCGTCTACGAAGGAAGGATATTGTTGGTCCCTTTTTTTTTCTCTCTCTCTTATTCTGCCTACAAGGCATCTCTTGTAGGTGATTCTCTCACATAGCATCAGCACTGTGGTCAACCCAGGTCCAGTCCAGACTAGATCAGACCAGACCGGACCGGAGCATAGATAGATAGGTACATAGCCAGACATAGTGGTACTACATACATACATATACTCGTAGAAGGAGTTAAGTTACCCAGCTGGTACCTGGTATACGCGTAGGAACACAAACCATGCAATATTGGTAATGGCAATTTCAATTCCCATGGTATTGAATCAGTGAGGACATACATACAACCCCGCCGTACTCCTCCTGTAGATTTGAAGAACATACAAACAAATCATTGCTCAGCCTCAGCTGGAGTCCATGATGACTGAATAACCAATGGCGCCGAGTACCAAGCAAGACATCCGGGGGGGGGTGGGGGGGGGGGGGGCGCAGACTTAGTCTCGAGATCTAATGGTTGCTGTGGAACCACAACGAGATGTAGGTGGTCGAGACGAGACGAGACAAGAAAAGACAGAAGATTTCTTCTCTCGGTAAAGGGTCATTCTCATCGACGTCGACATCCCAGTGTGTCGGGTCGAGTTCAGGGTATATGTATCTATCTTCGCCATTCGTCAGGCGGGCCTAAATTGTACATTTGCACTTCGTCTCCCTTCCCCCTCAGTGCCCTCCGACCGCCATGCCGCGGCAGCCAATAGCTTCCTTGTGCTCAGGACCAAGGCTGAGATAGGAAAGATACCTAGTAGTATGAGACAAGGAAACAACAAGACGACCAAAAAGAAAAGCAGGAACATCGTCGGTCATCGTAAGGGAAACCCCCCGCGTTCCTCTAAGTTGACCACAAGTCCTCGTCGGAGAGCACCATGTCATCCTCGGTCAGCACCTTCAGGCCTTCCTTCTTCCTGTTCTTCTTCATCTCCTTCTTCGTCATAAGAGTGCGAGGCGTCACGGGCGTCATGGGCGTGTACGGCATGTAGGGACTATAGGGAGTTTGGGGCACTCCCGTCTTTGGATGCACACCCAAGATACTCTCGCGACGGTCCACAAAAGTGGTTTTGGTTGCAGGTGCGCTCTTCAACGCGTCATTGTAGAATTGACGGAATGGCAACGTGTTGGAGCTGTTGGAGGCTGCAGCACTGCGAAGAGATAGCGGCGCCGGGGGTCCTCTCTTTTCAATCTCCTCGACCACAGTCACAGACTTTTGGCCTGGTGTTGGTGGGGCTGGCCCCGGATTGTATATGCGAGGAGAAGAAAGGGCATCTTCGGAATAAATCGACGTGTCCGTGAGAGTGGCAGAGCCGATTGGTTGCGAGATGGGTTGCCCACGAACCGAAATGTTGGTCGGGCGCTTTTTCGTCTGATCAGCCGAGTCACTACGGCCCGAGATAAAGGAAAGAGGTGACACCTTCTTGCGGCTGCTGGTCTGTGACTCTGTCCTCATCGAGGAAACATCATCAGCGGGAGTGGGCGCCAGGGGGTGAACCAATGCTTGTGTCACTGGTCGAATATCCTGACTTTGGATTTCTGGCTCAGGCTGTCGCAGATGTTGAAACTCTGGAGGATAGCGCGGCGACCTAGGGGAGGCCGGCCCATTGAGATTGGGATTCGCCTGATAGTAAGGGGACCTTGGAGTGGGTGGGAGATGATAAGGTGATCTGGGTGTTGGGGGAGCATTGTACTGAGGTGGGTAGTTGGGCGTGCGAGGCGACGTTTGGCCACTGGTCCTGGCTTTTTCTTCGTCATGTGCCATCACAGCGGCATAGAGCCTCGCCATTTCATCCATGTTTTTGGCCTTGTCCGCCTCGAGGATCTTTTCGTCGATGGTGGACGACATACTGATGCTCGACTGTTTGTGGGAATGTGATTTACCCGAAGCCCACGATCTGAGGCTGGCCATCTTGCCAGGGCTCTTTAGAGGCGCTTCAACATTCATCTTGGACTGATTAGCCAAAGGAGCAGGCTTGATGATTTCCATGCTGAGGCTGCGGTTCGAGGTTTGGACTTTGCGACGCAGCTTCTTGCCGACAAGGAAAAGGAGCACAACTGTGACGATCAACCAAACGACGTAGGCTCCAACTATGCCAACCACCTCGTATTTGAGTTTGGACTTGTCTCGAAGGGCTCCAGCGGAGAGCGGCGGGCCTTGATCTGGTGGCGGGGCAGGGCTGTTGTCGATGTCGACTTCCCAGATCGAATGTGGCCGGGCAGCGGAGGGGGGAACAATGAGGACAGAGACAAGAAGAATCGAGACGCTCAAGAGTAAAGAGGGACGACTCATCTTTGTAGGCGGATCAAGTTGTCGACATGTCCCAGAACTGCGAGCCTGAAACCGCTGACCCCCTGGCCGAGAGCGATATGAAGCAGCTGGCTGCTCGTCAATGAGCGATCACGGCGGTAGATGTACCTGATCATGATTGCTGAGGAGCGGCCAGCAAGCCGCCTGCTGTGATGATTGGTACCAGGTGAGAAGTGGGAAGCTGTGAAAACGAGGATGCCGTCTGCAGGGTGAAGCACAGTGGCGGGCAAATCATAAGCCAAAGCACCCAATGTCCAAGGAGGGAGCCCCCGTCGATAGTGGGCGAGCCTATGGGGGTGGCTAGGTGCCTGGATGGCGGGGTCCCTGTTAGGGGGGCTCTAACTGCAATCGTCTAGGAGGCATCCATCTCACAGTCTGTGCCCTCCATTCACATCCTATTTTTAAGCGCCCGGGAACATTCCAATGTGGCTTCTCGACCCAACCTCGTCCCTTTGTTTCCATCACACTGCAGACCACTGAGAAACTCCAGGCTTTGTCGAGTCCAAGGTCCCTGCATCATGGTGCCTGGTGTGCCCTCGAGCCACCCAGTGCTTTCAACATCACTGGGTCCACCCTTCTCTGTCCGAAGGTGCTCTTTCACGGTGCATGCCTCACCAATACCGTGCTTTCAAACTGTGCCATCACACATAACCTCTTCCATCGAATTCCTACATCCACCAATTCGTGTTGACCCATGAATCGGTAGTCCGCACTGGGCCGAGCCTCTATCGTCTTGCCGTCCCGAGCCGGCAAGACCCAAGAGGATGGGAAACTTGAATTATACCCCCCTTCGCGAGTGATGGTGGTGACTCCGCTTGTCGACTGTCTCTGATTGCGCCTCTAGACGCCGCCCGTGAAAGAACACCTCCGTCTCGCACTTCAAGACTGATCTATTGCTTTCTGTCTCGCATTCGCCTTGTAGACACGAACGAGAACTGAATATCTTGCTGCGTTGTTGCCGTCTGGGTAGCGAGCATCAGCGGACTGATAGATCGATTGCACCTCCTTAGTGTGTTCGGAAAGCGAGCACAGCGTCAATGCCAGCATTCACCTGGCTCGCTCCAAGCGTCCTTTCCAATGCCCTATGTTTGTCACACACAAGCACATGTGATATGTTCATTCGTGGCGTGTGCTTTTCTGTCCGCATCGCGAGCGTATGTGGCCAGATGGGCCGGATAAGGTTGTTCAGAGACCAGAGTCGACGTATAGCTGAGCGTGAGAATCATCTCTCTTGGAGCAATGCGCCACTGTATCCAATTGCTCAAAACCAAAGTGCGAGTGACGAGAAAGTTGCCTTTCCTACCGCTGGCTGGCTGTCGTAATGTGAGAGTTTTGTCTCTCAGTCTGAATTGTTCGTGATTGAGGCATTTTGTGGATGTGGTGATATTTCTCATCCCCATCTAAGCTCAAAGTCACCTCCAGCTGCTTCCTGAGCCTGTAGCCCAACTCAGACCAGCAAACCCCGTACCCCTCCCTATGGAGCTGGTAGAATCGCGGGCATTGATGGCCTTCCTCTTGCCCTTGACTCCCTCGGTTGTTCTGACACCTTCAACAATCTTATCTAGGTTGGTCTCGACGACAACACCTCCAACGACCATTTCGCTGAGAACGGCATGTAAGGTCTCGAACCCGAAGATCAGATCCAGCTCGCACACGTTCTCGAACAGTCTGTCCAGGGCTTCGACAAACACCTGGATGAAGTCGAGCAGCGCTAGAGGAGACTCGGTAGAAGTCGAGATCAAGATGAAGTAGAGGGTAGCATAATGGCGGTACGTGATTTGGGTGGGTGCGTCGGGCGAAGCATTGGTGCCCGTGCCACTGGGAGCCAACAAGGGAGGAAGCGGCAGAAAGTTACAGGCGGAAGCTGGTCGAGCTGATACGAGGCTGAATATTTGGGAGAGAAGAGACTGCTGTGTCGCTGTATCCTGCACGAACATAGTCAGCACTGGTGATGGTTGTTTTCGCAGTGTGTCACCTAACCAGTTGTGAGTAGAACTTTGTCAGTCTCGGCTGACCGTTGTTATTGAAGACCAGAACAGCGTTGATCATCGTGAATGGAGTGGCCGTTGCGTGAACGAAGACGTATTCGCAGTCGAGGTACGCACCCTGTCCTTCAAGTTTGCCCTCTTCAGAATGTGGGGAGTCAAGAGGCTTTTGGGCTCAAGGCTACAAGGCTGGCCGGGAAGTCCTCCTGAGGCTGCCTTTGATTGGCGGGTTCGGGTTCGGCGACGCGACGCAAGATCCTCAAAATTTGGATGTCGCCTCGCCCTGCGCTCCCGAAATCCTGTGCTTGTTGGTGGCTTCCTTTCTTCAACACCGGCTCCTGTTTTCCACAAGTTCTGCCTGGCGATTAAATGCAAAGCTCTACTTGCTTTACTTGCCGGTTGGTCTGCCGCACTCGTCTCCGACAACGTCTAGTCGAGTTTCAGAATGGCCGACGCAGACTGTCCTCGACTCGTTCTCAGCTTCAAGATCCGCCCTCAGAGATTGCTGGGTCGTGGTACTGGGATACCACTCCTCCAACCGAAGAGAATCTAGCTGCAGCCGCACACTTCTTCAAAAATCACAAGCCCTCGAGGACATGGACTGGAACAGGCTGGAAAACATCCGAACCCTGGCGGCGCACTTCGAGGCCCTCGCAACAAAACATCCTAGTACCCGAAGTAATCTTTGTCGGGCGATCCAACGTTGGAAAATCCACTTTGATTAATGCCCTTACTTCTTCGGATCTTAATCGAGTCGGTGCTACTCCCGGAATGACCCAGGTCATGGCCGCGTGGGCGTTGGCAGCAAGAGACGAAACTGGTGGCGCTATAAAAGGGTGGGATGGAGATGTCAACCCGAAGCTCACTCTTGTTGATATGCCCGGGTATGGTTTTGGCAGCAGGTCCGAATGGGGTGCTCAGATTGTGTCGTACCTGAACAACCGAAGGAATCTGCGCAGAGCATTTCTGCTCGTCGACAGTGGTCACGGCGTCATGGCTGCCGACCGCCACATGCTGGAGATATTCCACAAGCTCGGCATCCCATTCCAGATTGTTGCCACAAAATGTGATCGATTGAGCTCAAAAGTCGCAGAAGGGGACATTCGCGAAGCGTTGACGAGGCTGCGCAGCCAAGCCACCTTCGAGGGCAACTCGGCGTTAATGCTAGGCGAAATGATCGCGGTTGGATCGCTCGAAGATGTCTCGACAGCGAAGAGAGCGAATGAAAACGCCCTCGGCCTCAAGAATCTGCAATGGGCCATTCTCAGGGCCGCAAACCTGGAGTGGTATGCCATGGACAAAGCTGCGGACCACAAGGTCATCAGTAAAAGCGCCTCAACTCGCCCGAGTCCAATCGGAGCAGAGATATCGCATTTACTTCATGGCAAGGAGTCGGACTCTGAGCCTGCACAGTCGTCAGGAAGTGGATCAACCGCACTTCCAAACTTGAGTCTCCAGGAATTCATGCGCGAGATCTTAGGCACTGGCTCAGAAGTAAGTGCTCCGGCCTCAACCGAACCGCAAGGACAGCGAGAGCCTCCGCGGGTTTTTGACTCTTTGAGGAAATTCTCTGGCTCAAACTCCGACAAGGCCGACTCGACCGCATCCCTACACGAGCAACTTGATTTCGTGTATAAAGAGTTGAACTCTCGAGATCGTGCAAAGCCCGCAAGCACAAACGCTCCTTCGAAGCGTAGAGCCACTCCACTTGAGTCTATGGCCGAATCAATGTCTCCTCTTGGGTCTTCTTCTTCTAGGAGCGCCCCGACACAAGTGCCTCCGCCACGCCAAAGCGTCTCGCATGGCATCGATGCCTTTGCAGGCATGTTCGCGGAGCCACCTCATTCACCCAGGTCGAAGAAACAACAGCAGTCCCGGACCCTACCCAAACGACACCAAAACCGAGTGGCGGCGGCGAGACCATCGGAACCAAACGCTTCGCAACCCCCACCAGGTTTCGTCGGCAAAGGTGTCTCGCAGGGCCTGGATGCCTTTGAAGCCATGTTCGCGGAACCGCCCAAACCGTCCAAATCGAACAAGAAACAGCAACAGCAACAGCCGCAATCGAGACGCCGTCGTCAGAAAGCCCGCAGTTCGGCAGCCAGCCAGGAGCAGTCCAACACGCAGCAGCCGCGCGAACCCCCTGTGCTGGTGGGCAAGGGTGTCACCCAAGGCTTGGATGCTTTTGAGTCCATGTTTACCGAACCCGCTTCACGCTCGGGAGGCGGGTCGACCTCGAATCGGAAGAGGAGGAGGCAATAGAGAGAGACAGAAAGAGAGGAGGACCAGATATCCGGGGTGGAAACAAGAAAGTGTATCTCTGAGATCCAGGGACTTGAAGGCTCGAGGCTCGGGGCGTTCCGCGGTATGATACCACCGACCTGCTCTACAGCAATGAATGTACTCTAGGCGAAGAAGGCGTGCTTTGCCGCACTGGGACCACACGGCGTGACACGGACCTGGACTGCGGCATCGTGAATACTCTATACTGCCCAGTACTGCCTTTCTAGGCTTGTGTGAATCTTAAAACGGACAATCCTCTCCACGCTCCTCTCCCCAAGGATCGTCTTTGACCAAATGTCTCCCTAGCACTCTAGGTTGGAACGTCCGTAAACATGTGCATTTCCTATGTATTCGTCAGGTATGGCTACGTCTGGCGGGTTTAAGAACAACACTTCCAAAGCCTGGAACATGAGAAATCCGAAAGTGCGTTCTCCAAGCAGTGCAATCCCAACAAGGCCAATGTGCAGTTTCAATTCTCGCAGCAGAACATTCAATGGCATGGAAAACACCCTCTCTGGTTCGAGACAAGATCCGCCCATGCAGAAACACCTCGCTCCTTTGCCGGTTGTAAAGACATCATCCGGCCAGCATGGGCAGACTAAAACAACCTATAAACAAGAAGAACTCGCTGGTGTACCGTAATCATATTGGTGAAGTTGACATTTCGTGATCTTCTGAGCCTCCATCTGGGCGTCGAAGGTGCCATCCATGAAGCAAAAATCATTAAACAGTGATCGTCATATTTTTCCAAGTTCCCCAGACGTGACAGAGAGTGGTCGAGTGATGATGCATCGTCAGGGAATACCGGCCCTGCCCTGCAGCATTTTGTCAAAAACTGAAATCTATCAACTTCGAGTCTGATTGATTTCTTTGGGAAGACATCATGGATCAGCGGAGCCGTCCAGATCCAGATATCCGTTGTCGTCGTGATTGGCTTCCATCCCGTCGGCATCGACAACAATTCTTCGACCCAGGTTGTATTCAGGGACGCCATCACGAGCGGCGCCATAGTCTAGAACCTGCAAAGGAAGTCAGTCGACTTGACACAAAAGTTCAGGGGTGCGACAGTACCTCTATAAACGTCAAACCTTCGCGCTGCACTGCTGCAACACAGCGCCTTTCATCGAATTTCACCTGCCATACTCCGCTGAGGTCGGAGAGCAGATCCTTGACGCACTCGCCGGTCTTGATGTTCCACAGCTTCAAAGTCCTGTCAGAGCCGGATATGACTTTCTGGCCGTCATGCTTGAAGCAGGTGATAGCACCGGTATGTGCACTCAGAGTAGCCTTGCACTGTCCAGTCTCTGGGTCCCATATCCTGAGGGTCGAGTCGGCTGCTGCAGATACGAGTTTATCGCAGTTCAAGTCCAGCAGACCGACCAAGGAGGTGTGGCCCTCCAGGCAATATTTGAGAGATCCAGTGTTTAGATCCCAGATGCGCACCATGTTATCCATGGAACCACTTATGCAGCGGTTGCGGTCATGGTCGAGGACAACACTGTAGACCTTTTGAGTGTGGCCTTGAAGGCGGTGGATCGTTTCGCCCGTGGATATTTTCCAAACACGCACTGTGCAATCATAGCTTCCGCTTACCAAGGTGTCTGCATAAGCAGCAATTGCACGTACAGAGTGCTGATGACCGGACAAGGTGCGAACAAAGTAGGGGCAATCATCAGCATCAAGGTCGTTCTCGGCTTGGATAAATACTGGATCTTCTGGCCGCGGAAGCTTCCACACTCTCAAGGTCGAGTCACGGGATCCCGTAATGATGAGAGGTTGCTTAGGCATCATGATAGGTCTTCCTTCTGCATTTTCTCCAACTTTGACTGGAGACACGATTTGAAGACATCGCACTGTTGACGTGTGTCCACGGAAGACCTGTGTTTCCCGTGCTTCTTCAATATTCCAGACTCTTACCGATCGATCTGTGGAACCTGACACCAGTGTGTTTCCCTCGTATTGCAAAGCCCAAACCCCACCTTCGTGTCCCGTCAAGATGGCCTTCAAGACTCCGGTTTTGGTCTCGTAGACATTGATGTTATTATCATCACTTCCCGTCACGATCTTGTTGGTATCGAATTGGAGACAGGTAACGACGTGGGTGTCGTGCGCGCGGAATGCGATATGTTGGGGTTTCGCATCTTCGAACATCCAGTTCCGCCGGATAAGAAAGTGTCTTCGATAGAGGGATTTGTAAAGATGTAGACCTGTGAGACTCGGGAGACCAATATTCGGTTGGGGAACTGCAGCCATGGCCGAATGTGCCGCGTTATATGGGCCGTCTGCGGAGAAGTCCTTCAACAGGTTAAAAGAGGTGACGTCAACCGAGGTATCCCAGGAATTGGACTTGACAAGTTTGATTTGTTTCTTCCGACTGGATAACAACGTGGGGGCCTTGCGCTTCGAGCGTAGGATTTCACTGAACCTATTTTGGGACTGTGCTGCAGGAGAATGGGCCTCTGCGGTTGCATCGTACCTGCTGGGTGTCGAATCGGCAATGTTCTCTTCGTACCCAGACGGACCAGATGGATCTTGCCAGCCCCAGCCTTCGGCAATGGCCTGCTTCAATTCTCCTTCCGACAGCGTAAATCCGTCTGAATCGAATAGTTCTTTCCAAGCTCTCTCATCGCCATTAACCATCTGCCGCCATTTTCTCGATACCTGCGCAGCTCTGCACAGACTCTTGGCATCAAGATATTTGAGGACACTGAGTGCCAATTCGGGCGGAAGGAGGGAGAGGAAATCGCACTTGAGCGCAGGGTTGACAGCATCCGCAACGACCTGGAGTGTAGACTTAGGGCACCGGCGGAGTAGTTGGTGCATAATGTAGCTCTTCAGTTCATCCGGGATGGCTTCAAAATAATCAAGCATTGCTGGGATCTCGGCGACTGAGCCACTGGTGAAGCGGGAGAGCTGGCGAGAATCGTGATGGGGATGCAAGTCGGCGGCTTCGGGGGAGTGAAAAGAGTTGGGTGACTGTCTGTCCGGTACAAGAACTCTTGACAAACCCTCGTGCTGGGAGGTGATCTCCGAGTTCGAATCAGCGTCTGCAAAGTATCCAGTATTTTGTAGTGTTGCAGCAGCTGTGACAGGAGAAAGACTCGGACTAGGAAGACTTCCATCCTGCACGGATGGACTTTCCGCGACATGCAGCCGAGCAGGGACGGATGATAGAGCACGCCTACTTAGAGGTCTTGCTGAAGCCAACTCGCCGTCCTCGATTATAGGGGGCGTAGGAACCGCCGCTTCTTGAGAGATCTCTCTGTGACTTCTCCGCTCTAGATGGGAGCGATCAGTGGAAGAGGCAGTTCCGTCTTCTGATTCCAGGGAATGAAAATGCCTAGATCGTGGTGATGACGGCTGGATGTTTGGAAATGGTGGTTGTTGGCTCATATTTGGGGAGGGCAGGAGCGTACTCATGGTTCTGGATGAGCCATCTTGCTCTCGTGGCTCTCGTATATCTCGCAGTTTGGGTGCACGAGGGCCGTTGCTGGATTTCGGAATACTGTCTGGGGTAATTGGGTTTATAGATGGGTAGTAGGAATTCGATGCGGCGAGTTCGGGGCGATATCTCGTCGATGGTCCAGCACGACTTGATGCATAGGAGGGTTCGTGCGACTGAGTTTGATCTTCACTGTCAGTAATGGATTCTGGAGAGGCTGGCCGTCTCTGCGCTCTCCGTCGGAAAGAGGTAAACTTTGAGCCTGCTGGCCGGATAGAAGTACAAGGCTGGAAGGTCTCCACGGTCTCGAGTGCGCCATTAGCATTTCGAAGAATCCGTTGCTCCTCTTGTAACTGGCTCCCGAGTTAGCAATCTGTTAGAAAGTCAAGATGCACGCCTCGTACCTGCTCTAGTGCCAGTGTGGTATCTTCCGCTTCTCGGAAGATTGTGTGTTTTCCGCCTATCTCGAAGTGTATCTTTTTCAAACTGGCCGGGGTAGGGCTCGCTGCCAAAGGATATTGCTTGAGATCCAAGTCTTTCGTCCGCCGTAGTGGACGCATTATGAAGGGAGGAAATTTGGTGGTGGTAGTTGTGGTTGTAGTAACAACAGTGGTCTGTGTGGCTGGTGCAAATGAGAATTGACCCAGCAAGGTGTCCGACTCTACTGTCCTGGCGTGCGCTGCGTTATCTTTACTTCGTTGATGTTGTCCGATCTCAGTCCCCCGGAGCACAGACCGGTGCCGGCCACGAAGAACGGGGTCCACCGTATCGGTTTCCATCGTGTTCTTCCTCGTCACCGTTCAAATTCGTCAGGTCTATGGACAGAGATCATGTGCCCGAGGAAAGTCGATAAAGGTCGCGTCGTCGTGATTTGTGGGAAGTGGTGAGAACACCATGCAGTCTCAATACGTGAATGACCACTCCGTTGAGATCACAGAACTAGACAGAGGATCTGGCGAAGCGAGAGAGCCGATGGCGGCGAGGTACGCCTGCGTTGGGACTGCAACAACTAGGTGGTGTTGTGCAAATGTCGTGGACTTTAAACAAAACGAAGGTTCGATGAAGGTCCGCTATTGTTCAAAATCGAGAGGCAAAGAACGATGGCATGGTCCTTCGTGGAGATGCACGTTTGCAGAGTCCCAAATCGGGTGTGAAACGGGACTGAGTCGTTGAACAATGATGTTTCTCAAAGAACGAGGTGTTTGGTATGTGTCGGGAGAGAGGGAGGCAGCGTGGAGAGCGGGCGGATCCAGCGAGATGGCAAAGGAGCGAGCGAGGGCGAGGGTGAAGGCGATGGCCAAGGGCGTGACTGGCGGTGCAGGATTGGCCCGAGGGTGGTGGCCGTTCGAGCCTGAACCACTGAAAAGAAGATTCGGAATGAAAGATACGGAAGGCTTTTAGGCTTGGCGCGCGCTTGCTAGCCAAGGCAGAGGAGGGAAGCTCTGTCTGACAGAATTTCTGACACCCAAACACCAAAATAATGCCGGAATGACAGGGCGAAGGGAGAAGACTTTGGTGTCAGACATCACCAATTTTGTTTCGTTTCCGCTGCGGGCAATTTTTAGGTGCAATTGCCGCGCCACTGCCATCACCATAATAATACGCGGAAAAAGCGACTTCATTTCGCCTTTGCCACTGGAGCCAGCAGCTTGTGATCACCACCAGGTGAATGTCGTCAGCTCCTGCCTACCTAACACATGCTCCTAGATGGCTACTTGGGTGCTCAAACATGCTCAAATAGGCAACTCTGTTCTCGGGAGCAAGTCTTCGACGCGTCACATTGCTACGGATTTTGCTGAAGGGCATAATCGTTATCGACCAAACTGGTAGCAGGACTCTGTTGACTCTAGAAAATGGAGATGCTCGAACAGACGGACTGTTTGTTGCGACCGAAAGCAGTAGTACATACTCTCGTTCATCTGGCTCTCTTTGCATTCAGATAACCCAATTGTCTCCTCAAGGAACCACCCAAACACATTATTCGGATTGAACAAGCTCTTGTAGATTGATGGTCCATCCAATGAAGCTGGCGGTCAAGATTTCATGCCTCTATCGTCTCCGGACTTCAGGTTGAGAACGGACGTGATATCTCTGCAAGTGGACTTGGGTCATGTGAGATCCAGAAATCGTGACATCGAAACCCGCAACGCACTGTGTTTCTCACTTCCAGTGACCAAAATTCTTCTACCTTCACCCTCAAAAGTTGATCATTGGGTCCTCACAATAATGGCACAGCAGGTGCTCCTTGCTCCTCCTACTGAACGGATACTCTCCCAAGCCGAAAGCCTCGCGGTTGTTCAGATCTTCCTCAACGCATCGTTGGCCTGTATCGCCCATACTAGAGAGCTGATCCCTTGGACATCGTCCTGCTTCCGCACGCGATATGTCGATCAAATCACCCTCGAAAGCGACTCGTCTGCCGGAGAGAGCCTGTATTCAGCTTTTCAATCGTTGGCACCAGAGAGTCCTGGTGAGGGTCAAGAGGTCAAACTTCTCGTCCGTGGGGGCCATCGATGCGCTGATCAAATGCTTGATATGCTTGTAAACCCTGAACATTCTCAGCAGACTTCGAGAAGCCCGCTAATTTCCAGTCAGGAGCAAGGAGTTTTTGACGCCTTGGATCAAAGCTACCTAGACAGCCTGCGAGTCTTTGTGACCGACGCAGCTCAACGCCAGCCATCAATTATCGAGACTTACCACTTCGCTTTTGCGTATAAACGTGGCACTGTCACCAGTGTGCATTTGAGTTCGGTAGCTCAGGCATTCGTCTTGGAGAATGTGCACAAAAGTTTCAGGGCTGCGATACGGGCTCTGCTTCGTTCGCTCAGGAATTTACCCCGTCTGCCAGGTGCGCCTTTCTCGTCTTATCGCAGGTCGGAGCACTGACAGAGACTTAGCTCGTCGCAAGCTAGGAATGAGTCTCACATATAACGAGACATGTCCTATGGTATATCAGCCACCCGGCTTTGTAGACAAAGATGAATATCAAGAGGGGGAAGGTCAGACAATGTGTGAGGCGCTGCTGGATCGAGATGAGGATGTTGTAGGTATGCTCGAGTGTGGTTACCATCAAATGCGCGTTGCAGTACACCTTCAAGATGCGGCAAGACAGGAACCGTTGATTGATCTGCATGACACGGAAATCAGCAGGCAGCTGCAGGCAATGCAGAAGACCTCCTCCAGCCACAGCAACAATTTAATGTCTACCTTGAGAGACTCGTTTCCTGGATCAAAACGTTCTAGGAACGGCCCAATACCTAGTGCGAAACGCTTGCGGCCCTCTGAACCTAAGAAGCCATCAAGCGATGATTCCGTTCCACACAGCGCCGATACAAACCAACTCACAGAATTCCAGGGCCCTAGGGGGTCAGCCTTCGCAACCCCAGGACCGGGTCACCGAGGAAAAGCGTCGAAAGATCGTCCTGTCCAACAGAGCCCGCCTAGAGAAAATGGGCTCTGTCTCAGTGTCACAAAGCTCGCAGAGCTTCTCATACACTGCTATGCCGTTCAAAGTGGAAAGACAGGTGAAAGTGGAGACGCTTTTGACCATCGCCTGCTGGCCGACGGTAGGATCCGACGGCTTAGTCGATCGAGTCGCATCGGCTGTGAATGCGGAAGTCAGCATAGATCAAGTTCAATGGTAAGCTGGTCGATCGCTACCAATTCAGTGGCTAACCAGATCAGCTCTTCTGCGAAGTATGCGATAGCTGGCAGCATAAAGAGTGCTATGGCCGTGGCGACAGCCTCTCTCCTGCTACCATACCTGAGGAGCACTTCTGCTATACCTGCCTCCTGTTTTCCGAAGGGCTAAAACCCCCGAATTCTCCCCTACTCATCATTCTCCTCCGAGTGGCTACAGGCTATCTCGCAGCAAAGACCACACCCGGATTGCGGATTGCCGGAGACTTCCTTCAGACGCAGCTGAAACCATTTCGCTGGACCAGGGAGGTGCTTGACTGGGCAATGGAGCGCCTCGTGGAGGAGGGTCTGCTCAAGCCAGTATCTGGAGGCTTCTTCGAAGTCGTATCACTTGACGATGCGGAGATGTGGCAGGTCAAGGAGCGATGCATGGGTTCATTGGCATCAGTAAAGGGTCTTTTCGAGACCTGTACAAACCCTGACAATACGAGGCGCAATGACTTGCTGAGTTCACTCAGAGCGTACGCTGGTGAAAATGATTATACGACAGCCGAAGGATGCGAAGAACTGATTTCGTATGACGAGTTCGGGGGTCCAGTATACCGCTGGGGATATGACACGGCCGCAAGGAATCCCTCGTTAGAGAAGCCGGTTGTTGAGAAGGAACTGACAACGCCGGTTCGTCGACGAAAGATCAGTATCTCACGCATACTGATCAACATCGATCGTTCCCCCTCTGCAGCGAGCATGAGTCTGGAAGAATCAACAAACCGATTCCGTGACAACAGGAGTTATAGCACTGATTGCAGCACCGCAGCCTCGACAGCGACCGCTGACTGATTGTGCGCCGAAAAGGCATCCGCCACAAAACAAGCAGATGAAACTGCAGGAGATCCTGAAGAGGTGGCTGGTCAGTACTCGGTAGGGTGTGACACGGCCCGGGCTGCCACGAGGAAAACACGTGGCAATGGTGGTTGTGGTGATGGTGGCTGAATGGGTGGTCGTGTCACAACAAGCCTCGACAAGGGGTCCCGAACTGATGCTCTTAATCTTGCGGTGCGACCTCGAGACTCCAAGAGATCATGTTGAGAGGATCAGGGCTGTTTGCCCAACACTTAGTCTCTGTTCCACGATCCTATCCTCCGACCAGGAGTATTTATCTCTCCCTACTCGCAGACGTTGTGCTTCAGGTGCAATATTGTCCATAGATGCTGAAAAGCAAAAAGCAAAAAACAAGCTTGCCTCGAGAAGCAGATGCATGTAACTTTTGCTCGTCAAGCCATACTCGAAGAGGCTGCTTTTCATTTGTGCTCGTACTTCTTGCAGTGGGACTAATAATAGTGTGTGACAAGCGGACAATAAGCGAGCAGATTCTCGAAGCCTGAAGGACGAGATAAGTCGAGTCGAACAAAGCAATTTGACTCGGTACAACAACAGCCATCGGGTGTAAACAAGTCGATTCGGAATCTCAGGAAATGAAACCCCCTGGCATGGCTGAAAAGCAATATCCCCCAGAGTCACTACATACTAGGCCATTGGTGTTCCTTTATCCTTTCGGTGATGGCTCACAGTCCAAGTGACGACGCTACCGAACTGGCATCCCCCCTAGAACATGAAGCCACTTGAGCCAAGAGGGCCCCCCATGACTCTCCCCCAGGCCTTAACTAGCAAAGATGGCACCATGGGTGTCACTGGAAGTGGAGTTGCCCTTGGCGCCCAAGGCACCCAGCACCTAGCACCCTTGACCGAGGACCTGCCTCGGGCTAACCTCGTGCAAAGTTCCCCTGTGGATCCGACAGTCTCAAGGTGTCCACGCATCCCAAGTTGGTTGTCAAGCTGCTCCCTGGGGCTCTCGTCACTCACACTAGACTTGATCTCCATCCAGTTAACGCGACATCCTTCCCAAGAAAGGACTTGATCTACCCCTTCTCTGGCCTTCAACTAACAAGTGGTGCTAGCGATGGCTTCGCAAGCTACCAGTTTACCCCCATGGCTCCTCATCTCATTCAGCTGACCACTCAGCACCGCCCGCGGAGGGTGCGGCTAGCGACTCCGAATCCCTTATGTTTGGGTTAGCATCCGCCACCACGGCCTAGACGTCTTGTGGCGGGCTTCAAGAGACGCTTCAAGAACACCGACAGAAAGGCCAGAAGGTCCAGAAGGGGCATGGCAACACGGCTGGAACCCTAGTTTCTGGAACGATTCAAGCCACCGACACTTTCCAGCAGCTTTCAAGCGTTTTCCACCTCGGGGATGGCATCTCCTTCAAGCCCATTCGACCAGCCCTTGCCCTTGCTAGTACGGTGTCCACGAGTAACTTTAGGCTCGAAACTTGGGGACTCGGGGCGGTGGCCGTTATCCATGGTATTTGTCGTGCCCGCCTTCAATTCGTCATCCCGCCTGAAGAGACCTGGTGATCCGCCAGAGGCTGATGGCCAGTTCAACGCCAGGCGATTCCAGTCCGGGCAATTTGGACTGCTCATCATACACCCTACTTTCACTGCGACCTCCACGACCTCCTCCACCTGCCTCAGTTCAATTGAACTGTCAAAGTTTTTGTTTCTGTAGCCCCTCGAAAGCCTCCCCGGCATGTTCTGCAGAATGGCCTCCACGAGATTCCAATAACGTGTTTACTCGTACGATTCCGAAAAGAACGGCATTCGGCTACTCGGTCTGTGCACTTCGAACTCGACACCGGTTGACCTCCACCTCCTGACCTTTTCCTCTTGACGATATCGTCCTGGTTGCGAGAGCGGGTCCAAGATCAAGAGAAACCACCTCATACCAAACACTGTCAGACAAAAGATACGAGACTCGACGGACTGGACGGAGTATTTGTTGGCTGGTTGTCCCATCTACCCTACACCTCGGCATGCACAAAAGATCAGAGGTCAGTGTGTGGGCATGATCAGGAAACGCTGATATGGGTGGCGGTCAAAGGTTCCGTCTGCCGGCGTCTCTGAAACGAACAAAATCCAATGCTCCAAACCAAGGCCGGCAGCCAGAAGGAAATGAATACAAAGTACAGCATCTGCTTGGGATCACTGAAACTGATTTCAACACGGTACGAAACCAGAGCATTAGCTCTTCAGCCACTGCAAGATTGCCTGCCTTGTCATTTTCAGATGCCACAACCGAACTGGGCTCTTCTCATCCCCCAACGGAACAGCTGGATGCCAGTGCAGATCTCAACTTGAAAGCGTCGTCTGTGTTATTGCACGAGGAATTCTTGCTCAAAGCAGATGCTGCGGGCTCAACACATTCCAAGCGCCTCAAAACATACGGCTCATCCTCTACCATGAACTCGTATTATGATGCCTATAAGGCGCCATTAGCGGTGTCACAACAGACTTCTGAGTCCTCCCGACGGGATTTTGCTCTCCGAAAAGGAACCCCGGTGGTCATCAAATCTACGACTCCGGACAAGGGCTCTCCGCGTCAATTGAAACTTTTTAGCCGCTCTAAAAGTGACAGTAAATCGGGAACGAAGAAGCTCACGAAGCACAGTTCTCAATCTGAGGATGCTGCCGCCAAGATGTTGTTTAGCAACCAACATTCCAACATGCCCTCTAATCAAAGTGGATCTACAAGGCATTTACATACGACCCATCAGTCTAAGACACAAAAGGGTGTGCGCTTCCAGTCTGAGCATCCTGCAACATCGGTCGGTGCAGAGAAGTCCAAACCATCTATTACTCCTTCTCGACAAGAAACTTCATACATAAAGATGAATATCAGACGGCCTAAAGCTGGGGCAAAGCACTGGTTCGATGGACTCGAAGGTGACAGCAGTGATGACGAAAGCGTCCATGAGCCCGAACTGCAACCAAGCTTTGTTGCAGGAATGGAAATGGCATTCGAAGGACGTAGGATCGGTGTTTTGACAAATGAGGCATCTAGCGTCAGGACACAAACGCCGGAGACAATTAGTCGAGCTGCAAGTTCGAAAGCACCATCCAGTCACTTGCTCCCTTGTTCAACAATCCCCTCCCGCGTCTCAACCCTCAATGCCAAATCGTCAAGATCTACCCTTTCCTGGGCCGAGTCACAGCAAACCTCATCAAAACCAAAAGCATCGTCCCTAGCGTCTACCGATCTCCACAAAACCAGCATCCTCGACTTGTCCTCTTCTGATGATGAAGGTGATGACAAGCCACAGCCATTGCCAAACCGCAGAGTATCTGGGAGTGTTCCTCTTCCGCTGCTGCGGGACAGCATAGCTGTGGAATCACTGGCGGATTCAGAAATTGAGGTAGGGACGGCTAAAGCAGTTAGCACAAAACAAAGTGCAACTGTAAGATCGAGGGCGACGCCGAATCTGCGGCGTGTTCATGGCAGTCATCTTCGGGGCTCTGCATCATCATTATCGAAGCCTTCCAACCAGCGACGAAGCCATCGATCAACTTATCTTAGCGACCAATCTTCCAATCCTCCGCCAGAAGATGACGACTTGCTTACTTCGTTCCCTGCCATCCCCACGGACCAAGCATCCTCGCACCGCCCATCCTTCCACGAATCTTGTTTGTCCGACACCGCAAGCATTGAAAGCAGGAGAATGATGAGCGTTACCCGACAAGAAGAATCTCTTTTGGCTGCTATCCGTTCGAGGAAAGCAGTCCTTGGCCGACCATCCAACGGTGGTGTGGCAGACCAAAGGATACGGGCACTGCGAGAGACGGAGACCAAATCGACGAAGCATCAACGCCCTCCGCGGATCTCCGCAGCGTTGGAGGTCCAGCTAACTTTACATGGGAGGGCGCAGAAGCAGTCAAGATCTCCACATACAGATGCCAACTTTGACCAGGCCTCTTGCACGACTTTCCAGACAGGGCTGTCGACAGAACCTAGCGGGCGATACTCACTCGCCAGCTTTCAGACCGGCACTTCCATCGAGCCAGAGACCGAAGCGTCGTCCTCGATGGCTATGTTTTCGCCTAATCTACTTGCACCATCGAATGGTGCAGTCAGTAGGATGAGCCGTTCGACCTTTTTTTCGACGTCGAGCAACAGTTCGAGGGACAACTCACGAAGTCGACGGGAGAGCCACTATCTAGCCACACTGGAGAAGCTACAGGCGGCACCAAAACGAGAAGAGGTCTCTTCCCAAGACTTCATTGATTTTCCTTATAATGGTTGGATGAAACTTGCAGCAGCAGCGCATTAGGGCTGTATCTTTGACGTTCAAGAGCCCAGCTGCGTCTCGTTTGTCGTTTCCTTTGTGGGATCACGGGTGCCTAGTAGGAAGGACAGTGACGACGTTTTAAGAGAGTGGTGGATCGCTTGTGTACAATAGTCATGGCTCTGGCTTTTATGATGACGAAGGAGGATAGGTCCACGGTGGATCAATGTACAGTAAGAGGCTGGGCAGTTTATAGAGCCCGGGATGCGCAGGGAGTTGATAGTTAATTGATGCTTGTCTTTCCGTGCCGGAGAGCTGTCGCTGCGACTTCTAGTACTTGCTGAGGGCATCTTCATCGTGATCAGTCTACATAGCATTGACAGGACTAGCATAGCGACCACCTGATGTGATCTTTCACCGCCACACCAGGGACTGGGATGCCAAGATCAAGAAGTTGGAAAGGCGCAGGAGGCGTGGAAGGCCATGACGCAGGGCATGGCAGAGCCATCGACTTGTAGAAGTTCCGCTGGCTGGGGAAGCACCAGAAAACACCAATCAACGCGGCAAGCGACCATTCCACCCTTTGCCCAAGGTTTTCCTCCCCTATCGTTTTTGGTCTGCTGCCACAGGTCTCGTTCACTCATTTTGTGTTGCTCGCGTGTCTGATGACCTTTGGGTCATCTTCACCTCATTGCTCGATCTCCGCCACTGGTTCGACGTGCCAGAATCATATACTGCCTCTTGCACCGAGATCCTGTCCACTCCTTTGACGCCCCCCTTCTTTTCCTTACCACATGAGAGTGGTTGATCTGCCTGGCGCAGACCCGTTTGGCTAGACACAGCGGCATTGCATTATCGAATATTTGTACACTTGGAAGGTTTTCTCGTCAAACACCACCTCGAGCAATGAGCGTGGAAAGGCGCGGCAACGCGTCCAAATTCATGGGAGTGTCACTCCGCAGTCTGTCTTTGGGCACAGTACGAGGAACCCTACGTGAATCCTCCATGCATTCACAGATTGACTGATTATTTGTACAGTTGACGGTCCAATTTTCCACTTTCATTTTAGTGAGTCGGAAGGGATCTTTCTGCGTCCTGTACACATTGAACTGACTGGTCTCGCACAGCTCCTCCATTATTCCAGGGTTATGCCTACTATCGACGGACATCGCTATCTTCCTTCGACGGCCGTCTTTCTCGTTGAAGCCTTGAAACTGGCTGTATGCCTGACGATATCTCTCTACGAAGTCTCCCTCTCCGTCCCCCGATCAATGCCAGCAACCTCGCTCCTCGGGACACTAGGTAGCGCCGTTTTCACCGGCGACAGTTGGAAAATGGCCTTTCCGGCCGGGCTTTACACGCTGGCGAACAGCCTGCAATACGTTGCAATATCCAATCTGGACGCCGCGACCTTCCATGTCACGTACCAATTCAAGATCTTTGTGACCGCCGTGTTTAGCGTTTTGCTTCTGCGGAGGACCATTTCGGGAAGACAGTGGCTGTCCTTGATCCTGCTTATGCTGGGAGTTGCGATTGTCTCACTTCCTCACGGCTCGTCAGGGTCCTTAGCCTCAAGCCACCATACGAGGATCTACCTTCCACGGTCGTCCAATCCTTTGCGAGAGCACTTTCGGATGACAGAACCTGGTTCCCACCTCAAAAAGAGATCAGCAACGTACGAGGGCATAGAAGAAGACGAGCTCGCCTTGGACACTCCCGGGATGGATGCCTCTGTGGGACTGTTTGCGGTTCTCGGCGTTTGCATGTGTTCAGGGCTTGCCGGAGTGTACTTTGAAAAGGTCATCAAGGAATCGCCCAAAAACACATCGCTCTGGATCCGAAATGTGCAACTGTCGATATATTCCCTATTTCCGGCCTTCTTCATCGGAATCGTTTTCCTTGATGGCGAAACAGTGGCAAAATATGGCTTTTTCGCGGGTTACAACTGGGTGGTGGCTGCATCAATTGTCATCCAATCCTTTGGCGGCATCGTTGCGGCGTTCTGCATCTTTTATGCCGACAATATCTCAAAGAACTTTGCTGTTAGCATCAGCATGGTCCTTAGCAGCCTGGCGAGCTTTATGTTCTTTGATTTCGCCATGACCGGACATGTATGCAATTATGATTTGTTTGGTCTGTTCACCACAACTAACGACTTCCAGTTCTTGATCGGAGCCTCGATAGTACTCATCGCTACCTGGGTCTATAACACCGAAGAGGCCCGGCTACCCCAAAGCCCCGCGGTTGTGGTCAGTGGGCATGAGAAAATGTCGCTCAATGGTACTGCGGCGTTAAACGATATGTCTATCCAGATCCCCAAAACCCCTTTGATTCAAGAAGAAACAGCTCTGGCGACTTCAAGACCGGGCTCACCAAGTCACAAAAAGAGGAATAAAGAACCTCTAGGCTATTTTGCGAAGCATCGTGACTGATTCGGGACTCGGTCGCTGGATCAGATGCTTATGATTGGATATGAAAGGATAGACTTTGGATATACCCCCTTGGAGGAGGGATGAATGCTGCTACACGATCAGCGATGACATACTAGCCAGATAAACTGGTGCCAACGAGCAGACGGGGGCTCGCAGCACCTTCTCTCAGCACTGAGGAGTAAGTGACCACTTCACTGCAGGACGTGTTTGGAGGAGGAAGGCTACTTGCAGAGAGGAAAACAGAAAAGAAAAGGGGCACGGTCACGTGTTCCTGTTTGGCTGTCTATCGCACCTGCCCATTGAGACTTTGACCTGCGCGTCGCCTGCCTGCATCGTCCTTCCAGTCTGTTTGAAAATATCTTTCACTTTGACGTCTCTGTCATACGGTCACCCAAGTCTTCTCTCTATCCGTTGCATCCCCTTTTTATGGAACCCTTGCCTCGATTCGTGTCATGGAAAACGTCAGACGCCTTCCTGCTGGCCGTCGACGAGATGCCCTGTCCGCCTCCACCCGTGATCCCAGCACGGCACGGATTCCTGAATCTGGATCCTATCCAAATGCCTCTCACAGTGTCACGCAGCGACAATCGCCTTATTTTGCCCCACCCAGCCATCTTGAGGCTGCTCTGTTCGACCCATACTCGCCTCCTGAACTTGACAGACCACTTGACGACTTTGGTAAGTCGGATATCCGTCGCCTTGTCCATCAAGACACTAAAACCCACTCAGACAGAGCTCTGCTCCAGGAGAGCTCACAACTCCCAGGACCAGCCGCAGGACCGAGCGTACCCCGAGTCACTCTTCCTCGCAAACCTCTCACGCCGTTAATGACCAGCAGTACAAGGAGATTTTTACAAGGTGAGACATAGTTGGCAACCAATAGCTAGGCTCTCACGACAGATCTAGATGACTTGCATGACAAGTCCGACCTCCAAAGATCCAGCTCCTCGCCCACCGCCCCTTCCAGCAGTCCCACAGTGTCTTTCCTCCAGAACCGTCAACGTGACAGAACGAACGAAACCCTGTCAAGTAAGATGTACAGCTCGAGGGCATATGACTTTTCACCTGAGGAGGCCGGGACCTCCTCGAACATGACTTCTGAAAACACGAGAGCCAGCCAGAGATCATCGCTGGGCTACAAACCTACCTCAGCACCGCCTATTATCCAAGGGATTCGGCTGGTCCCGGTGACAGCACTACCAGACCGAGTTCGTTCGGTATTCAAGTTTGAGTTTTTCAACGCTATCCAGACAAAATGTTTCGAAAGTGCCTTCCAGTCAGATGACAACATTGTCGTGTCAGCCCCGACTGGGAGTGGAAAGACTGCTATCATGGAGCTGGCTATCTGCAGGCTGGTAGTACAATCCAAAGGTCGAGATTTCAAAATTGTATACCAGGGCCCTACCAAGTCATTGTGTTCAGAAAGATATCGTGATTGGCAACACAAGTTCGATGCTCTGGGTTTGCAATGTGCCGAACTTACTGGTGATAGTGACCATAATGACTTGGCCCATGCACAGAAGGCAAACATTATCATCACCACTCCAGAGAAATGGGACAGCGTGACTAGAAAATGGAAGGATCACACTAAACTGATGCAGCTTGTCAAACTCTTTCTTGTCGATGAGGTACACATACTCAAGGATGAGCGCGGCGCTACCCTCGAGGCTGTCGTGTCGAGGATGAAGTCCCTGAAATCCGATATCAGAGTGGTGGCATTGTCAGCCACTGTGCCGAATTCGGAGGACGTGGCAATCTGGTTAGGAAAAGACTCGACGTCGCAACACTTACCTGCGCGCAGAGAGGTCTTCGGAGAGAGTTTTCGACCTGTCGAGCTCAAAAAGCATGTTTACGGATTTGAGGCGAAAGGCAATGATTTCGCTTTCGAGTCGATGTTGACAAACCAGTAGGAAATTCCTATGAGCGCGGAATGCATACTGATATCAACCAGGATACCAGACACCATCGCAAAGCATGGACGGGCCAAACCCGTCATGGTCTTTTGCTCTACTCGGCGGGCTTCAGTCACAACGGCCAAGGTGTTGGCGGATATGTGGTCAACTGCACATCCTCTACAGCGTCTCTGGAAAGGGCCCGGAAAGCAACTCTCCTTGATGAATCCCGATCTCAAAGGTATGCTCCTGATCGCACTACTTCTCACAACTTGTCACGTGCTAACTATATCTCAATAGCTACGTCCGCCGCAGGTGTAGCATTCCATCACGGCGGTGTGAGTGCAGCAGATCGGCACATTATCGAGAATGCATTTTTGGAAGGGGAGATCAACGTCATATGTAGCACTTCCACGTTGGCTGTGGGCGTGAATTTGCCGTGCTATCTCGTCATTCTGAAAGGAACAAAAGTGTGGACTGACAATGGCTTAAAAGAATATGCAGATCTGGAGGTCATGCAGATGCTTGGTAGAGCAGGAAGGCCGCAGTTCGAAACTTCAGCATGTGCAGTTATCCTTACTCGGAAGGATAAAGTTGCGCACTACGAAAAGATGGTTTCAGGTGAAGAGATGTTGGAGAGTTGTCTTCATCAAAATCTTATCGAGCACCTCAACGCAGAACTTGTCCTCGGAACAGTGCACGACGTTACAACGGCAAAGCAATGGCTGGAGAGCACCTTCTTTTACGTCCGTCTGGAAAAGAATCCCTCACACTACCAATTTCGAGAAGGGGTCAAGGAAAGTACAAGGGATGAATTGCTCGAGCAACTGTGCAAGAATGATGTCGCGATGCTTCTGGACACGGGGCTGGTGGCACAAAATACTCGATTGACCTCAACAGTTTTCGGTGAGGCAATGGCAAGGTATTACGTCCGTTTTGACACAATGAAGTCATTTATGCAGTTACCTCCCAAGGCGAGGATGTCGGAAATCGTACGTGGCATTCCCATGGTGAGGGTTTGACTGACCGGTCGTGACAGCTCTCGGTTTTGGCCCAAGCAAAAGAATTCCGCGAAGTACGAATGTTAGCTGGAGAGAAATCATTTTACAAAGAAGTCAACAAAGCTCCAGAAATCAAGTTCCCAGTCAAGGTCGATATTGCTCTTCCCGCCCACAAGATCACGCTGCTAATCCAGTCCGAACTGGGTTGCGCAGCGTTACCTGACGGCGAAAATTATAAAAGACATCTTCAACAAAGCCGAATCGATAAGATACCCGTCTTTGCTCACGCAAATCGCCTGATCCGCTGTATAATTGACTGTCAAATTCATTTGGAGGACGGAATCTCGACTCGTAACGCACTTGAATTAGGACGCAGCATTGCGGCACGCGTCTGGGACAATACCGCCAGTCAGTTAAGACAGGTTGAAGGTCTTGGTGAAGTTGCTGTTCGAAAATTGGCATCGGCATCGATCAATAGCATCGACACGCTTCTCAACACAGAGCCCTCTCGCATCGAAGTTGTCCTTGGGAAGAACCCTCCTTTTGGCCACCAACTGCTGCAAAAGCTGGAGTCATTTCCCAACCTGAGAGTGTCGGTCAAGGAGACCGCTCGAGAACTTAAAGCTGGTGACGGTGTCAGGATCATAATGACAGCAGAACTCGGATTTCTGAACAAGCAGCTGCCCCGGACTTTCAACAAGAAGATGTTCTCTGTCTGCTTTTTAGCCGAGACATCTCATGGAACTCTTGTGGACTTCAGGAGGTTTAGCCCAAAAAAGCTTGAGAATGACGAGCATGTGGTTTTGAGTCTACACCTCACGAGGCCGACTAGCCATGTCAACTGCCATGTAATGTGTGACAACATTGCAGGTACCAGCAGGTACGCCCAACTAAACCTATCGAATATTCCGACCTCAGTGTATCGCAAGTCGCGAGCCCAGGGGGATGTGCAGCCAGAAGAGAATGAGGGCCACGTTGGGATATCTAGGTGCTGGAACGAGGAATTCGACGATGGTGGAGTCAACGACCAAGATCTGCTTGCTCTCGAAGTTGATGAGGCCAGAATTGAAGTGATCGAGGATATCGATGATCTTGTCAACAAAGAAACGGAGAAGAGGCGGGACAAGTCATGGAAGGAGGTTCCCCAGCAACGCCGAGACACAAATCCAGAACGCGCAGAAGATTCCGATGTTGCTGCCTTCCGAGAGCCTGTACAACTTCCAAGCGGGCGCTGGACTTGCCAGCATGATTGCAATGAACGGGACAAGAAATGCAAACACCGATGCTGTAAAGAGGGAGTGGCAAAGCCTAGGCGTGGGCTCAAATTCGGACCCAAACTCAAAGAAGAAGAGAAGGTCCAAAAGAAGATCACTGCGGTGATGAAGCCGAAAATCAAGCAAGAGAGCGTATATCGCACGCAGTCGGCAGATATGGCCACCGCAGATCTGGAAAACAGGCGAGAACAATATGGGACAAGCATTTCCAAGGATGCACGGTGTTCCAGAAGCCGAAGTCCTGGGGACATTCTGCCATCCAGCGACAGGAAGCATATCGAAGAACCTGCCGCGAAAAGACCGAAACTATCAGAGGGTCGAGAACGAGAGGACAGTGAACATCACTCCAAAAATACCGACTTCAACTCTGATGACTCGCTACAGTCTGCTCAGCACAGCTACTGTAAAAGAGGAAAGGGACACAACCCGAGTACCGCAAAGACCAACACTGAATTTTTCGACCTATTTTCCGACGAAGACGACAATGACCCTTTCACTCTCCCTCTTGGTGAGCCAGGAGTATTTGATGAACTCGACGCCGGGAATAGCTCTAAAGTCTTACCAGAAACCAACTCCTTCGGCACAGATCTTGGTGGCCAGGACTGGCTCCCAGCAGAGGACGAACCCGCGGATTTCTTGACCTCAGATGTTGACCTTGGGTGTTTTGATGCACCACTCGAGCATGTTGCTATGGCTGATGTCGTCAAGAAAAAGAAAACCTCTGCCACCATCCAGGGCAACTTTACAACTCCAGGGTTGCCAGACCTTGCAGATGGGGCGAACTTCCGTGATGACTTCTTTCTTTCTCCTGCTAATTTCGATGAATCTTCAGCAGGCCATCCTGGAATAGTAGATGATTCTGACAGTCTTCGATACGAGGATATTACCTCGTTTGCAGATACGCCGGTTGAATCAGTGGTGAAAACCCCGGAAGGCACCGAGCTCATGGACGTACCGGTAGACGCTGAAAATGGTCTTGCGGAGACTTCATGCAAAGAATCCGACTCTCAGCGGGAAAAGCGACTCTACGAAGAAGACCAGAAGAAAAAGTGGGAAGGAATTGATCAGTGGATATATGATGAGTTCCACGAGTACGTGGAGCTTGTTTAGTAGACGCTGATTGCCCAGTGCAATCTAGGGCAGCAGAGGATGGATGCTGAACGAATCCATCATGTCCAGGCAACGTCACCTGGAACCATGGTGGGGTGTCTCAAGATGAGTGGGCAGCCGATGAGTGCAGATGAATAAAGAAGATGGGAAGAGAAGAAAAGAAATGCAGGTGGATTTGGGCGACATTGTGCAGAGCTCATAGTAGCGACGAGTCGAGGACAGCTTTTCTCATACAAGATGACATTAAGGATGGCAGTTAAAGGGAACTCTCGATGCGTATCTCAAGGAGCAAGCGAAGAAAGAATGTTTCGACTGATACCCGGTCTGGCCGGAGGGTTTCCTCAAAGGTACGAGTGATGATAGCGAGAATACATTTTGAGTCAACGTCAACATTTGTTCTAGAAAACGTGGCCCTGGACATGGCATGTTTGTCATCCAGTCCCGGATCATCAAGGATGCCGTCACACATAACAGGCAGTCTATGGATAGATCCGCACTGTGTGAAAGAGATGCGGGAAACCCGTCGTGGTTATGGTATGGTGCCCTTCCAGGAACACGATGTCCCGTCTAGGAAGCACCAGCCGACATGCTCCGGTTGGTCACGAATCGCCACCAGCCTCTTGGCGAGCTCACCTCGCCCCTCACCCGGCCGGCGCCGCTTTTAACACGCTCACCCCCCCCCCCCCCCCCGGCTCACCTATCCGCGAAGGCACGTGAGATCACTCCCCCCAGACTTGCAGTTCGTGGTAGGGAAATAGCGGCCTCCCTCCGCCCTTAACCCCAATTGTCCGTCTCCATAGATGGACATTGGCATTCTCCGTGTTTGGCGCAATACGTCTCCGTCGATATTGCCCTCTAAAGAGTGCTTCACGGTGTGCTACTTCCTCTCAAACAGCGTCCTGCTCCTAGGGCACTCTTGGAAGGGCTGATCGTAGCAGAGACATAGACCTGGTCTCAAGATGTCCGATGACAGTTCCAAGCCGGCCGCATGCGATCGCTGCCACAAGAGAAAATCCAAATGTGATCGGCTGAGGCCCGCGTGCACCTCGTGTGCCAAAGGAGGGACTCAGTGTACCTACAGCGCCAAAGACCCTGCCATACGACGCCAGGACATGGAAAAGCTCGAGAGACGTCTTCGGCAAATGGAGGCTAAAAATGAAGCCTTGACCAGCCAACTACGAGAAGCTCAACGACTTGCGAGCGTCGGCAGTCCCTCTACCGCTGTGCATTCGACTTCCGGCCGGACGCAAACGATGACAAACAACAACGAGGTGACGAGCCAAGTCTCGTCCCTCAGCCTCGGTGTGGGTGGCGAACGACAATACTTGGGACCAACCAGCGGGCTGCTCCTTGCGAGCCTCCTCCAAGTCGACGGCCGTACCAGAGGCCGGAACGCCCAGGACGACGACGATTACAATGCAGCTCGCACTTTTGGGTCGGCTGCGCGCGGTGAAACGGTCACTCCAGACATCGGAGCGCTGCCTCCGGAAAATCTCGCCCGGAGTTTGGTGAGGGCGTATTTGGCCCATGATCATCTGTGCTATCCATTCCTTCACCCCAAAACACTAATCAACAGCTTGGAATCCATCTATAGTGATATCTCTTTTTATCGGGCTCACCACGTCGAAGCATTTACCCTCGACATGGTCCTCGCCATCGCCACAGCTCAGGTCTCAAAGTTTGACTGGCAAGTTATGCCAGATGCAGAGACACACCATGACCGCGCCATGAGTCGGCTCGCTCCCGTTCTCGGCAAGGGTGGAAGTGTCGCCCTGCAAGCTGTCCTTCTAATGTGCCAATATCGAATTGGGAGTGGTCTTTACGATTCCTCGGCGAGCTTGTGGCATCTAGTGGGCACGGCAGCAAGGATGTGCTTCGAGCTAGGTCTGCACCGAGAGTCCGTCTACTGTTCACCAGCCCTAGGTACTTCCGACCTCGAAGAGAACGCCTTTGACGACTCAGAGGTGCGGAGGAGATGTTTCTGGTGCACGTTGGCAATGGATAGAATAACGAGCATCACCTTAGGACGGCCGCTAGCAATCCACTTGGACGACTTTGACACTGAACTGCCACGTGCCGAAGCCAACATTGTTCTCAGCCCAGACAACAGTCTGTCACCCACAGAGCCCGTGGGGAGTCCTCCTTGGCAACTCCGAACAGCGATCTTCCTGCAGATTGTGCGCTACCGTATCATCTGCGGGAAGATCCTCAGCTCTTTGCACAACGCTATCCGGTCCCGACCGACCTCCTCAATCGACTACGAAGACCGGCAGAGAATGCTGTTTGAGGAGCTGGAATCTTGGCGATCTGACACCGAGACGTTGCCTCTCGGAGGCTCTCTGAGCGAGTCGGATCGCTCCAGCTTCAGGACTCGGGAATGGTATGATCTGCTGTACCTGAATGGAATCTTGATGTTGTACCGACCTTCGCCATCTATCCACGAGCCCCCCCAACACGGCGATAGCCTTCAACGAATCCTAGAGGCGGCGCAGAAAGCCATTGGTATCTATGCATATCTTCACAAGTCGCGTCGCATCAACTACTCTCCGATCACCCTTCACTCCGTTTTCATCGCAGGTCTCTCCTATATCTACGCCATCCGGTCGCATTTGCGACTTCGCCGGCGCGACCTTACGAATGGTGTCGGTCCCTCAACACCAAGGGCGACCGGTTTGTCCACCGATCCAAGCATTACTCAGATAGTCAACACTACGCGTGACTGCTCCAATGTCCTCGTCGCTGTCTCTGAGCGGTGGTCTACAGCCCGCAATGCTCATCAGGTGTTTGGGAGACTCAGTGACGCGCTGTTGACCGATGTGGTTGAATTTCAGAGCCAGACACGAAGCGCCCTCAACAGCGGTATGCCTCTTCAGGGCGTGCTGCATCAGGAGCAACCTCGAAATATGTCGCAGACTGAAATGACTCCCACATTGGGACAGCACTTGTTCTCATCTACGGCCTTGAATGGCATGGATTTCAGTTATCAGGATTGTTTCAATGACTTGCAGGATCTTTATAATGGCTACGACTTTGCCAACGTTTCCATGATACAAGCCAGTCAAGATTGGCTGTTTGAGATACAGACGCTCGATCACAGCATGGGCGGAGTGGGTCACTGACCGAGAGGAAGCGTTGCTGTGTCCACACACGTGCACCCTTATATTCGGCCTCGGTTGAGAAACTGTAACGGGATATCGACATGCCTACTCCTCAAGTATTCGCCAATGCCTTTACCAAGTCCATCGATGCGATCCGAAGAGGCGATGCCACCGGAGAGGTTGTCCAGAACACGACTGAAAGTGCGTCAACGCCTGAAATACGGAGGTGAGGGATGACATGGTGGTACTTACAAATGGACAGCAAGGATTTTGGGGAATTCAACTCGCTCGACTCGTCGAGAAGGATCGCATTTGAACCAGTCTTTTCCAAACAGCTCCTTGAGCTTCTTCACAGTCAGGAGTGTTTTCAGCCAGGGGTATTCGTCCTCGTGGCGGACGAAAAAGCCGATGTTTGAATTGTCCGCCTTGTCACCTGACCTTGCGTGCACAATACTACCTAAAGGGACCCTCGCTGTAGGACCTAGGGAAGCCAAGTCGATAGGATCGGCCGACTCGTACGATGGCCTCACGGCTGGATACTCGGCTGTCTTCTTCGTGGTCGGAATCTCGAGCAGCCTTCCGTTTCCCAGATCAACCTGATGATGGATGATGGAGAGTGGAATGACAGCGGGGAAAATCTCCATGAAGGGCTTTGGATCCATAGTCCGGAAGTCCAGGTTCATATGGTAGCCGGGGTAACTTTGCATCCTCAGCGCGTATATCGGAGTCTTAAAGTGGGGAGCGACAATGTCTTCCTTCCTCCGGGCCTGTGCAAAGACTCGCAACTGAAGAGTCCCAGCCTGCTGGCTCTCGGGGTTTTCTACCTCGGATCCATACAGCTCAATGCTCAGCTTGCTGAATCTGTGGTTCTGGAATACGTGGTTCAGCTGCTGCTTCATCATTTGCGCCTTCGCATCAACGTCGAGTCCATTGATGAAGAAGGTCGCCTCGGCCTGGTATCCACCTGGTGCAGCGAACATTGCTTTGGTGGTCGCCGGCGGTGGAAGGCCGACAATACCTATGACCCGGACTCGATCCTCCGAGCCCTCCTCTGCCTCAATCTGAATATTTGAGAGATCCGCCACAACATCAGGGTTGAGGTAGAGGTGGCCTTGCAATTCATACAACGTCTGCGCCTTGACAGTCTCGGTCGTGACATGGCCACCTCCTGTCGATGTCTTCGTGATGATACATCCACCTCGAGCATCAATCTCGGCAATGGGAAATGCCACGTCAACGAGGTCGTCCAGAAACTCCTTGAACCCGGAGAAATTGGCACCCACAACGTAGGCGCCACATTCGATCAAGTGGCCGGCCAGCAGTGCCCCCGCCAGCTCGTCGTACTGACCTTCCAGATCCCAGCCAAAGTGCCACGCGGCAGCACCCATGACAGGCGATGCGTCCGTACACCGTCCACATATCACGATACTTGCGCCAGCCTTGAGAGCCTCTACTATGCCTCGACATCCGATATATGCGTTTCCACAAAAGGGCTCTAGATTCCAATCGTCCAATGTCCGCTCCGCATGATCCAAGTGAGGAAAATGGAGGTCTTTCCGCCGCTCCGGGTCGTGGATCAAATTCGAAATGTCGTCGCCGAGCACTGCAGCCACGGTGATCTGATCATGTCCCTTCGATCGGAGCAGCTCGCGTACTTTCTTCGTGAGGGATTGAGTGTTCAAAGCTCCGGCATTGGTGACAACCTTGATTCCCTTCGCAACGATATCGTCGATACACTCCTCGAGTTGCATGAAGAATCCGTCTTCGTAGCCCAGTTCCCGGTTGTCCTTCTTAGCAATAGCGTTCCAGGCAATGTTCATCTCGGACAGCCAATCCCCCGTAATCACGTCGATGTTGTTTTCGGCCACCATTCTAGCCATGGCAGTGGGCATGTCGCCCGTTGCACCGGAAACATTTCCAATGCGGATGGAACCTTTGCTTATCATGCTGAAATGGTCGAGTTGCGGGCTCAATTGCAGGTTGGGGGTCATGATAAGTACTATTCACAACATATCTGAACAAGTTCTTCCAGCTAGAGGCGGTCGACGAATCTTGGTCAATGGGCACACAGTGTGGCCAAGCTCCACCAGACGCAGTACGATTCCTGCCCGACTTGTGGCACGCCTTGCAAGGTACGGACTTGGTTAGATGATTGATTCCCTGGTCTTGGTCCGGATCCACCATCGGTGTCAAGGCCGAAATGCTACTCTTCTCCTTTTCTAGCACATCCGGAGGGCTTCAATCGAAAGAGGATCTGCCTAACGGGGGTGGCCAGACCCGGAACTCATTCCTTCCTGGCGTATCTTTTCTTGAAGCAGTTTTCTACTGGCGGTTTCAAGGGAGCCTATACATGCATGACTACAGAATGTCATGACGAATCTAACAACAACTTCCTGGACTCCATCATTGAGGCTTCAAAACGACCTTTCTCGCCAACTGCTTCTCAAAAATTTCATATCCATGCGCTGCCTCCGACAATGGTAGCCGATGTGTTACCATGCTCGCGAGCTTTGCCTTGTTTGCCATGACAATCTCCAATGCCTCGTCGAAGACTGCGCTCACTGGTGCACGTCCAAGATTGATGCTGTAGAAGATCAGCCGACCATCGAAGAGCAGGTCGAGAGAACTTGACTTACTTCAGGTTCTTTTGGTAGCATTCGAGAGCAGTGAAGGGAAGATCCCCTTGGTGGAAGCCAATCGACGACAAGACACCACAAGGTCTCAGCATATCAAAAGCCGATCTCAATGCCGACTTGCTGCCAACCACTTCAATGATAGCGTCGGCACCGCGGCCATCCGTTGCTTTGTTTATCGTTTCTGCTATGTCGTCCTGGCCCAATTTGAGCGGAATGCCGCCCATGTTTGCCGCCTGTTCTAGCCTGTCGTCGACACTGTCGACGACGTAAATCGTTCTCACCCCTTTGGATCGCGCGGTCAGGATTGCGCAGAGGCCTACTGGCCCGCAGCCGAGGCAAACAAAAACTGCCTCTGTGAGTGATTGCGACTTTGACAGGCGGCTTTGGCTTTTTTCAAAGGAGTAAGCATCACTTCCGTTCCCCAGATCAGGCGACCGAAAAAACTCGATAGCTCTCATGGCGCCATAGTAGCCAGTGGGGAAGATGTCGCACATCATGATCAAAAGGTCATCCTCGACATTTTCCGGCGTCGCCCTGAGTGTGCCGTCTGCACACGGCACCCGGACGTACTCAGCCTGCCCTCCAGCTAGACCTTGGGTGCCAAATGGTGCGAACCCTTTAGGGCACCGATTGGGATAGCCGTGTTGGCAAAACCAGCAAGACATGCTGTTCAAACATTCGCGTTGCTTCAGCCACTTCATTTGTCTTGCAAAGGAGCCCACTTTCCAGTGTACAACGCCAACTATGACTTACCAGACAGGAGAGAACGTGGAGACGACTTTCTGCCCAACGTTGAAGTTGCGAACCTCTGGTCCGATCTTTTCGATATATCCCACGAATTCGTGTCCCTGGATGTGATGCCCACTGTTAGTATCTGAGCACTGAATAACATCCAAGGCAAGGCTGGACAAGATTCAATCACCATGATATGTCCGACTGGAGTCTTCTGGTGACCACGATACATGTGCAATTCCGAACCACAGATGCCTGCCGATGTCACCTTGACGATGGCGTCCGTGGGTTCTGTCACAGTTGGTATTGGACGCTTCTCCACGTCTATTGTCCAAGGCCCATTGAATATAACGGCGTCCATGTCGTGTCCTATGTTCTCCATTGAGGTAATGACCATAGATTCCCTGTTATCTTGTCTCAGTGTCGAAAATGGGTATAATCGGCCTTGAGAGTGCTTGAAGGAGAGCAGATCTGTTACAGCTTACAGCATTTAGGTTTTCGTTCAGCGATAGGCACATGAGATATGATTCACCTGGAGCCTACGTCGGCCCTTCTACACTCTGAGAGCAGCATGGGAAAACACCTGAATGAGGGTACCCCCCAAACGCCGGCTACGGCGGCAACTTTGGCCGAAGGCTACATTGGGAACAGGATGCGACAAGGCTCAGAGACACATTCTGCTTGCTCGGTGGATCCATGTCATCCATCGCGGGATCCAGTCTGGCAAAGGAATACCACCCCCCCAGGGCCAGTGTTGCTCGGCCGTCGTAAAGCTTAGTAGATAACCATTCCCATAGCCAGTGTAGATAATACTATTACAAATGGAAGAAAAGCCAGTGACGGACCCAGATTTCACGCGGCACGGATGCCGACGCCGCAGTGCTGATCGGCTGGAGCGCCGACACCTTCGGAAATTCTTCCTTCGACCCACAGATGACCCCCCCCCAAACATGGGCAGCTGGGAAGTTTCGCCATGGCGATGATGAATGGAATGAGACGAAACTTTATAGAGCGAACCCGCAAAGCCATCATGAGACATCAGCCGACCACAGACAGAATGGAGTCCCGCCATAGTCTATTGGTTGGCACACGGTACCGAATTGCCAGCTCTAGGAATGCTTGCCATATGGGACGTGTGCACACTTGCCGGTCGGCCAACGGCGTCAATCCTCGAACAAATGGAACTGACAAGAGCAGTGAACATCAAAGTACTCCTCCTTCCAAGTCGAGTGACTCTTCAACTTCCAGCACCGGTTTCTAGATAGCATTCGAAGATGGTGGGAGCAAATTTCCCGACTCCAAAGCCCAAGGACCTGACTTGTTTTTACATCAACGGTCGATACGTCAAACCGATCTGCGAGGAAACGTACATCTTGCGAAATCCCAAGGATGATACAATCGTGGCCGATGCGGTCCCCATTGGCGGACCTGAGGACGTCGACGCAGCAGTTGCAGCGGCCGAGGAAGCCTTTACTGGACCATGGAGCAACTTCACGGCCGCACAACGATCAGAGTGTCTCCGCAAGCTCGCTGACCTGCTGGAAGACAGCCTGGTTGACATCCTGACCCTGGATTCAATGACCACGGGGAATCCAGTTTCCCTTATTCCGACACGTGAGAAGACTTATATCAAAAATAATTTGCTATACTATGGTACGCAAAGGGACTGCACTCTATGGGGGCGAAGGGTTCTATCTGATCTGTGAAAAAAAAACAGCCGGGTGGACGGACAAGCAAAGAGGAGACTACTTTCCAGCCGACGATGGGTTCGTCAAACTGGTGCGCCACGAGCCTTTGGGGTGAGTATGCGGTCATGATCTGGACGATCACCACAGGGGCAATTGTAAACATTGCTGACGAGGCCAGCGTGTGCGTGGGAATCAACCCGTACAACTCTCCGGTCGCGTCATTCATCATCAAAGCCGCACCATGTCTCGCAACGGGCAATGTGTTGATCATCAAGCCTTCGGAGAAATCTCCCTTCGGATCCTTGGCCCTGGCTCCCTTGTTTGAGCAAGCCGGCTTTCCAAAGGGTGTGGTGCAGGTGGTGTGCGGCGATGGTCGAACTGGGGCCCTCTTCGCCCAACACATGCGTGTGAGGAAGGTATGGAGTATATTTCTTTTCCAGCCGGGGGGTGACTTGGGATCCCAGTGTGGCGGGAACTCTTCGCTGAAATTAGTGAACGCCAACAACAGATAAGCTTCACGGGCAGTATTGCAACGGGGAAGAAGATTCAGATCGCGGCGGCAGCGAGCAACCTCAAAAGAGTTACCTTGGAGCTTGGTAAGAGCTTCCCTTGTTACCGAGAATCCAACTTCGCTCACTAGAGGACTGCCAGGGGGCAAAAGTCCAGCTGTGATTTTTGAAGACGCGAATATTGAGAACGCCCTTACGTGGTAGGAAGTCCGGGCACTGAACATGTGCGAAAAAGAAGGGGCTAATATGCGAATTTCAGGACCATTAACGGGATTCTGGCTCGGTCCGGCCAGGTCTGCGTTGCAGCGTCGCGAATCTACGTTCAGAAATCGATCGCGGCCAGGTTTATCGAAGCTTATAGCCAGCGGATGGAAGCAGCGGCTTCGCAACTAGGTGACCCGCAAGATCCCCGAACGACGCTGGGGCCTCTTGCCGATGCAGCCAGTTTCTCCAAAGTCCAAGCGATGATCGAGCAAGGCAAGACCGAAGCCGAACTCGTAGTTGGAGGCGTCAGGCACGGCCCTGACGGCTGCTTCATGAAACCGACAGTATTCCTGCATCCTAAGCCGGACGCGGAAATCTACAAGACCGAAGTTTTTGGACCGGTTGCAGTCATTCGGACTTTTGAGACCGAGGAAGAGGTTCTCAGGCTGGCAAACGACACAGAGTATGGGCTGATGGCGGGGGTTTTCACCAGAGACATCAATAGGGCGCTGAGGGTGTCTAGCAAGATTGATTCCGGGGTCTGTGGTATCAACTGCATCTCTTACATGAGCATTCAGGCCCCGTTTGGAGGGAGAAAATCGTCTGGGATCGGCAGAGAGTTTGGCGAATACGTGAGTTTTCCACTCCCCCTGACGGTGGCAAGCTGTGGGAGTGTTTTTGATCAGTGCAGGCTAACTTCTGGTGTTGGAACACAGGCTTTGCGATCTTTCACCGAGCCAAAGACGGTGCTGATCAAGTAAGTCTGGGAACTCGAGAGCTGGAACCAAACGCTAACGCACGAAAACAGCATGAACTCGTGAGAGCAACATCAAGGGTGTTCTGAGGGACTGGATGTTCTAGAGTGGTTCTTTAGCTGAAGAAAAGATACAACCTGTGCCCCCCAGCCCTTCCACCCCCTGTGCCGCTTGGATGTTTCAGCCTCGTGAGCCCCCGCCTGCCAAGCCCTTGCCATGTATGAATTATGCAGTGTTGAAGGCACCGCCAAGGCGAAACTCATTGATAATTATTGGTGACTGTTTGAACATGACAACACCATCTAATGTTCTCAAGCCCGCAAAGTGATGTGCATTTCGACCCGGTCGGTGGAGGCTGGGTGGGTCGTCTGGCGGCCGGGAGTCCGAGACGAACATTGTGGCTCGGCTTGTGTACACACCTCTGGTCTGTTTGGTTTGAAATACCAGCCCAGGAACCCCCCAAGTTCATCATCATCAAAAGATTTATTGGTTACACCATGGCTGACCAGACCTACAAGCAGGTGAAGCTGCCCCAGTTTGATGATCTTCCTCTGGATGCTTCTCATCCGCCTCATTCGGCATGGTTTCTTTTTGGCCAGGACGATCAACTAGGATGTCTCAATCACTTGACGCCTGAGCGTGTCGCCCATGCGGCGGCCAATGAAATCAGGACCGGCGTTTCGGTCGGACTGAACTGGGGCCTGGACCAGATGAAGGTGCCGCCATTCTACCGAACCAAGTTGAAGCACGAGATTTTCAGCATTGGGGATTTCATCAATGTGGGTTGGCCGATGGTCAGTGGGTTAGAGACTAACTCGTCCTCGTGCAAACAATACAGGACGACAAACTCGAATTCAATACTCAGACGAGTAGTCAGTGGGACGGCTTCCGACACTGGTCATTTCCAGACGGACGATTCTACAATGGCGTCACTCAAGACGAGGTACGCAGTGGCACTTCGGCACGAAATGGGATTCATGGTAGGCACTCGCTATCGTTCCAGCCCCGAAGGAAAAAGGCGAATCCTCAGGTTGGCAGAGTGGACAAAGCGAGGGATTGTGGGACGGGGCGTCCTGATCGATCATTACTCGTATGTCACCGAACGAGGCGACCCAAACTACGACCCATGGCTCTACCACAAGATCCCCGTGTCCGAAATTGAGGCCATCGCAAAGGAGAAAGGGATCCAATTCCAGACGGGAGATCTTCTCCTGCTACGAACAGGTAGGTAGTGTGCTCGATTGCGCCCACAGACCATGGGGGGGGGATGCCCTTGCTGACGGCTTTCAAACCCCTTTGCCCCAGGCTTTGTCCATCGATATCAAACCATGCCATTTGACGACCTGACGAGCCAGATGGCTCAGCCGGAATATCATTATCCGGGGCTCGAAGGCTCCGAGGAATCATTGCGCTGGCTGTGGAACACTCATTTCGCAGCGGTGGCCGCAGACAGCCCCGGCTTCGAGGCCTGGAGTGCCGGTCTGGGAGACTCGGGTGTGCAATACCGCATGCACGAAGTCATCCTCTCAGGCTTTGGGTTGCCGATCGGGGAGCTCTTCGACCTGGAAGCTCTGGCCGAGGAGTGCAAGAGACAGCAGCGATGGACCTTCTTCGTGACCAGCATGCCCCTGAACGTGCCTGGTGGGGTAGGGAGTCCTCCAAATGCCGTAGCCATCTTTTGATGTCGGAGAAACACGAGCGTTTTGCTTTTGCTAGAGTCTGGGTGGCGTCGCCACGTCTTCGAATACACAACTCACCTTTCATGTCAATACAGATAGATGGCTTTCCCGTGCTCAGGTTCCGCTCCGGCCATCCCAGCGGAGGCTTGCTTTTATGGCTCAAGGCCTTGAATACGCGAAATAAGTGGGGACGTTGATTGTTGTTGAGGCCAAAAGGCGAGAAGGAGTCGAGGTAGTCAACATCGGGCGGCGTGCCGACCGTGGCGGTGGTTCAAGCCGACAAACTTCATGACCAGAGGCCTGGAGAAGAGAGCACCGTCCGCGCCCTCGAGGTGATGATACTCGGCGAGGGAGAAGGTGAGAAACCCCCGACTGCCGTGCTGCTGCTCTCGTTCTCCATCCCGCTCGTGAAAAAAAAAAAAAGGTGAACAAGCTATTCATCTCGGCATTTTTCCTGTTCGGTGCAAAGAGCCGTACCATGATGCCGATTTGGATAACCCAAGGTCCACCTCCAGGACCCAGGACCTTGCCCCCGAGGACTCTATCAGCAAAAACTTTGTTTCCAGTGCTCCGCTCACAGCGGGTCCCTCCGGTTCCGCTGCAATCTAGAGCCGTTCGTGCCACCGCCGACTCGCCTCAAGCGGGTTTTTCTCATCAGCTTGGACGGGGGTTCGACTGAATCGACACCGCGAAGGATGGCGTTTCCGATCCACAGTAGCGGGGGGTTTGCCGATGCCCACGAGGAAGTGCCAGGAGGCATGGAAGCTAGATTTGCGATCCGCAAAAGGAGACAACGACGAAGGGAGACCGCCACGGCGTGACAGCGTGACGGAGTGTGAGCCGACGACGCTCTCATCTCTCTTTAAAGTGCTCCCTTCCCCAGATCCCCCATATGAACACCCCGAGATTTACTCCAGTCTTGAACCGGGAGCCCTCGAATACAACCAGTACACCTGCTACTCTTTGTTTTGGGCAGAACGCTCGCACTCCTCGCTCATCATGGCCCTGTCTCCCTCTGCCATCCGTCTTTTGGTAAGTGGTCTGCTCTGGACGGCGAGACGGAAAATGTATCCTGACCCAAGTGTCCTCGTTAGATTGTGCTCTTCGTCGCCTTGGGCTCTTTGACCTATGGGTACAGCGCTAGCATCATCGCGACCACCCTGGGACAACCCTCGTTCATCGCCTACTTCGAACTCGACACTCGATCGAATGCCACTCAATTGACAGGCGCCATCAATGGCCTGTTCCAGACCGGCGGCCTATTCGGTACCCTCTCCTGCACCAAGCTCCCGGACTGGCTGGGTCGGAGGAAGGCACTGCTGCTGAATGCCGTCATCACTGTCATTGGAGGCGCCCTCCAAGCCGGGAGCGTCGACATCGGCATGTACATTGCCATGAGATTCGTCACTGGCTGGGGAATAGGTAGGTTCTCCTGGGGGCGCCATGCGTGCTTTGGCCCCCGTTTTATTTTCTTTTTAGCAATCCCATCAAACTGAAACCTCGTCGTCATCTAGGTGGGCTCGTCACGCTCGTCCCTCTTTACCAGTCCGAAATTGCACCTCCTCGAATTCGGGGATGGCTCGTGGGCATGCACGGCGTCTTGATCTGCGTGGGTTATGCCGCGGCGAGCTGGATCGGCCTGGGTTTCTACTTTGTCAACGCCAGCGGCGCACAATGGCGACTGCCCCTGGCCATCCAGTGCTTTCCCCCCTTGTTCCTGGCCCTCGGAGTCTTGTTCTTGCCCGAATCGCCTCGCTGGCTCGTCGACCGTGACCGTGTCGACGAGGCGTACAGGTCGTTCAAGGCGGTCCGAGCTGAGAGGACCGACGACATCATCAGCGATGATCTGGCGATCCGAGCAGAGTTCAATCTCCTGCAAGGCCAGATTCTGCACGAAAGGCTGGAAGTGCTGTCGTTTATCGACCTCTGGAGAAAGCCTTCTATGCGAAAGCGGTGCATCGTGGGCTTCCTCGCCTTGTTTGGCTGCCAGGGAACGGCAACACTTGTCATTAACAGTAGGTTCCCCCCCCCCCCCCCCCTCTTCCCGGGGTTCTCGGTGCTTTTTGGGAAATCCTCGAATGCTGACGGTGGGCCTCCCTACCAGACTATGGTCCCTCCCTTTATTCCTCCTTGGGATTCAATACCGTCCAACAGCTGCTCATCCAAAGCGGGTGGATCACTGTTTGTCCCTTCGGTAACTACATCAATGCCTTGATCGTCGATAGAGTTGGCCGTACTCGGTTGCTGGGTGAGTCCACCCCATCTAGCACTGTGTGTGTCCCTTATCCCCCCAAAACTAACGGAGCTCTCACAGTCTTCGGCTTCTCTGGCACCATCCTCGCCCTCATCGGCGAATGCATCACGGTGTCTATTTTCCAGCGCACCGGCGACCGGGGTGTCGCGGGCGCCGCCGTTTTCTTCCTCTTCTTGCACATTACCTTTTTCTCGTGCTGCTGCGACGCAACCTCGTACATTTACGCCGCCGAGATCTTCCCCACGCCGGTCAGGGCCAAGGGGCTTGCTGTCTCGATTTCCGGCCTCTTTATCGCTACCATTATCTTCCTGCAAGCCGCTCCGACCGCTTTCGCCAACATCGGATGGAAATACTACATTGTTTTCATCGTCGTCACCTCTCTCATCACCCTCACCGTGTTGTTCTGGTTCCCGGAGACCAAGGGACTTTCCCTCGAGGACATTGGCGAGCTCTTTGGCGACTCGATCGAACCAACGCAGCTCGACGAAAAGATGCAGGTGCAAGAGGAGACCATCGAGGATCTTGATGCTGGGACGCAGTCAGAGAAACATGTACAATAATCGGTCAGCTCTACGTGATGGGAAGAATCGTGTATCCTAAGGGAAGATCTTCACCTCTTCTTGGATGATAATGATTTTCGCTTGCCCAATTGCCGACGTCAAAACAGAGTTGGGAAGACGGCGGTTCAGAATTACGGCAATGGTTCACGCCAAATTGTTGTTGTTGTTGTTGAGACCCTGAGGGATTTTGTACTAGACTTGAGGGACTGTAGAGCAGGGGAGGTGCCAGTTCGCATTGGCCCCTCAATAGATGACACTTGAACCTTTCGCAAGGCTTGACATTTCCCCGGACGATGCATCGTCTCCTCTTCTTCGTACTGTTGTTAAGCCAATATTTTGAGACGTGTGGCATGCTCTGAAACGAAAAGAAGGGAGGGGAGGGGGGGGGAGGCGCAGCCTGCCCACCCGGCATCCAATCTCTCCCCAATCTAAATAATGTATGTACACACAATCGCATCATCAAGGCAAGAAGAGGTTGAGAGAGACACTCACCGAGACAAAAAGGCTTTCCTTGAGAATGTGAAGGCGAGGCGGAATTCCCATGTGGGGCACAAAACGGGCAATTTGACAGCCTGAGCCGCACGCGAGCTTCCCTACGGGTTTTCCGTCCTTTATATCCGCCAATAAACAAGGTATCATCTCTTTAATAGACAGCGCAGTTTTAAGGTCTCGGAAGGTGTGTGTCACCCAGCCAAGGCCTCGAAGCGTAGAACCAGCGACGCCGCTTTCGAAGGAGAGGGTAGGTCGAAAGTGCCTAATTGCCGCAATCCTGAGCCCCACCCGCGGTGAGTCGCGGTCGAGGGTCGGTCTTTCCGCAGCCAGATGCCAGGACGGGTGATCGCGCATCCCAAAGAGGGGTGCGTTGGGCGTGACTTTACCTTCTCTTGGCTTGTTGTCTCTCCCCGAAATGCTGATCGACGGATGGTACCGGTTGATGGTACCCGGTCTGCTTAATAAGAGATCCAAGAGGGAGAAAACCCTTCTAGATGAAGACTGGCTAGATTCGGTAATAATAATGCATGACCGTGCATGCTTTCGTCCAGGGCACGCTTTGAAATCCCTGCTGTCCTGATAATATAGAGTGTTTGACGGAGAGAACCCTTCTTTGACTTCAGAATGATGTCAATCCTGCGGCGGATAGATCCTTGTGAAGAAAGGACTTCCAAAGCGATGGCAAGTACTGCAGATTGGTAATGCACTCTCTGAACCCAGGTGCAGAGACGTGTATGTAATATAAAAAGACAAGGAACCATGTCTACCTCAAATTCTCTCCAGTGCATCCTCCTGAGTTGTTCGTCTTTCAACATTCAAGTCTCTACTACAAGACCCGAAACATCACAGCCAAAAAACAAAAACAAAAAAAGGCTTCAGAGCGCACTTAGTCCACAATGGTCGAGTTCACAGTTTTCAAAGGCGGCAAGGCTGGCATCGTCCAAGCCACCTCCCAGCGCGAGATTGGTCCGCATGACGTCCTCGTCAAGATCACGCACAGTGGCCTGTGTGGTACCGATCTCCATCACAAGGACATGGACATGGGGCTTGGTCACGAAGGCGTGGGCATTGTCGAAGACATTGGCACGGACGTGACCATGTTCAAGAAGGGCGACCGAGCCGGTTGGGGATACATCCACAACGCCTGCGGGCAGTGCAAGCAATGCCTTCGTGGCGCCGAAACCTTCTGCTCTCAACGGCAGTATTACGGCACGGCCAACTTCGACCAGGGATCCTTGGGCACCCACGCCGTCTGGGTCGAGAACTTCCTGTTCAAGATCCCCCCGGAAATCAGCTCCGAGCACGCGGCCCCCTTGATGTGTGGCGGAGCCACCGTCTTCAACGCTCTCCACCTCCACGGGGTCAAGAGCACCGACCGCGTCGGAGTCATTGGCGTGGGCGGTCTCGGGCATCTGGCCATCCAATTTGCTGCGGCAATGGGGTGCAAAGTGGCCGTCTTCTCTGGGACAGACAGCAAGAGGGAGGAAGCGCTCAAGCTCGGCGCCCATGAATTCTATGCGACTAAAGGCCAAACGGAGCTCAAGGTGTCCCAGCCCATCGACCACTTGCTCGTGACGACCGCCTCGCAGCCCAACTGGGACATGTACCTCCCCATCATGGCACCCTCGGGCACGATTTACCCCCTCACCGTCAGCTCAGGAGACCTCAAGATGCCGTACATGGCCATAGTCATGAACGGTCTGAAAGTTCAGGGTAGCCTCGTGGCCGCGAGGCAGGTCCACCGGGAAATGCTCGAGTTCGCGGCCGTCCACGACTTGAAGCCCATCATTCAGACCTTCCCGCTGACTGAAGGTGGCGTCGACGAAGCCTTTCAGATCTTGGAGAGTGGCCAGATGCGGTACAGAGGGGTCCTTGTGGCATAGATCGGAGGGGCCTGAGTCTATTTTGGCGTCTGGTGGGGATGGGATTTCTGTGTCCGACCGAAGTTAGCTAGTAGTCTGTACCTTGAGGCGCGATGAGATAGAGGAGTTGGGAGAAATCAATATACAATACAATCTTGACCTTTGGTTTTCAGCAACGCACCGCCTTGTATTGTTGTCTCTAGTTGTTTGTACTCGATGACGTAGAATTCGGGTCTCAGGCCGAGGCTGAACCGAAGTCGAGCCGAATCACGTGGATATCGGCCTATCACGTCGATCAACGGCTGTCAACGGCGCCTCAGCGAAGAGTGGATCAGCGTCAAGAAAAAGGAGACGCGTGTCCAGTGGCGTTGATTGGATTAGCATTCCCGGATCTTTTGTTTTTCCGTTTCCGCCCATTGCAACCACGCAGCCCAGCCTCTCGCCTCCCCAAGTTTCTGCTTGAATCTCCCAAGACCAGATTCTGCCTCCTCCTCTCCCACAGAAAAAGAACCTGGCTCGGGCCAAGTCGTCAATGCGGCAACAATGCTGCTGAAGCCCAAGGAGGAGGTGGGCGACAGCCACGCAGACACCGATGTTCGAGGTCTACGCAAGATTCGAGCTCAAAGCCCGTGGACATGGCGACCTCTCACCCTCATTACGACCGCTTTCGCCCTCCTGTCGCTCGCTATCATCGTTCGCTCGTCCCTTCGGTTACAGGTCGACCCGCAAGGATGTGTCATGTCGATGATGGCCCCGACCTACATCAAGCTCTCGGGATTTGACACAGAACACTCGCGGTTTGCAACCAAATATTCGCTGTATCTGTATCGGGAAGAGGGGGTCGACGAATACACAAAGGATAACATTGGGTTGCGAGGTGCTCCGGTGCTGTTCATCCCAGGGAATGCTGGGAGTTACAAGCAGGTCCGGTCTCTCTCGTCCGAGTCGTCCCGCTACTTTCACAACGTCTTGCGCCACGACGCCGAGGCAATCAAAGCCGGGGTGCGGTCTTTCGATTTCTTTACTATCAATTTCAACGAGGATCTCTCGGCCTTCCACGGGCAGACGCTGCTTGATCAAGCCGAATATGTCAATGAAGCTATTGCCTACATCCTCTCCCTCTATGTCGACAGTAATCGTATCCGCCGCGACTCCCAATTACCAGATCCGAGTTCTGTTATCCTCATTGGACATTCAATGGGTGGGATTGTCGCACGCACCGTGCTTGTGACTCCCAAATATCAGGCCAATTCGGTCAACACCATCATTACCATGTCGACGCCTCATGCGCGACCACCAGTCTCGTTCGACGCAGATGTTGTTTCACTGTACCAACAGGTCAACGACTACTGGCGAGAAGCTTACCTGCAACGGTGGGCGAGTAACAATCCTTTATGGCATACGACTCTAATTTCTATCGCCGGAGGAGGTCGGGATACCACTGTACCTTCCGACTATACCAACATTGCCTCGCTTGTTCCAGAAAGTCACGGGTTCACCGTCTTCAGTTCCACTATTCCAGGGGTCTGGACCGCGATGGATCATTTAGCGATTACTTGGGCCGATCAAATGCGAAAAGTCATCATCAGGTCTTTGTATGATGTGGTCGACGTTCGTCGAGCGGCACAGACCAAGCCACGGGTGGAGCGCATCAAAGTCTTCCGGAAGTGGTTTTTGACGGGCCTGGAAGATGATGCGCCAAAGAACATGCGTCATGCACCACACGAGGTGCTTTTGACCCTTGGCGATGGAACCAGATCAGCCGTGGCTAAGGAGGACAACGTCACCATCCGACATTTTGGGGTGAATGATCATATGTCCGCAGTCCTGCTGCCGATTCCCTCCGTGGACAATTCCACCTCGAAGATTTTCTCGCTCTTGACGGATCAACAGATGGATGGCCAAGGTGGCTTCGAGAGGATGGAAATATTATTCTGTTCCGCCTTTCCACTCGCTGGAGGGCTCACTTCAACACCACTGCCAATCCAGTTTGACCTCTCGCCCGGTGATCCTAGCGCAACGAGACTGGCCTGCAAGAGACCAGCGGGAGACGCCATTCTACTGCCTGCCTCGACGCGGCTGTCCCAATATCCGTTTGAGCAACAGCCTCCGTTTACATATTTGACCTACGATTTGAGAGATCTTCAAGACCACCAGTTTGTTGCAATGATAGACAAAGCCACGGAAAGGAGTCATGGCTGGGCCCATGCAGAGATTGTTCCTGGGGCAGACTCAGTCGTCGCTTCTGATGTGAGCCTACCGATGCTCTTGCTTCGGGGACTGAATCTGGAGCTTCCTTCGAACCGCCCTCTGGTGACGGAAATCCGGGTGCCATCCATCCGATCGAGTCTACTGGCTTACACTCTCCAAATTCGCCAGCACGGTTGCACGACCGATACAGAACTCTTCACGCCGTTGTTGAGGCAACACATTGACAGCCCGTACGAGTCCAAGTACTTTGTCAACTTCAAACAGGGAGATGTTAATCTTCATGGGGTGGCCCCGTTTATGCCGCCTACACTTGACGGCCGGGAGTCCAAGGCAGGAGTAGCCTTCCAGATCTGGTCCGATCCAACCTGCAATTCTTCCTTGGAGATTCGCTTGCGGGCGGACCCAGTGGGAAGCTTAGGCAAGCTTGTGATCAGATATCGCACTGTCTTTGCCGTCTTCCCTCTGCTGGTGGTGGCAATGGTCCTGCGGAAACAATTTCGAGTCTATGACAACTCGGGGGTTTTCATCTCCTTCTCTGAAAGCCTCGACCAAAGTTTGAGGCTGCCACTCCCTGTATTGATGCTATCCATGACATTCTTTGCCACCGCGTTCACCACGGCGAGCTCGGCAAATCTTGTATCAAGCAGTCCTGCTCAAACCAACGGGACGGTAGTCGACTTTGCCCAGAACGACCTTCTGCTGGGTTCCCAGGACACATTCTTCTGGTTTCTTGTCCCTCTGGCAGGCCTTTTGAGTGTGGGGGCTTGCGTTTTGATCAACTATGCCGTCTTGGGACTGTTACACTTTATTGTCATAGTATCCAATTTCGTCTCACAACGCTACATGAAATCCGACGACGGCGACAAGGTCATGACTCCCGGGTTTGTGGCAAGTACGCCGCGTCGTCGAGCCATCAACACGGCAGTTCTCCTGTTCCTGGTGGCGACCATCATTCCTTACCCCTTCGCCTACGTGGTGGCTTGCATTGTACAAGTCTTTACCTGCGCACGGGCGTTACGCCACGCCAAAGATTCGAGATCTGGGCCGGCACATAATTTCTTCAACTACACGTATTCGATACTCATTCTAATGCTCTGGGTCTTGCCGATTAATCTTCCGGTCCTGGTTGTTTGGATCCATAATTTGGCGGTGCACTGGCTGACACCGTTCTCATCACATCACAACGTGTTGTCCATAATGCCCTTTATCCTGTTGGTGGAAACCCTGTCGAGTGGGAAGATGGTGCCATCTGTCCGGTCCTTCAGATGGGCCACCAACCTGTTGTTTTTCGTCCTGGCGGTCTATGCGGCGTTGTACGGCATGACTTATGCGTACAGATTACATTACATTGCGAACATCATTGCCTTGTGGCTGGTCTTGCTTCATTTCTCCACGTACCAGAAACGGATCCCTACCTAGATGAGAAGGAGGAGGAGGAGGAGGAGGAGGACTGCGGCAGCATCATTGCTACTACTACTACTACCTTGGACCGTCTTGGTCTAAGACAGAGATAGAGATTTCTAGAAGGGGCACATTGGGAAAAGAAGAAGTCCGCAAAGAAAGAAAAGGCACAAAGCCATTTTGTGATTCTAGACGGCATTGATTGTGATCTTGTTGATCCTTGTTTATGATAGAAGTTTATGAAGATATCCAAGTAACCAACCAACCAACCAACCAAGAAACAGAGATTCTTTGTTGGATTTGTTTTGTTTCAACTCCCAAGGAGAGAGAGGTGTCCCGTAAGATGGAGAGGACCTAGGTAGAGAGATGTGAGGGTCAAGACGAGACAGGACATTTTCAGGGTTATTCAGTCTTGCAGTGCAACAGCGCACCAGTCTGGACCTGTTGAGTGATTTCACACTCTTTCGTTGTTTTATTTTTCCGCCGCTCTAATTCAATGTCCTAGAGGTAGATAAATAGGTAGATTGGTAGACAAGAAGTAGGTATACAGGTATACAGGTACCCTTTCACGACATGCTGTGATGTGATGTGATGTGATGTGATATGATGTCTTACTCGCTCGTGAGGAGTGAGTCAGTGAGTGAGAGACCAAGTAACGAGTCCCCTTGGGTGTGAGGTACTGGTAGTGATTCGAGATATTTTCTACAGTGACTGACCGCACATCACGCATCGCATCACGAATCGCGCATCGCGTCTAGGCGTCTACAATAAACATAACACGGGCATCGATGTCCGAGGTCGATGAGTGTGCTGCCTCCGCTGATATCAAGGGTTTCTCTCTCGAGGTGGCCGAAAATGGGACATGTGAAAAGGGAAAGATGGGTGTATCTATGTACTTCTGCATGTCTGTCTGTCAGTCTGTCTGGACAGAACTGCGGAAGCAGGACAGCAGGTGAAATGCAACGGTCAAGTGAGAAGGTGGTGAGTGCAATCGAATTCGAATCAACAATACGTTTTTCGTGGTTGTAAGGTCGGTTTGTTCCTGATTCAGTCGTCACTTCTGCCGGCACCGACACCGACTGTGGTGAAATTCTGTCCACTTCCTCCAAACAGTCGCCAAAAAAGGTCTGAGATCTGCTTCGCAAGTCAATCTTGTTACATCCCAACCTCGCTTAGTCGCCACTTCAAGCGCGACGACGACAACGACACCTACCTGTGCGCAGAAACATGCCCAGTCCAGCACAGCCGAACCTACCGTCCCCAAGCACCGTCGCGTTCGGCGCCGCGCCGACTCACACTCACGGTTACAGTCAGCCGCTCAACACCAATGACGGTCGTCACTCTCCGGGCGCTATCGTCGGAATCTCCATCTGCGCCATCGTCTGCTTTGCCTGGATCGCCCGATACTCTTACCTCGCATCACCTTTCTGGCTCCAGCACGTGAGACGCTGTCTGGGAATGCGACCAGCGTCACGAACGCCCATCTCCCACATTCCGCTGCCGTCGCACAGTCATTATCATCGTTATTATAGTAGCGACAATGACAGTCTTAGCATCGGTGCAGATGATCTTCCGACTCAACACCCTTCCTCTTCCGTGGGAGCAGGAGTCATCACGCGACCCCAGCGGGTGTACCTCCGGCCAAATTCAAAGGACACCTTACCTCTTTATGAGCCGACCAACCAGTTCAGCAGCGATGTGCTGGAGGGATTGTTCGACCTAGGCCCAACACCGGGATCATCACGCGCCCCGTCTTACCGGTCCAAGTTGTCGCAGGAATGGATGAGTGCGATGGGGACCATGACCAGGAACAACAGAACAGACGAGGAATCCGGGAGGGTAGTCTTCAGGGTCAGGGAGGTGTAGCAGCCAGGAATGACGGCTCTTTTCTTCCCTTATGGATTTTTGCAGGGGGGATTTCCCAGAGAACAAGCAGAGGGTGGTTCAGCCAGGACACCAGACCTGTGGGTTGCACAGAAACACAGCAGATCAGGTCCAGGGTGGAGGCGAGTCTGAACGGTTGTGGCTGTCATGGGAGATTACAAGGATGCTGGATGGCTGGATCCCACATGCGCACTGGACAATCCAAAGTGGCCAGTGTGATGAGGTTGGATAATGACTCGTTTTTCTTCTTGTGTACATGCCAACGTACGAATGTAAGTTCATGTCGGTTGCATATTTTTCCGCGGATTCTCGTGAGGCCACGACGCTTTTGGGGGGGGAGGATCAATCGCAATACGGAGGGGGGTATGGTTGGTCGAAAATGTGGATTGCTTCGGGGGGATGCATCTCTTGCAGAAGTTGCGAGTGCAATTCGTCAAATTCGGCCGTCATATTGTGCCCTCATTGTTGCAGGGATACTCTGCTACTCGTGTGGCCGTATGTATGACGGACTAGAGGTACAGGGACGTATGGCAGTAGTCCTCGTAGTTTACTGGAAAGTAGAAAAGCGCAGGCAGAAAAATGTACTAACCGAAAGTGGAATAGTATGGGGCTTACAAACTGTGAGCATTACGATTCCTCGTATATCATGAAGGATTCCAGCACCAGAGCCACTCTTTTCAAAGCCTTTCCACTTTACTGCTCGGACGAAGGCAATTAAAGGGTTAGTTTACGAGTATCTCACTCATTGGGTCCGCGATTGAGTTACTACGGAGAACTCGCAACTATGTTTTGCACCCCATCACTTGTCAGCATAGGTACATGACCGAATGCGTTGTCCATTTTCAGAACTACCAATATCCTTCTCTTCCTACTTATCATCTATCTATCCCCTTGAAGGCTGGTTTGCCGTTGTGCCTGTGCGCTCAATACCTGTCAGTATCAACCCAAGGAATCGGCCAAGTCGCCGTTGGAGCAGCAAGAGACTTGATCCGACAGGGAACCTGGTTCCCCGGATTTTGCAGGTCTGGGCGCCGCGAACGCCATTTCACCCCTACGAGTATTGCAAAGCTTAAACCATTTACCCCGGGTGACGCTTGCGTAATCCCTGGCGCTTGTGGCTAGCAAAGCATTGCCGCTTTGGGGGGTCTAGAAGGCCCATTGCGGATCAGCCGAAGGACCCGGTTCACTCCAGGCGATTGGGTGCTTAGAGGGGGGCCAGGTGCCTGTAAGATACTTATACCGGGGCCTGGACACTGGGCATTGGCCCCTCCCCCCTCGCTAGCAGTGGCCAGTCACGCCAGTCTAGCAGCCTAATGAGCCACATTATCCAGGTGCCCACAAATGCCCACAAACTTAGCATGCCGTGCTCTTCGGATTTCTTTCGCCTTGCTAATAGGCTTCGTTGCGAACGCATCCACTGCCCATGCCTGGCCATTCGCCCTGCCTGTGCCTGCTCGTGTGAGTTGCGTGCTTTTTCAAACCTCCGCCTCACACAACACTCCACACCTCTCTCTCCTCCTCGCTGTTGTTCTGAGTTCAAATGTCGTGAATATCTATCCATCTTGAACCATCTGTACGCCACATCGACGACTCAGAGTTTTGTAAAGCCACCTCCTCTGAACTCCCCGCTATATCCTTCCTTTGGGTAGCTTCCATGGCCCAATCGTCGCCTCGACCATCTCTTGATGGCCACAGCCATGCCTCTACGCCCTTTTTCCACACTCTGACACAACGTCTACGGAAAAGCTCAAATGCCAGCTCCTACAGCTCAGATCCCACATCTCCATCTCCGACTGACCCGACATCAAGGACAGAGGCCACTCGAGCCGCCCGGCGGATGGTCCTGTCTATGGTGCAAGACGACTGGGAATGGCCTCCGCCTCCGTCGCCTACACCCATTGTCAATGATGGCGGCAGATCCCCCATCCCTCACCGGGAACCTCTCACGTACCGCTTACGGGAAGAGGCCCAATCCGACCTGGAACTTGAAGAGTTGGCCTCCCGGCGTCGCGCGAGAAGCGACCCGTACAAGTTTGAAAGCCCTGAGGCCGTGGGGGCAGTGATTGCTGAGCGCAGGAGAAAACGCAGAAAGATGCAAGAGGACGAAATGTGTTGGAACGAGGGGTTGAGGACTTGGATTGAGAGGCGTGACGCCTGGACGGGAGCCCTGCAACAGAAACCGAACAGTACCAAACCGACCGAACGACGGCCATCATCGGCAACGAAAAGAGCTTCATATAAGTCTCGCCTCTCCCAAGTCTTTACGGGGCACAAGGGTGACCTGCCCAATTCTACGGATGGGGGTTCAACAAGCTGGCCAGGGTCACCGGCGTCACCTACGCCAGAGTCCTCGAGCGCAGATAGTGTCGAGGCCGCATCGGCAACACGAACCACCACCAATACCACCGCGGAGCCTCTCTCACCTTCCTCAACGTCCCAACCACCGTTGTCGCCGCTAACGACTTCGCCAACGTCCACGGAACCTGGTCCATGGATTCCCATCTATCCGCCCATACTTCCGCAGGACAATATCATTCGAGAGCGCATAAAACCCTCGGCATACCCTACCATCTACTCGAAAATTGTGGTCCAAGGCCTCACACCCAACGTGCCCATTCCTCTATGTCACATGATCCCCGCCTTGGTGGAAGGCTGGAAGTCCGAAGGAAACTGGCCGCCTCAACCTAGTGCCACCCTCGCGCAGGATTTGAAGAAGGGGAGGAAGAGTAGCACGTTTGCCAAGTGGAGAAAAGAACATTCTGACGATCAGCAGAATGCTCAGGATTCTCCACACCATCATCATCACTTTCTCCACCACGGTCATCATGGTGGCGGCGGCGGCGGCGGAGAAGTGGCCGCAGCGATTGTAAGCGGACCCAAGGATCACCAGAATGCGTATGATGATGGCGGGCGAGGCCACAGAGTGCGAAGAAGCATCGGCATGATGCGGAGGGTGGGGTCGTTACTGGGAGGGTCCATGAGCAGCGACGGCCTCGATGAGTTGGGAATCGAGTTCCGCGACCAGGACGAGGAGGAGATAGGCCGAAATGTTGCGTTGAATAGAGGGTTGGCTCATCGTTGACATCTCAGAGGGGGAAGAGAAGTCCCGGCGTGGCATGGCATGGCATGTTTTGTCTTGTCTGGTTGTCTGTCTCTTTCCCAGCATGAATGAAGCGAGCATGAAGAAAAGAGCGGCATTTACGTACCTCTTCCGTGGCATTGCATTGCATTTCATGGACAATGGACAACGGGCAATTTGATGTTGATATTGATATTGACATGATGTGATGTCGTTACGATATGTTATGAATTGATGTTTTATCGTACAGCCCTCCACGCAGGCATAGCATAACATGGCAGAATATGACATCCATCGTTATCTCACAAGCGCAAAACCTCGCCATCATGTATTTGTCCCTCCTCGGAGTGAATACTCACTCGCCTGTTGTCTCTCCCACTGGATGCCCGGTCTCTCTACCTCTGCATCACTATACTGACTACTATGTCTCTTGGGCACCTAGGCCGTCCAATAGAAACAGAAACAGACGAGGGTACTATTATCAAATTTGTCACTTCTCGATTCACGGGCTCGATCTCGGATGATATTCGTTAGGCAGCTGGGGTGCCGGGCACCAAGGTGGAAAGTTCCATCCAACGTGCCCACCGGCCGACCAACCAACCACCAACCAAGCGAGATTTGATCTGGTCTGATTCTCAAAGACACATGTTCCAGAGAAAGGGCATCGTCGTTGCTGCGGAAAGGGGAACAATATCCAATCCCCATCACCGTCCCGTCACTCGTCTGCATTACTATCCAAAAAGCCATGTTTCATTCAGTCTATTGTTTTTTGTTCCTTTTTTTTCTCTCTTTTTGTTTTTCGACCAGTCCCTGTTTTGCCCAGCTTGCTGTTCAAAAAAAACCTCGTATCGTTGCATGGTATTCATAGCTCGTTGTGGTGGTGCCACTATTGTTGACAAAGACTCTTGCTTTCTTCCCGTGTCTCCCCAAAGATTCACGCTCGTCCGTACACCCTTTGAACAACGCCTTCTCATCATTCGGCATTAGTCGGTCTATCGTGTATGTTTGTAAGTCGCTATGATGATGCTAACAAAAGAGGTCGCACAAAGCCTCGTTCCCGTGTCATAATGAGTCGAGAAGGCTGGATCGGCGCGAGCAAAAGTGCTTCTAGCTAGTTTTCATCCGCAAACTCATCTGGGAAGAGTTCGATTGCAAACTCGCCAAAATATTCCAGCAGGGCAGCTCTGACCTCTGCTAGGTCTTTGTGCAGAAACTCGGAGTTGAGGTTTTCAAAGCAGTCAGCAAAAGCCAACTGCTGCAGGCTCTCCAGGAGATCGTCAGGATTGGCAGACGCAGTACTCGCAGCAGACTCTGCTCCCTCCGCGTACACGACTTCTTGGTTCTCGGCAACTCTAGATAAAGCATCTTGACTTGTCCCGCCATGATCAGTCGAGCCAGGCTGGGCAGAAGCTGTGGCGTCCTTGGGAAGGCTTTCTACCTCGGATGCGCTGTCACTCTTACAGGAACTGTCACGTTGCAAGAAGACCTTGGCAAAATCCCTCACTTTTTGCTGTTCCTTTTCCGTAAGTGGTGGGTACCACTGGCGCATGTCGATCTTCGGTACGTCGGTCCTCTCTCCAGGGTCCATGGCTTTCCATTTGTAGTGCACCAAACCCTCGGTCAACTTGTCAGAGCTGCCATTCTTCTCTGCCATCTTGGTGGCGTCCTTGTTCTCTCCAATCACCTTGGCGGCGTCACCTTCCTTGACTTCTTGAGCAACTTCCTCCCAAAAACAATCACCCGGCAGACATCTGTGTCCAAGAATTTTGTCAAGGGTAGTGCGAGAGATTCTGCCACTCAATCTGATATGGGACAAGATTGGAGCGCAGGATCGAGTGATATTGTTTGGAGCAAGACCCTCGGGCCAGATTCCTGCCAGCTTTGCATTGTCCTGTTGGATGCCATTGCGGATGGCAACTAGATCGGTGCCACCTTTGCGACCATTGCAGTCTTCAGACTTCAGAGGCTGAAGAACGAGATCCAGTTCTGGTCCACCGAACATAGAGGCGCAAGGGGTTATGGCACTGGAGGTCTCTAGGGCAGCAGCAGCAAGTCTGAGTGAGCCCGAAATCTTGAAATTGATCTCTTGTAGACCCGGCATCTTGTCAACCAACAATCTGGTGACAGGGACAAAACCCCAAGCTGGCCCATCGTCACAGAAAATCTCGATTGCTCCCAGATAGTTGCTGAGTTCCTGGTCCCATTTCTGGGAGAACATTTTGAGGTTCTTCCAGTCCATGCTGAAGTTGTTACGCTGGTAGAGGATAGGGGAAGCCTCTTGACAGAGTGTCTTTGCTACCGTAAACGCGTGAACCGGGATGACAAGGTCAGGAGTGCAGCAACTTGTGGCAGATTCTGCGCGCTGGTGTTTGATCTTGCCGTCGCGGTCGAGAGTAAGGTGGATGGGCTTGGAGTAACAGTAAAGTAGTTCGTAAATTTCCAACCGAACTTCTGTCGGAAGATCGTAGAACGAGCGTTTCGCGGGCGCGGACATCGTGGCCACCGCCGTGTTTGTGGCCACGGGGTCAGGATCGTTGCTAGAAGGGGTTGCCATGGGCGAAGGGAACACAGGGCTGAAGGCGCCGAGAAGCTGTCGAGCTGGATCTGTCACTTGTCCACGCAGAGACAGAGATGGTGCCGTGGATATTGTGGTGCGGTTCTGAGTCGGATGGAAAGATGAAGGACAAATCACGACCATCGTGAGCGTGAAATAAGTAGTAGTGCCAATGCCTTTGTGATGTGAAGTCTGCCATAATGAATGTTTGCATGTGCCTTTAACGGACGGACGGATTGTGCCAGACCCTCAACAAACCCATGGTCAACCCTTTGCTCTGGCACCCAGTCTGATGTTTGTTTCGTGAATCACCGACACTGGGATCCCGCTCAATATTGGAGAGGTTGCAGGTACATCCGGTACTTGTCGTCTGTGCTCAAGTACAGGGATATGGAGGCGGGAGGAGAAGCCCAGCGCAGATGGATTGATTGACGCTCATCTCTGTAGGCGACATAGAATAGAGCATGCAGTTGCAGCGTGTGGACCTACATCCGGACAACGCAGATGCGCAGTTGCATGGCTGTCTGTATATTAGAGACGGCTCTACAACTCCGTCACTAGTGTGCTCTCTTCTTCTGTGACTATTGCCTCTGGCCACGAGATAGAGACATCTAACCGTACATGTCGTGTTGGCTACGTGCGCTGTGGCGGTCTGGGATGTGTGGGATGTGTAGCAGGGCATTGTGGTAAGTGTGTGAGGGTCACGCGTATTCTACGTATTCTGCGCACCACGTGTTTTGCGCAGACGGAATCCGCCTGATCTGCCGTAGGAAATCAACGCGTGTTGCTAAATCTGAAAAAGTCCTTGACATCATGACACGGCACGCATAGGTGTGGCTGCCAGAGAAAGCATCTTCATGTTCTGCCGCTACTATATGTCTCCTCTACAAGCAACTAGTGGGTGAGTATCTACTAGATTGCAAGATCTAAGTCGCAGTCTATATGACTCCAACCAAGTGATCTACGCAAATCCACCGCCTTCAAAGACTGCGTTTCCTACGCCTCGCCTCACCTTCTATAGGACGCTCTCTTTCTCGCAGTTTCGGCAGTGTAGGCCGTCACCTTTCAGTGCAGTTCTCCCAAGCTCCTCTTATTCGGGTAGATTTAATCCCAACATGTCAAAGCGCACTTCGACAGTCGCCTCAGGGGTCCGACGAGTGACCAGAAGCACTACGTCTGGGGCACTCAAAGGAGAGAAGAAAGCGCAGTTCAAAAAGGAGGAGCAAGATCAAGACGGCGTGGCTATCAAGCAGGAGCAGGGAACCCCTCGGAATAAGCGGACTTCGCCACGTACAGAAGAGACACCTGTCAGGAAGAGAGTAAAGAAGGAGGAAGTGGAAGATACTGGGCTAATGAGCCCATCCATGTCGGGCGATTCACCTACCTCTGTGTCTTCTCCGAAGAAATCTCCATCGAAGAAATCAGGACCATCCGATCTGAAGGCGAAGAAACTCAAGTCCTATGCCCAGTTTGCCAATGAATCTCCATTCCCTGACTTTCATCATCCGACACCAGAGGAATGCAAACTTGCCCACAGGATCCTCGCCTCCCTCCACGGCCCCCGGATTCGCCCCAAAGAAGTCGTTGCCTCGACCACGCGAGCAGGCTGCGGCGACTCTCCCACCGTCCTCGACGCGCTGGTCCGCACCATTCTCTCCCAAAACACGAGCGACGTTAACTCGACGCGAGCCAAGAAGAGTATGGACAAGGTGTATGGAGGGAGTGATAAATGGGACGCTATCGTTGCTGGAGGTCAAGCCAAGCTTCAAGAGGCCATCAAATGTGGCGGACTCAGCGCGGTAAAGAGTAAAGTCATTATGAGCATCTTACAACAGACGAAAGAAAAGTATGGCAAGTATTCCCTGGACCATCTCCATGACGCGTCCAGTGAAGAGGCCATGCAGGAGATGTTATCCTTCCAGGGTGTGGGACCCAAGACGGCCAGCTGCGTGTTGCTCTTCTGTCTCCAGCGCGAGAGCTTCGCTGTTGATACGCATGTCTGGCGCATTACAGGCTTGCTGGGGTGGCGACCCAAGAATGCTTCCAGAGATGAGACACACGCGCATTTGGACGTCATGATTCCGGACGAGGACAAGTACGGGCTGCATATCCTCCTCGTCACGCACGGGAAGAGGTGCGAAGAATGTCGGGCTGGAGGCAAGAATCTGGGCAAATGCGAGTTGAGAAAGGCCTTTCGGCAGAAAAAGATGCAGGGCGAAGCAGGAGAAGAGGCGCAGCAAGAGGAGAGAGATAGAGTTAAGAAAGAGGAGGAGGCGGAAAACTGACGAGGAGCCATCAACACGATCTATATGACTGCTTGTTTGTACCTATATATGTATAATATTTACCATGTACCGAGTAGATGTATACGGCCTGCTCCACATATAAAGTATACGAGGTGAGATATCGCCGTTGCTGTGGCTGGAGCTCAAAGCTTGAGAGCTGTATATGTACGTAAAATGATGATGCTGGTGGCTTTTTGGCCTTGTGGGTGACTTTGCGGGGGAGGAGTTTTACGAGATATACGAGATTGTCGATGATGGTGGTGGTGGTTTTGTTGTCATTGGTGTCCTTGTTCTCGGAAGCTCAACTATCTCTCCCTTCCTGTGTAGGTACCGAGTAATGCGTGATGATCCTACGCGGACGAGAACAAATTGCACATGGACGCTGATCAAAGAATGTGTCGCGTGCAGCAAAAAAAAAGTCACCAGTACCAACCAGCCAATTTGAAAGGCACCAATCAAGCCTCTGTCTTTTTACCTCGTTTGGGATTTTGACGACGTAATAGATTTGCAAGTGTCAAGGCCCCAGAAGCGATAGTTTCATGCTAGTCAGTCCCGAGATCTGGCTAGTCGACCTCGAGTCGTACTTTCTAGGAGATAGAATTGCTCTCATCTGGACTCGGTAGTCGGTATTTCGTCCCAAGTACGAGGTACATATGTAGGTTTGAGATAGCCATTGCGTTCTTCTCTCCCTGTAGTGGTAACAAGAGTTGCCGCAGCACCACCACCACCATGTAGTGAGACATTGCCACTGCAGGGCGCGGGCTGTTCCGAGCCATGACCTGCAGAACGACCTCGGGGAATTTCTGCATCAACCAGCGTGTCACCACGGCTGCAGATATACTTGTAGAGTAACAGCATCGAGGTTGCACTGACGTCTCCATAATTTGCGGGTTCGTGCAACACTTGAGCCTTCCAGATCATGAACGGAGGAGAGGACGAAAGTGGACGATGATGCACCTTTCAGCCTCTCGTCCTCTCTTCATCTCAGCCTCTCAGCCTCTCAGCTGCTTTCATCTACCCATCAAATCTGCTTGACGGTCAAACTACCTGCGATGCCATCCCAGACATGCTGTTGGTTGAAACTCGCCCCTGAGTCTAGCAAAAAGGCACCAAAGAGGATAAAGCAGAGGTCTTCAGATAGTGTCGACAGGCCTCCATTGGAGTGCAGCTGTGGCTTGGAGCCCGGGTTGATGTACCCAATGGCACGTCTGCCCTGGCTGTCTGGGTTTCGGAAGGCTTGTTCGGCTGCCAGGGTGGGCGATGGTCAGGGGGCACTATAGGCTCCCTAAGTAAAAATATCAAGGGGGGAGACCATGCCCCACAACGGGCCTTCAGGGATCACCCCCGATTGCTGTAACTGAGTTATGCAGGTCACTCTTGTTTTTTTTGGGCCTTTTCTGGGCTTCTCGTTGCCTGTCTCTCACCCCCCCCGGTTGGAGTTGCATGGCTTGCACATCACCTTTCACATCACTTACTAGGGACTCGTACCTTGGCCTGGGAGTTATCTGGACACCTGTGTCTGGCAGTGGTCGATCATGTTCAAAACGGGGGTGGCCCAGAAGTGTCTGCATAAGGCGTGTCTGATCTGCTACCACCACCATCACCACCTGCAAACTACGACCTACCCTCCCCCAAAAAGTTCGCATGCTGTCCGTGGCCATTGACGGCCCGCCTGCAGCCACCCACACCATCCATCCACCACCCACCATCCACCATCTCCCACCTCACGCTACTGGACTTTGTTCTCTGCCATCTTTTTCCCTGCCTGCGTCCTGCATCCCATCCTGTATCTACCATCTACTCTTTTTCACGCCACCATTGTCCTCCTCATAACACCACTTCAAACACTCGTTTTTCTCACATGTCGCCTCGACACTCTCGTTATCAGCCGCACTCGTTCACTTCGTATTGACATAGACTGCACCTGGAATCTATTACTGGTGTGGGCTATTGTTGGTCACTCACTGGTCATCATTTTATTCTGGGCGACAACTCGGACACGAGTTCCGTTGGCATAACATCCTACTTTTATCACCCATCAGCGGCGACTCCTGCGCCAGCCCCCAGACTCTTGTTCTGTCGGATCTGGTTCCCAGCTGTGACCTCAGCCACCCTTCGATCCTCCTGGAAGCCTTGCATTCTACGTTGTCCGATTCCCCAGACCCTCGATCCATGCCATCATTTCGCCTTTTTTCCGACTCGGTTCAACAACATAACAGCCAAGTTACGACAACGGTTGCCCAGTCTTCCAGAGACTCAACTCAATCCACTCGTAAAGTCCACATCCAACGATGACTCGTCCAACCTACATCGAGATCCCCCAAGAAAATCTTCGCTCGGCTAGCGCACTCTCGAGAAATGCATTGTCGCCCCGGATCCAACATTTCGACGGCGATGTGCCTCCTGCACTATCACCGTTGGATGCCATTGCTGCCCGAAGTCGCAAACTGGCCAAAGAGTTGGAGGAAACGAGGAAAGCCGGCGAGCGTCGCATGAGCAGACTCCCACCACAAGTGGTGACGGAATCCCTGACCGAACACCAAAACAATCGTCCTCCCATATTTCGTGCCTTGTCTGATGGCCTTGACACAGTCCCTCCTCTCCCAACGTTGGATAAGGAACGTGGTGGCAGCTTTGCTCGAGTTGCTCATCCTCTGAACAGGCCGACCTCCCAACGTGTTCACGTGAGTGCCCTTAAGTCGGGCGAGGATCAGGAAAGCAAAGAAACATCTCCGATGCAGGATTACTTTGGTGCCCCTCGAGTAGAATCTCCTCCGCCGTTAGAGCCTCAGGGACCATTATCACCATCCCATAGCGTTCCCCAACACGGCCTTTCCAGACAAGTCTCGGGCACTTCTCAATCAGACTTCAGTGCGACTCTGGCGCCGCCACGATCCTATTCCAGCCGACTCCGACCGTACCAGGATGCTTCTGACGACGACTATACCAGTTCCAATGCAGGCTCGACGTTTTCCCAGTCAAGGAAGCTTTCATCCAGCAGCGGTGTTTCTGCTCCTCATTCTCCAATCTCGCCCTATGAACAATCTCATGCTCGATCACCCTCCAGCACTTCACTTGGGTCTCCCTCTCACAAGACACTGACACGGAATTTCTCCCGCCCTTTGAGTTCAGTCAGTATGAGCAACCTCAAGGGCGACAAAAGCCCGACCAAAGCCACATTCGCAAACCGGTTGAGCCAGCTCCGTGCTGCGAACTCTTTCGATAATTCCACATCGCCCGTCGATGGCTATCTCGCTGGGGAAGCGTCTTCATATACTCATGCCAAATACAGCTTGCCTAGGGGCCGACTGGTTTCCGATCGGACATCTGTAGTTTTTTCGGCCCTGTCCACACCCCATTTCGAGTGGCAGGAGCCGATGTTTCCTTGCACGCCACCATTAGAAGCCAAGAACAGCACTGAGCTCCCGATTCCGTCTCCAATGGCATCAGCTCGACCCAGCAGAGAAGACCAACATCAGAGGTCGAGCCCGTCTTTTGAGCTCAACTCGGAGCACACGTTGACCGCCACGGACCGTGCCGCCTATCCAACACCGTATTATACGCCGACAGGATCTCTCAGATCCAATGACTCTTCGAGTTCGAGACCTTCGATTGGCCAGCTTGTTCCTTCATCTTCGGGATTCATGCATCCCCCTGTGCCATTATCACCCGTAGCAGAAGCATCACACTCTTCACGATCGACAAGCACGGTTCGGCCAACCACAAGCCGGTCTGCCAGCAATTACCAAGGCCTCTCCATGGACGATCATGTTGCCAAGGCAATTGAGCTCCATCAACAAAACGAACTAAAAGAATCGACGTACCATCTGCGTATCGCGGCCAACAAGGGACACCCAACTGCAATGCTCCTGTACGCCCTCGCTTGCCGTCACGGTTGGGGCATGCGAGCGAATCCACGAGAAGGCGTACAATGGCTTCGGAAGGCTGTAGACTACGCGATGCTCGAGGTTGCAGACGACGAAGATCCTGCAGGCCAGAGGCCTGGGGTTGATTTCTACGAGAAGAAGGCACATCGAGCCCAATTTGCGCTGAGCATTTACGAGCTCGGGGTTTCACATCTCAACGGCTGGGGTATCGAGCAAGACAAAGCACTCGCTCTCCGCTGTTTTGAGATCGCCGGCAACTGGGGCGACACAGATGCCCTGACCGAAGCGGGTTTCTGCTACGCAGAAGGCATCGGCTGCAAGAAAGACCTGAAGAAGGCTGCCAAGTTTTACCGGATGGCCGAGGCCAAAGGTGTGAGCATGGTTGGGAACAGCTGGTAAGTCAAGGTGGCTTTGGTGAAGCCAGATTGTTTTTCTGACCGGGCGCAGGATTCACAAGGACAAATACAACGACTCGGATGAAGAGAACGACTCGAGATCGCGGTCTTCTCGAAAGACGTCGAGCGAGAAACCTCGCAGCAAGTCCAAATCCCGGGGGATCTTTGGACGCAAGAAAACAACATCCTGACCCGATATGTCAAAACATGTCTTTGGCTGGACTTGGACATGGTCTCGTGGCAGTGTCAAGGGCAAGGATGATGACCTGATATACATCTGCTCTGGAAGCCCTCGGTCCAATTCCTGAGGCCCTTTTCATCGATGATGGCTCATGTATTATGAATTCTCTCTCAATATATACGGCATGAGTCTTGACTTTGCACTCTGTGTGAGCTTTGACTTGAATTCTTTTTTTGGCCTGTCAAAAGCGTGTTTGAGCCTGACGCCTGTGTCGGGATATGATATTACTTTTTTGTCGGTGTCGAGCACACCATAATTGGCTAGGACTTTTTAATTCATAATGAAATTGACGGCTGTCTATTCTCCGAGGGCGTCGAGTGTGTCGAGTGTGTCAAGTTCCACTTCTACTTGTGTCTGTACGTGTAGATACAGCCACTTGGTTGGCCATTCATTGCCGCATTTGGTCCACATGGATGCATCCATGCATATGTAACCCCAAGGTGCCCCAGGCCCGTTTTCAAATGACTCAGATATTGCGCGACATTGCGAGTGCGGGCTTCATTTTTCTTTTTGATGTTCAGGGATACATACCGTTTGTAGGAATCTAAACTTTTTAATTTGGGCGATATTTATCAAGAAGAAAAGAAGAGAAGAATAGAAAAGAACAGGGATTGAAACGGCCAGTATGAGTGACGTCCAAGGAGCCCTCGTGCAAGGGCCGCAGCAGCAGGGAGTTATACCGACGAACAGGACGAGAAGAAGAGGAATAGGAAGGGGAACGAGAACCAGGACGAGAATCCACTCCACAGGCCTCGCGCCGCACCAGCTCCCGGCTCTGCTGGCCAGGCTGGAGGCGCTGATGCCCTATTCGATCCCGCTTCTGCGCAGGATTCAGTTCCATCTCCACGAGGAGCCGGCCTCGGAGTCGGCGAGGGTGTTTGTCGCTGTTGCTGACGCTACCGATGGTGATTCCGCTGATGGTGATGGTGATGGTGATGGCGATAGTTGGAGGGGAAAAGGGATCAGGGATGGAAATGGAGATGATGATGATGCAGAGTTCGTGGATCGGTGGTTGAGGGCGAAGAAGTCAGGCGAGCGTGTCGAGACGAAGGGCAGGGCAGATGCAGCAGGAGGAGAAACAGGAGAAGCAGTGACAAGGCCGCAGCCTTGGGTTGCAGCGCACATCGACCTGGCCAACGCCGGTCAAAGCCAGGTATGGACCTTTGCGAGCTGGGAGGCCGACGAAGACGACGGACTATATCCATTGCCGTCCTCATCTTCGGCGGCAGCACCAGCATCGACATCGGCATTACAATCACCACCATCACCGTCACCGTCCCCTCCTGACTCTCTTCCTCATGGCTCTCCCCTTCCCAGCGACTCATCCACACCCACCCCCACCGCCACCACAGTCCACCACGCCCTCATGCACTCTCTCTTCGAGTACATCCACACAACTCTCATACCTCGCCTGCCCACCTCGCCGCCACCGTCGTGGCTCGAGCTGCAGCGCACGGGCAAGTACCTGACGACGCCGTACTCGCGAGACAAGGTGCTGTTCGCGACCGTCTGCGAGAAACTCTGGGGGTATTTCCCCCCAGAGGCACGGGCGAGGACCGACGACGGGTACTGGAAGTATTTATTCCGGGTTGCCCAGCAGGAGGAGGAGGAGGAGGAGCAGACGGGGAGGGTTTCGACATGGTCGGCTCTACCAGCGCCCGTCCCACCGTCGTCCTCGACCTCCGCCTCTGCGTCTCCCTCTGAACCGACTCCTCCCCTCCCCCCAACCTACCGCTTCGGCCCCATGCAGCCCTCGCACCTCCAGGCCGTGCTGGACCGCACGCCCATCCCGCGCACCCTGGCCACGCTGCGCCAGTACGTCTCGCTGGGCGTATTTTACCGAGATCAACCGGACCCCATCGGATGGGGGTTCCTCGGCAAGGACGCCAGCCTGTCGAGTCTGCACACCGAGCCCGAGCACCGCGGTCGGGGCCTGGCCGTGGCGCTGGGCCGCGAACTGTTGAAGAGGCAGCATGTCGTTTCGCCTTTTGCGGCGGCGGCGGAGGTGGCAGCACAAGATGAAGCAGCGACTGCGAAAACTCCTTCTACTGCTACTCCTGTATCTCCCGCTGGCAGCTACACCTGGGCCCACGCAGACGTCTCCCAATCCAACACGGCCAGCCGCCGCGTCATGGAGAAGCTGGGCGGCACGCCGCGCTGGATGGTCATGTGGACCGAGGTGGATATCGAAAGGGTTGTGTCGTTGTCATCCCGTACATAGTCAATCCACGAAGAAGACAGGGGGAAGGGACATCACAGTGTAATGGCCAAGCATAAACATACACCCACAGACACACACAGACACAGGCGCACGTACAGGTAGAGGTACAGAATAGCGAAGACAAGTACCGACACGCGCACGGACTTGGATTCTAGGTAACTTGCATGAACACACAAGTAATAAAATGTAGATGTCTGTGTCTGTGTCATGGTATTGATGCTTGTACTATCCCTACATAATTATGTCCAATCTTCGTTACAACGAGTCGTCACCGAGTTATCAAGGGACTGATACTGAACGCCGCCGTACGCGAACCAAAACAGACAACATCAACATGAATCATTATATAGTTTCCATGCTGTCCTTCCCTTGTCCATCTTTGCTCGTTCGTTCTAAAACAACCACATCAGCTCACGCGCGATATGTTGCGCGACACTGGATATCCAATCTCCCCAAACGCTGTCGACCTGATAACTCCTTCTGCGGGTGATCGGGGTATCTGATAGCAACTCTCTCCCAATCTGTTGCTTCGACTGGCAATGCATCGCACAGTTTGGGTATCAACATAATGTGATTTCACACATAGTCCTATATCTTGCTAGGAATCTCATCAACATGCTCCGCCTCGGCCGCTCTCAGCTGCTCTTGATGTTCCACATTTGCAATGGCCGACTGCAATGCACTCGTCAAGTCAATGTGGAAGAAAGGTCTATTCAAGCTGTGGACAACAGCAACCTTCTTGGTTGAGTTTCGGGCATAGGCTTTACTCTGGCTGATCTGCTTCGATAGATCGCCATCATGGCTGGAACTCGTAGTAGAGTCATCCTTGTACTGAGCTTGCGTGATATCGTCCGACTTGGAGATACCGCTGCTATGTGGTCGAGGACCGCCATGTTCTTCGTCATGAAGACGAGACAGTCGTCGATTCGCTTCGTTTTCAGCAGCCGCGGCGGCCGATGACGCTCCACCGATTTCTGCAACACTGAAGATGGGCTTCCAGCGATGTTGCTCTTCCGTCGGGGCTGTGGGGAAGCCGAAGCCAGCTGAAGCGAGTGCTCGCTTCGTCCAGCGGTTGTTGATGCAGGCCAGGTGCCACTGGACGGGTTCTGGGGAAGCATACCGATCGAGCTGATTGCGCACGTCGATCAGGGTCTGAACACTGGTGACGTCGACGTTGTTGACCGACGAAAAGTCCAAAATGATGGCTTTCAACGTTGGAAGGTGAGATCGATCCTCCTCCGACTTACCCCTTCGTGGGCCAGGATTGTTCCATGGGCGATCACCAGGGCGTGGCCATGAGTCAGGATTGGTCCGGCGCGTATGCTCAAAGATATACCGGACAAGATAGTCGGTGTAGTGATTCGCGTTGGGATAGTTGAAACCCTCGCTGAATCGGTAGATAAAGATCCCCGGATAAGGAGACTCGACGTGGATGGACGGATTTGAGCCATCGTTGTGGTCCAAAGGAAGGAAGATATTTCGCGTAGCCTGGTCGTCTTCGGGCATGCGAGGCTTGTCATGGAATTTGTCTTCGATCAGGTGGTCACCAACGACCGAATGAATCTGGACTTTTCCGACGAAATGACCGCGTGCTTTGATTACACGGAAGAGAAGGACAGCAGCAGAGACACAGATGGTGGTGTAGATTCCGTTCTCGATGGACGAGAAGATGGTCACAAACACACCTGCGAAGAAGATGATGACTTCCAGTGGTGACACGCGCCAGAATTGGTAGACAGTGTTGGGAGGCGTGATCAAATCTCCCACAGCATGGATGATGACGGCAGCCAGCCCAGCTTGCGGGATGTAAAAGAACATGGCTGGAAGAGCGTAGATGGCCAGGAGAACTACAACCGCAGTAATGACACCAGCGAAAGGCGTGCGCACACCAGCCTTCGACTTGATGGCAGTCCGAGAGAATGACCCTGTCGCGGGATATCCTCCCAAGAAAGGCCCGAGCAGATTTGTGACACCGATGGCCACCAATTCCTGCGAGGGATTGATGGTGTAATTGTTGATGCGGCCAAATGACTTGGAGATGGCAATGTGCTCAATGAGCATGACGATGACAGATGCTGGGAGTTGGTCGGCAAAGTAGCTGATGATTTTGGTGTCGATTGTCGGCACTGCAGCGTGTTTGAACCCTCGGGGCACATGGCCCAGGATAGCAAACTTGGGCTTCTTGCGATGATGTCGGTTGACGAGGTAGCTCACCAGAATGTACAGGCAGAGCACAAAGGCAGTTCGCAGCGTGTTGAGGAAAAAGAACAGCTTGGCTCTGTTGGGGTATTTCTTCGCACAGCGGTTGAAGGTGAATCGGATGAGGTAGAGGAGAAACAGCGCCGTCAAACCAATGGCGGCGTCGAGTTTGGAGTGACCGAGATACTTCAGGGTGTTGATTATAACCAAATAGGTTGAGTCGCGAGTATTGAATCCTTTGACCTTGATACCCATCAGGTTTGGCACTTGACCAGCCGCAATGCTGATGGCAGACCCGGTGATGAAGGCGGAAATGGCTGTCAACGGAATAAAATCCACAATCCAACCACATCTGATCAACCCAATAAAGCAGATGATTGCGCCGGCGATGATTGCTAGAGCCGAAGCAACAACGTGGCCGGGAACCTCGGGGTGCTCTGCCAGCACTTTGTCGACGACATTGCCAGTGATGGTGGACATGACAGCGACGGGTCCGATGGTGATGTCTTTGGACGTGGCAAAGAACCAGTAGATCAGAACCCCCATGAAGGAGGAGTAAAGACCATATTCAACAGGAAGCTCGGCGAGTTTGGCGTAGGCCATGCCCTGCGGCACAACGACAGCGCCGACCGTGATACCAGCAACCAGATCGCCAATCAACCATTGGACATTGTACCGCAAAATCCAGTGGGTGAAAGGGAACAGACTGCGGACGTAGCTCACCATTTCAGGGCCCGAAGGAATGAGTTCTCTAAGCCAGTCGATACTTCTCGGTTCTTCCTCAATGTAAGTGTCAGCCGTACTGACTGAATAGGTCGATTCGCCCCTGGTGACAGCATCTTTCGAAGCCTGGCGCTCGTCAAGGTTGATAGCGAGGACCTTGGCCAGCCCGTGGCCAACCTTGGAAGACTTGGACGCCATTGTCACGCCTCACAGGTCTAGGCAGAGATCTGAAAGAACGTGCTCCCGGCTAGTTAATTCACAAGACAAAGTGTCCAAGGTCGCCGTGCTTTGTGGAGGGCTGGAACGAGGGTATATAAAGAAGAGGGGCGATCGGAGCGGACTTGCAGAGTTTGAACACCCACACACCCTGGGGTGGGCAGATTGCCCTGACGCGATATGGAGACCGGTAGGGACTGGGATGCCTGACCGCTGAGTGGCTGGATATGCCAAGTCCTCTGGCGTGGTGGAATGCCGTAGGTGGATAGGATGTGCAAGGTAAAGACTAGGGTTTAGGGCGAGCTTGTGGCTTGCAGCGTGGTTCGGGCTATTTGCGTAGTTATGAGTCGTTCAATTGCCTAAAGGCGGAGGTGACGATGGAGCTGTATCTTTGGCAACGGTCGACCCGGCCGCCTTCAAACGGCAAGCTTATGTGCTGTGAACAAGCAGGTCAGAATTGTAAATGCTCATTTCCGTGGTCAAGCCAAACAAAAAAAGAGCAACTCAGCGTCGTCGCAGCAATCAACGACGGACAGAAGGAATAGTCTCCAGGAAAGTTACAAAGAAGACAGCTAACGCGGAGATGGCGTCGAGTATAAATATGGAGATGATGATGATGTAGGTAGAGGCGAACTTGCAGTAACCGTGAGGATCCCCGCGGCCTCAAGCAACCTTGTGAGGTAGTAGCAAGCGAGGGACCATGTGGGCGTCGTGCTTGATTGAACAAGCGAGATCTCGACCCGGGCTTGGAAGAAGGAAGAGGGCAAGACGGGTGTTTGCGAAGGGATCTAGAAAAAGCTCCCTCGGATGGCTTCCTGAAGAAGGGGTGCAGAGATTTTCTATTCGTCCCATTGGGTCAATGATGAAATGGACGGGGTCTGAAGTGATGGTGCAATCGAAGGCGTGATGGGACCCAAGGCGCCTTTCTCGGGAGAGCGACGTTTTTCAACACCCTGTCCTGCAGCTCATGTTCATGCGCCCAATGCTCAGGCCGTGGAACTGTACCATTAGGACGGGCTGGCGAGGGATGGGATGTTGAAGCAAGAATTGTCCAAGATTGCGACAAGACAGCGCCTGCTGGTCAAGCACACGAAGCATTTTCTTCGACTGACAGAACGGTAGGGGTGTTATACAGCCAAGCCATGCAGAGTTCCCTGCACCTGTCACAGACACGGATGGCACCAACAGAATAGAAAAGAACGTACAAATGGTACGCCTTGTCCGACCTAGAAGCAAGACCCCTTCACTTTGGTATCACCATCGCCGTTGAGGAGCACTGGTAACAACAATGAGTCGTATGGTCGACAATGGTCATCGTGGCGATGATGACAACGCTCTGGGTGATGGTCTCATTGACACTGTGACCGTCAACCCCCGTTGCCGAATCGGTGGTTTGGTGGTTCTCCTTACCTGGCCTCCCGATGTCTTCGTATCTTGCAGGGCGGCCGGCCGATTAGTGGCAAACTAAATCACTTGTCATATTTCGCCTCGTTCGCCTGCAAAGATTCCCTGATATCTGTGACCAAAAAAAGCCATTGAGTCTTCTTACAGGAGCAAAATGGCGTGCTCGAGGTCTCCTGGTTGTGGCTGTCGACATCTGTTTCGTCGATGAGCTTGGTCCCGCTCTCGCACGCCAGGGGGCGTGGGTCTCCCACCCTGTCAATTTATGGACAAGGCTTGCCGTCATTGAGGCAAGGTCTGGTGCCGGAGCCAATCATGATGAGCTGGTCGTTGTGGTGGGTTTGGCTAATTGCTGACGCGATTTACGCCATAATGATCCCATCGACCCTGGGTGTTGAGAGTGACCTTATGAGCGTTCACAGCTCACCCTTCCTATTCTCTTGTTATTTCCTTCTGTTCAATGCTGTCTCCTTTCCCCGGTAATGACACCAGCATGACATCCGTTGAATCGTCGATGCAGCCTGTTCGTGGGGAGGACAAGGTTGACGGTTTGGCGAAGGCTGCAGGTGCAGCCGGAGGGGTAGCATGAGGAAGAAGGGAGGAGAGAGTGGGATGTCTGGCAAAGGGAACAAATGCATGTGCTTGATGATCGGTTGACCGCTTTTTGCGCCCAATGCAGGTGCCAAGCCTTTGATTTCCAAATTCGGCATGTCACGTCAAGCATCGACGACGAAACCATGTCAGCTCGACCTCGTCCTCAAGCCTCAAGCCTGAATCCCAACGCTAGCCTCAGCCTCAGCCTCAGTGTCAGTCTCAAGCTCAACCTCAAGCTACCGCAAACTAAATATGACAAAAAGTCAAGGGGCAAAGCCAGCCTCACTTTCTCCTTGTTTTCATCCCTGGGCAATGCACAGAGTGCGTAGCAACCTCCATTCTAAAGGACACTGGGACTTCTTGATCGCTTCCTCTCCTCCCAGAATTGTCCCAATGCTTTCCTCGTCTAACCAAGTCGGCGGCTGGGAGACGCGACCTCCGACACCTGATTGCCCTTCGTGTCGACGAGATTGTGGCCGGCCTTAAGCCATTCCGAGCTGCATATCCAATGGCAGGCCGTGGCTTCGCGTCGCGCTAGGACAGGGTCAAGCCATTCGTTCTTCCTCGGTTCAGCCAACCGATCTCTCATACTTACACGAGCAAGAGAGAGATTCGTGCTTTGGGAATCACGGGATCCGCTTGCTACGAAGGACCGTGCCTTCGTGGAGACTTGCTTCTCAGTGCTAACTTTCGCCCTACGGAGGACGGAGAATTCTAAAAGCCAATTCAATAACAACATACCCTATTTCGCTTGATACATACGAGTCCAGCGTCAAAGACCTTCCTTACCACTGGCAGATACGGCCTGTCCTGCTTTCTCTACTGCAATTCGCTGAAATACACCACCATAACAAATTGTAATTGTCCACTAGTCATAACCCATGAATGAGGTGTCGCATGCCACAGCACTGAACCCCAATTCTATCATGCACGATAGCGAGGCTGTCTAAATATGCGGGGGCCGGATAGAGCATAGGACATTTGTCGGACCCTCTAACAGGCCAGTCCATGCGCTCAGCCCAACAAAGACTTCCCTAGGTGGGTGTCATGAAGAGCTATAACGCCGTATCCTGGTTTCCCAACTGAACGCCGGGAATTTCATCGTAACCGATAACTTCCCCATCCTTGACGCCGTACGATATGCCACATGCCCATGCACCAGTGACCACACGGTCAAATGCAGGAAAAGCCTCCATGTTTGCTGATGTCCGGAGTCGTGCTCTTCTTCGTGCGTCAAGTCATTACGTCGCGATTGTTTCTCTCTGTTCCTTGCCGCATTGTCACATCTACCCGTAAAATGGTGGGCAATTCTTTGCCACTTCATTGAGAAGCGCATTGCACTCTCTCGGCTCCAGGTGGGAGGCCATCCTCATCTTCATCGTCCATACCAGCAGCACCATGAGCACGCGCTTGCTGACGGGGGTCGACTTCTTCTAGGTCGAAATCTTCCACCATGCCGTCTGGGGGAGGCAGTTTCTGTTGCATGCGAGGAGGCAGGACTTGTTCGAGGAGCTCAAGGTTCTGGAGTTGTGTCTTTTCCGGGAATTTGACGTCGAACTGAATGTACAGGTTCCCAAAGTCGTGGTGTCTGAATGACGGCATGCCTTGGCCCTTGATCACCTTAATCGCTCCTATCGGCAAAGTCAGTGTGGGAACGTCGACGCGATGATCTGGCGCAGCTCTATGTTTGTACTCACCAGGTGTGATGGGCTCGCCGGGGTAGATATTGACCGTTAACCACCGATCATCGAGATGTTCAATATAGATCTGGCCACCAGCCAAAGCAGTCAACAGGTCAATTTCGGCGTGATAGAATAGGTCGTCGTCCTTTCTCTGGAATCTCGGATGAGGCTTCTGTTCGATCTCAAAGACAACATCCCCAGCGAGAACACCGGGCATCTGATCGCCCTCACCACGGAACTCGATTTTGTGGCCGCTCTTGACACCACGGTCGACATGCACGTGAAGGACCTTGCGTTCCACAACCGTTTTCTTTCCCATGCAGCGTTTGCATCGGTCGCGGTCCCGGATGGTTTCTCCTTCGCCCTGGCAATCGGGGCAGATGGTCTGGAAACGCTGAATCATAGGACCCATTTGACGCATCATTGTCTTCATACCCTGGCCGTTACAACCAGCACAGGTTTTGACCGCCCCCTCTTTGCCTCCACGGCCTTCGCACTGTGGGCAGATAACTGATTTTTGAAGAGCAAGTTTCGAGACTTTCCCGCGGTATATGTCTTCAAGAGACACTTTGTGGACGTGGTGGATTGTTCGTGCTTTCTTTGGGCCTGTATCGCGCATGCCTCCTCCAAACATGCCCCCAAAGGCTGACCCACCGCCAAAGAACTGCGCAAACAGGTCCTCGGCGGCCATGCCGCCACCTCCCATTCCGCCTTGTTCTAAGCCCTCTTCACCATATTGATCGTAAAGACTTCGTTTTTGAGGGTCGGACAGGACTTCGTATGCTTTGGAGAGGTCCTTGAACTTTTCAGCTGCATCTGGATTGTGGGCATTCTTATCTAATCAGGAGTTAGAAACTGATTGCCTCTCTCAGACCGAGCTTCGAATGATAGTCTTACCCGGGTGATGTTTTAGAGCACCCTTCTTGTAGGCAGATTTCAGTTGGGCCTCTGTGGCCGAAGGATCGACCTGCAGAAGTGGTTAGAGGGCGACAATTCCAAGCCTTACAAAAGGAAAGCGAGTCGCCGTACCCCGAGAATATCGTAATATTTCGTCTCTTTGACCATCTTGCTCGGGAGCGGTTTCGGGAGGAAGAAGCTGACTAGATTCGGTTGACAATCAAGTCAAGAAGGGCGAGGAATGTTGGGGGGTTGAAAAAGATTTGTTTTGTGAGTGAGCGAGAAGGAATTCCGGACAAGGAGGTTTGCCGGTCCAGGGGATGACAGAGGCGGTGATGGGACGTTGAGTATCCAGATAGTATTACCAAGAGGTACACATGTAGTGAGAAGGGTGCTAAGTGCGAAAGTCCTCCGATTTATGAGGTCAATCGCAGGCAAACAATTGTATTGTTCAGTTGCTGAGGCGCGCAGGGGGATCGGGTCGGGGAAGGTCTTAGAAAAAGCCAAGAGGAGAGAACCAGATCGAAGGTCGCAGATTCCGCCATCCAAGGATTGTGGACCAATCGAAGTCCGGATGAGGCTGAGGACTTCACCCACTCTGAGATCAACTTGTCTTTGGAGAGAAAGCCATGTTTCGTCAGCCGGATCAGGATTACTTTGGCTGCACAATTAACCACATCATTTATGCTGCTCCTCACAGCTTACAATATGCTTGTATTGTGGTGAGATTGTTATTTGGGCAGATTCGCATCCCAACCTGTCGGGGGAAATTTCCCGAGGCTCAGTCTAATAATCAGGATGCATCTAACATACATAACGAGCTAACTACTCGTACTAAGGATCCGTGCTCCGTGCCCACGATAAGCCCATTCCGAAAGATCTACTTGGCGCTTCTACGGAGTCCTGGACCCTGGCCCGTGCTTTCAGCCAATAACATGAACCCGAGATTTTTCTTTCTGGACTTTTTGTTTGCCGTGGGTCTCGGCAACGCCTGTTGTGCGTGGTTTTACGTGTACAAACACAACAATAACAACTACCCATAGTGTGCCGTGGCTGGTGACGGTTTGTGACTTGGGAATGAGCCTTGTCCCATTCCTCGGACCCAGCAACACCTATCACACATCTCTGGGCCCGCCCAGACAAGTCGCCTGATTCAGCCTTACGAGACCCCAGCCTTGTTGGTTTCACTTTCGGAGCGGAGAATCATTCTTGCGGTCATGCCATGGCACCTTCGTGGTTGGTTGACGGGCTGTTCTTCCTTTTGCATATCTACATACATAACTAGGCACCTAAGGTATGTAATTAGGTAGTCACAGAAATACCTTGTGGCAGGATGCATTCCACGTCGACAAAGCTCGGACTGCGCCTCGTGCTTTTCAATCCCCTCCCTCCGTTGGCAGACGACTGGCACCACTGGTTGACGTTGCGTTGGACCTGAGAACTGAGTTTGGAAATCTGCCCCTCTTCCAATAGGTCTGAAGGGATACGGTGTTGGTTTTCCCAGTACTCATACTATGGACCGTTTACCAATTCGAGGAAGGCTTTGCATGGGACACCACAGAGTCGGAGTGAGAGCATATGGTGGCCGTACCGAGTACTTCTCCATAATTACCGTGGCCTACTTGCCTGCCGCCTGCATAGGAGTTGTGTCTTTCGGAGCTCTAGGTAGTCCAAGGAAGCGGGGAAGCCTAGCCGTGCCTGGATAGCTACCTAACTTGTACCTAGCCTAATAGGCGCTCGGGCCTTTGATCAATGAGCGGCGCAAGCACCAACCGTACCCACTAATATTTCGAGGAAGATCGCCTTGGAGGCTCCCCCACCTCAGGTGCGATACGAGTACAACCAACATCCACCAACTATATCATCTCCTCATTCCTTCAAAGCCTCCTAAACATGCATCAGACACTCACACAGTTGAAGGGCAACAACATCCCTCTTACTGTCCCGTCATCAGCTTTCTTTCTGGCAACTGACCCCGAGCCAAATGTTACACAGAACCGTGACTGCACTGTGATAGGACAGAGAATCCGATCGTATGCAGGCTATCAAGGTCCGGTGACTGGCGACTGCAGCCTCGAGAGTTGTCACTACGTGGGACCAGTCTGAGGCCTTATCGACCTGAATTCGAGTCGACACCGACTCGCTGCCCACTGACCAACACTGTTATTTCCCTTAGGAAACCAGGCGCCTAAGCATGCGGGCAACCATTTCAAGTATTTCCCGCCTTTGCAGGTTCAGTCAGCTGACAGTGAATATGGCCAGTAACACTGTGCAGCAATCTAGCTACCTTGTTCCTCGTCCACAAACGTCCCCCTGTTGGAAACCAGAGCTCTTCGAGTACCTGACACGGATTCTGCAGTCCTGATTGCTCGCACTGTCAGGCCGCAGTAACCCAAGCCGATGCCCAACGAGGCCTAGTCCTCATATGTCAGAGCTCCAGAAAAGGGTTGCCACGTCGTCCAAGCGCCTTGGACTTCCCATCACGCCTGTCATCTGGCCTCGCAAATCTTATAAGACTGACGAACAGACCCGATGCTTGGTCTTCGAAGTTGGGGCATCAGCTTTGAAAAAGGAACCTCTCGTTTGGTGAGCCTACCGCGGAAAGAGGTATCGCAAAGTCCTGTCCGTGCCGTTGTCATGGTTCGCTCAAACCACAGCCGACCCATCCCGACCCAGATCTGGGAGAAACACAAATTCACCATCTATGCACTCTATGCGAGGCTGCCTCTTGACCAAGTCATGGCTGAAATGCAACAGAAACATGACTTCGCCGCCACTGCGCAACAGTACAAGCGACAACTGGGGAAATGGGGCCTTCGCAAGAATGTCCTGACTGAGTTGGATGTCATTGACGATGAATCCATCGCACGTGGAGGCAAGGACTCCCAACGCCAGATACGGCGCTTTCAGAAGAGGAAACAGCTCAAAACACAGAAGCCAGCGAAACCAAAGCCGGCCACCCCGCGCACCACCCGGTCAAGCTCGGCTCAGAAGCGAAGGCCTCTGTGAACTGGACGTACCAAATATCAATGGTGCTGCCCTCTTATTTCAGAGTGACATAGCTGGATGACCCTTCATGGAACGAGTTCTAGTCGCGCCTCAAGGGACTTCTTTGGTACTGTTCTATCATTGAACATTTCCGCGCTTATATGATACCTCATCATCACAGGAGTAGCCATGGACCCTTCGGCCTGAGATGTAAGCAAATGGTTACAACAAGTACGCAGGACCCCTTTGCCGTTCTCATGGCTCCCACCCTCCAACACCCCGACCTCGCACTTGGATCAATTGCTTCGCATGCTTTGAGCTTTCTCGAGAATGCAGGCTTTGTTGGCTCTCGCTAGTGCGCACCGTCCGAGCAAACGAACAAACGCTATCCATATCTTGTGCAAGGCTGAGATATCGTTTTGTTCATTTAGCCCAAGAGAACTACCAGCCCAAAGGGCATCCACCGCTGATTTCTGAACGGGCCAGGTACTATGGGGAATTGACGACCTGCGGTATATGAGACAAAGGGGGTCTACGTTTCAGACATTGTAACTGGACCTGTGTTCGGAAAAGGTATACGTATGTACCTCTTGTTCGCTTCGGACGCGGGAATATCGTGTATCCTTTTACATTGGTGGAAATCACGAGTACCGTCAGGGCCACAGAAATAGATCTCATGGCTAGGGTGGCATTGATACTGACAGGTCTAATATTCGTCTCAATCGCGAGCCTTTAGTATTATAAGCATCGGCATTCAGGACCCATGGCACAGCCACGCTGGAACGACTACCCCGGTGCCATTTCAACTCATCCCCGCGGAAATGCCCGGCAGCATCCGTCGTGATGTCGCCTGATTTCTCATATCTTGCCAGACCTCCTGCTTGCCCATTTCCTTGCGTGACCCTGTGGGAAAGTTTATACGTGCACGAACCGCAAGATCAACTGGTTACTCCTGGGTTTGGTGGTGTACGCGTCGATCTCCTCGATGCCGTTGTCGTCGACGATTTCGGTGGCCCAGTTGCTGTAGATGGCCGAGACGAGCAGCTTGATCTCCTGGATGGCGAGGTGACTGCCGATGCACATTCGGCCGCCGGACCCAAACGCCCAGAACCAGCGGTGCATCTCCCTGAGCTGGTCGTCGGACGAGTGCGACGGCAGCCAGCGCGACGGCAGGAACGTCTCCGGGTCCGGGAAGACGGCCTCGTTGCGGTGCAGCGTGTAGGGCATGGCCGAGACGCGCACCCCGCCGGGGATGTGGGAGTAAGCGCCCAGCGTGCTCCCACCCGGCACGTGCGGCGAGATGCGTGGCTCGATGCCCGGGATGGGCGTGTGTAGACGCAACGTCTCCATCAGGATGGCGTTGAGCAGCGGCAGGGCGTCGATCTGCTTTGGGTCCGGGAGCTCGAAGTCCCTCGCGCCGGGAGACAGAGGCCATTTGATCGGTGGTGTCAGCGTCAGGACCTCGTCGCGGAGTTGCTTCTGCAGGTCGGGGTTTTTGCTCAGCTCCCAGTACAGGTACGTCAGGGCGATGGCCGACGTCTCGTGGCCCGCGCCCAGTTGGTCCAGCATTTCGCTGTAGATCTCCGCGGTCGTGGTGTCATCTGTGTTGTTGTTGCTGCTGCCGTCCCCGCCGTGTAATTCGTCGTGCCGGGTGGTCGGCAGGATGACCTCGCCCTCCGCCTTTCCCGCGTTGGGGTCCTTTTCGCGGAGTTTCGTGATGCCAGTCTTAAACTGCTTGTACACGACCGGTTCGTCGCCGGGGTAATCTGCCAGTGAAGAACCATCCCCGCCGGTTGATGCTCGTCGCGAGAGGAACTCGTCCGCCTTGCGGCACATGCCGGCGTTCCAATCCTCCAGCAGGACATTGGCCTCGTCCACGAAATACGGCACGACTTGCAGACCGAGCCCGCGCGTGAGGCGCTTAAGCCACGGTGCTTCGGCCGAGAAGAACTCGTAGTCCCGACGACAGTGGTAGTGGTGGAGGATGTGCCTCCGCTTCGCCAGGTCCTGGGTGAGGTTGGTCCCCGCGGCCAGGCCGAACTGGTACGCCGACATAAAGTCCATGGCGAAGGCGTTGTTCATGTCGTGCACGTCGGCCGGTTCGCCCGTCTCGGAAAGTCTCTGGAGGAGCGGCAGGTAGCGGGTTGTGAACAGCGTGTGCGAGTTTGCGGCCACTTGCGGCGAAGAGGCGATGAAGGACTTGGAGTAGACGTTGGCCATGGTGCGTTTCTTCTGCGAATGTGGCCCGTGGTGGATTGTAGAGAACATGTTCATGACCCTGGCCCAGTCCATTTGTCAGTCTTACATTCTTCTGTTCTCCTCCCCCTTTTCCTCTTCTTTCCCCTGTTGGTCCGTTCTTGATGGGTATCGAGAACCACGGTTCAAATTCCGTGACAAGGCAATTTTTGGGAGTTTCTTCCACCTACCCATAGGAGCCAAATCTCTGCGGATACCAGGCGTGCTTTTCCCAGGAGCCGGCATAGATGGTCTTGATGCCGTTATCCACGCAATTGACGCTCAGCTCGTTGGCGCCCATGCGGACGACAGACCCGTGCTTCAAGTGAGCCGCATATGTCACGGCATTGTTCCTCTCCATGTACCGTTGGTAGGTGATCCAGGCATCTCCGAAGATTGGGATCGACCAATGCGCAGAGGGAATATGCCGCAGAGGGTGAAAGAGGAGAGGGTTGAGGATGAACTTGTACAGGGCCAGCAGAGCCAGCGAGCCCAACGTGAGCAGCGCGAAGATGGGCAGCGCCATATTTCGACAATCAATAGGCCTTGACACAACGAAGAAAGATAGATCGAAATACGAACAAACGCAATAAAAACGAGTGGTATCGAATGGAAGTGATGGCCTTCCTTTCTCTCCAAGTCACCGCTCTTATGATGCTGCTGCTGGAGGTGGTGGTCGAATCCAATCAAGGAGGGGAGGGAGATAAGTGAGGTTGGCCAACCGACGATGACACGACGGTGAAGCTTGTGATTCCTCAAACGCCTCACTCGATGAGCGAGAACTCCTGTTCTTCAGGTTCGACAGCACTCGGAGATGTGAGAGGAATCTGTCATGGAAATCGATCTACCCATACCCCTAATGTTAAGAGTAGGCGAGGAGCATATTCACCTCCACCTCATTAACCTAGATGTTGAGTTCGGCCGCGCAACTCCGTACGTACTTGGTTGGACAAATCCGTGATAGTGTCGTATGGGGAAGCAAATAATACTTCGCAGTCCAGATGGAGCAAAAAGAGGCGAGGATGAGTGCGGGCAACCTTTAGTGAGAACATGCAAAACACGGGACTTGTGAGGAACTGGTTGTTCGCGCCATCTATCAAGTGCTGGATACCTTCTGCTTGCCTTTTCCTTTGACAATGGTTGCCTCTGTCTCAACATCGTCATCGTCCTCGTCACTGCTCGAGAATTCATCTTCGTCGTCAAAGCCTGCAAACCGGCGAGCTGGTTGTTTGGGCTTCGGTAGTAAATGAGAGGGGATCTTGAGTCGATTCTGCAAGACCCAGAGGGCATCGACGTCGCCGGCTTCAGCTTCTGATCTGAGCCGGGACATATCCTCTGGGTCTAGCTCCATCAGATCTTCCTCATCGCTGTCTTCGTCACTAGGGGCGCCGGAGCCTCCACTGCCACTGCTATCTCCTTCTTGTGCGGACACTCCCTTAGACTCTTCCTTCTCGTCGCTCGCCAACATGGCCATCTTCACGGCATTTCGCACATTTTCTCCAACCTCCTCTTTCGTTTCAATCCACTCATCACTAAGACCTTTCCGCCGGCCATCAGGGCCCTTACCTGCTCGCATATCGGCCTCCCTTTGCTCAGCTAGTTGGATGACCTGTTCCCATCTCTTGCGTCTTTCTTCCTTTTCCTTTCGATCCATTTCCGGCTTGGTGGCCAAATACGCAGCCAGGTTTTTGGCCTCTGTGATGGTCCGCAGCCTTCTCCCGTCAAGGTTGCGTGCGCTCCCTGAAGCAAGCTCTGCATTTTGTTTTTTCTTGCGCGATGACATTCGGCCACCAGCTGCTCTGAGCTGGGAGCCAAACCCACCTTTCCCGCCCACGAGCGGTGCAGAGAGTCGGAGGGGGAGGAAAGAGCTGCTGCAGGCATGCTGGCCACATGATGATGATGGGCTTGTCAATTCTCCAACGGTGATCGTAGACGTGGGATACACGGGTTTGTTTAGGGTCGAGGTCAGAGTCAGGTGTGTGGTTTCTGGGAAATTAGGAGGGAGAAGCTCTGCTATAGCGGCCACTAAATCTGCGGTAGTTGAAGATGCTGGTAAGGGGAGACAGAGCGTCGCAGGAAGCGACAAGCCTGGAAAAGTGCTCAACAAGATGTTGACGACGGCCTCCATCTTGCCACGCCCCTGTCCTCGTGGACTTGCGACACAAGTATGTATGTAGTTAGGAATGCAGGAATCGACAAGAAGATAGGGTCATGCACTCCGGTACTCGATAGGCTGTTATGATGAAACTGACTTTGTAGAAACGTGTGCAGTGGCTTGTTTGAAATTGTCACAAGTCAGTTTTTGGAAGCGACTGGGCACGCAAGAGAGGATGCCGGTGCCTTGCAGAAAGGACCGCGGGCCAAGTTGAGGGGGCTTTAAACTCCAGGCCTCTAGCTGAATCCGGGCTGGGTGTGGCCGCTAACGAGGGAAAATTAGGCGACTAGTGGTCAAAGCCGTTAGGCGGTAAGTGCCGGGAGCTTGCAGCGGAGATCAAGACTTGCAGCTTTTCTGCGGGTGTGGCCAGGTGCCAGCGTCGTCTTCAAACATCGGGGAATTGACTCCAAGGAAACTCTCGAAACGCGTCGCAGAAAAACAAAAAAAGTCGAACGATTGATCATCCCACTACCCCCTCGTGTCCCTTCACCAAACACACAGCGACGCCCGAGCCGTCCTTCGATTCCTCCACAAGGTTATCGACCTTCCACACGATCTCTCCACCCTCCTCGGCCCATGACTATCTCACGAGAAAAGGGAGAGCGTGCACAGGCCCTTAGATTCGATCCACCGGCCATCATCGCGAGGCCACCGCCCCGGCCACTCTGAGATCCGTCCGATATTCTTGACGACACCTGTCCGACCTCATTCTGTCTTGAGACTTCCAGAGCGCTCCGATCATTTCTTACCTAATATGCCCTGGCAGCCGCTGCCTCTGTCGTATGCGGTTGCCATCTATCCCTTCCAGCCGACATCTTCTCCATCCGAACTCCCTCTTCAGATAGGAGACCAGTTATATGTCATCGAGCAGGGAGGCAAAGATGGCGCGTGGTGTCGAGGTTATCTGGTCGCGCCGCCCACCTTGCTGTCGGCATTGACTCCCGGCATCAGGACCGCCGCCGATGCCCGGGTTTTTTCTGGCATCTTCCCCAAGTGTTGTATCGAAATTCGAGAACAACTCGGTCCAGATGTGGACCCTCTCGTTCAGCCGGGCAAGCCAAAACCGCCCGCGCCAGTGCCCATGTTGAAAATCGGCGACGAGTCTCCGACGTCAAGCACCGAGCCGTTGGTAGATGAAATCACCTCCTGTTTGCGTGAGTGGTATGTCCTGCACCTCCCCGAGCTGGTGTTGCGCCGAGAGTATCATCTTCTGGACCAGATGTCGGACATCACCACTCGACTCGACTATGCCAGGAGGGAACTATTAAATGATGTGCTCACCACTCAGGAAAGGCTGCAGGTGCGGAGGGAGGCTGTTTGGGATCTGGTGCGAGGCAACAAAATGCTTAGCGGCGAGGTCATCGTTCGTGACCCGGCTCGACAAGGACGACTGTTGACGTCGCAGGACTCGGCCATCGAGCTGGCAAAACTACAGTCGGTCATGAGTGTACTGGATACTACGCCCTCTGAAAAGTCCAAGGCAACTTCACTCCACCACTGTCTCCTTGAGGTCACGTCAGTTGCGGGCACTGATCTCGACACGACAACACTGAGTCTTGCTCTGTATCTCAAGGATGCAGACGGAAATCTCAAGCCTTTCTCGGAAACGTACAGTTCCATCGCCAACTCCAAAATGAAGACACTCCTGTCCGATCTCAGTACCCGCGACATTGGGACCGATGATCGCTTGTTCCTTGTCGTCAAAGTTGTGGTTTCAGAATCTCCACGGAAGGCCAAAAAGAGAACAGTGGAAAGAGCGCCATCGAGAAACGGAACTCTTCTTGGTCCACGGCAGTTATCGCTCAGTAGACGGAGATCCAGCTTGATGTTTGGGAAGCGGCGCAATGCAGACAGGCCGCAGCCCGGACAAAATGGGAGAACCACTCCACAATCTCAGGACAGGGCATCTACTCCGTCAGTAATTGAGGAAGAGGAAGATGGGCAGAGCAAACCTGTTGGGCCCCCCGTTCCTCGGACCATTGGCGTGGGCGTCTTGGATATTGCAAAGATCATGAGGGATGGTCAGTCAAGGGAAGAAAGCGTCACCATCTGGTCTGCATCCCAGCGGGACGACGAGAAGCCTGGAGGTTCCAGCGACACAGCAGCACAGCTCCTGGATAGTCCAGGCAAGGCTCTTGTACTGTCTAACCCCGTCTCCAGTGCTACGTTCAAATTGACTCCTTACACTGCTCCTGAGGCAGACACTCTGATCAAGAACACCCCCACGTTGATGCATATGATCACCAAAACTCAGAAGATGGGTTTCTCAGAGGCCCCGTCCAAACCACGTTCAGACATCTACCTCACGTTGAGCAAAGCAGTCTTGACCCAAGGCTCCTATTTGTCTCATCCTGAGGTAAATGTGGCTCCGGTCAAGGCGCACTCCCTGCAGAACCTGCAACTAACCATGGAGGTACGTGACAACGCCGGACGCCGCGTGGAGCATTGTATATTTCCGTCGTCGAACGGAGCGGGAGTTACTGCCTTCCGAACGAATGCCGTTGAACTCGACCACAAGTGGGACCAGACATTATGTTTGCGAGTGCCGACCGAGAAGGTCCCCGAAAGCCATTTGGTTTTGAGTATTGCGGATGCTCCAGAGTTCCCGTTTGCACTGGCTTGGTTGCCCCTGTGGGATAAGCAGGCGTTCATTTCTGATGGCAAGCACTCGCTCATCCTGCACGCTTACGACAAGGTCACGTCGAGCATTGTCCATGGGCGCGGTGCATATTTGTCCTTGCCCTGGAACAATGCCAACTATAAGACGATCCATGAAGGTTCTTTGGCCACGATTGCTTCCCTGGAAGTCTGTACACACCTGTGCAGTACAGAATACTCGCAGGACAGAACCCTGGTCAGCCTGGTCAATTGGAAACATCAGACGTCGGTCCAGTTGTTGGATATCCTACAGAAACTCACGTTTGTTCCGGAGATCGAGATCGTCAAGCAACTTAGGGAGGTGTTGGACGCGTTGTTCGGAGTCCTTGTTCACAAGTCAGGGGAATCCAAGTTTGAGGATCTGATATTCAACGACATCGTTTGGGTGCTCGGAATCGTCCACGACCGACGGTTTAATCTGGGTCCTTTGATTGAGCAATACACTGAGAACCATTTCCGCTTTCCTTACGCCGCGGCATGCCTGATACGCAGTTTCACCAGACTTTTACAAAGCGTTTCGGACCCTCAAAGCGCCCGTGATATGAGATCGTTGTTCAAGGTTGGCAAAAGCTTCATGAGGATTCTGATCGTGTCATACCAACAACGACGCTTTGGCTCGCAGCCAAGAGACAATGATGAGAAGCACTCGAGTTTCAAGCAAGACATGCAGGCGATTCTCTTTGGCCTACAGATGATGATGCGCAGTGAGACTCCAGCACTTGTGGGTAGCAAGACGCTCCTTGTACAGAAATTCCACGACTGGCTTCCAGAACTGCTGCCAGCTTTCAGCAAGGAGGAAGTGATCAAAGTGGCGGTTGACTTTATTGACGCATGTGACGCAGCCTCTGGAAAACTGCTGTTATATAGAATCGTTCTGATCCTGAACTACACCAAGCTCGACCAGATCTGGGTGGACGAGAAAGACCGGAAGATGCTCGTTAAGCACTGTATCCGGTGGCTTTCGCCATACTGGACCCCAAACAACCGGTCAGACAATTGGCACGAGCAAGTCCGATTGTGCTGCTCAGTTGTCGCCGAACTCACACGGTTCCAAACTTCTCATCTGCACGACTTCATGCCGAAACTCATCTCTGCTTACAACACGATTGCGGATGGGCCGCCGTCTCGCCGACGATCCTTGTCCCTGCTCTTTTCAGAGTCTTATCCGCTGACGAGCAAGTCATCCGAAGCCAATGATCAGTTTGATGAAGCACTCCTTGAACTCTCCTCTCTCATCTCTACAATCGCGAAAATGAAGCTCCCCTCGAACCTCAAGCTCCAGGGACAGGATCTCACCGAGTACATCATCTCCACACTCATGGTTCTGCGGTCTCTTCTCAAGAATGACGCATTTCCAGCCTCGTGGCTCAGCCTGCACATCTACCACCACTCATCGGCTTTGACAATCTTAAACCATCTCTCGTCGCTTCTCATTTCTTCGTACCTCCCGACACCGGAAGACGCGGATGGTTTCGACATGCAGCTGTGGAAGTCGTTCCTTGATACGCTCCTCAAGCTCGTATCGTCGCCTGCGTTGACGCTCGAGCTCTTTCCTGAACAAAAACGCCGTGCCGTGTGGAAAATTGCAGGCGACGTGCGCCAACATGGCGCCGATCTCTTACGCAAAGCCTGGGAGAGCCTGGGTTGGGAAGCTACCGCCGACGACCAGCGACGATACAATATCCGCAGACTGGGAGGCTATCAAGTGCAGTATGTGCCCAGTCTTGTAGCGCCTACCATTAATCTTTGTCTGAGCATGCACGAAGGCCTCCGCAAGGTTGCGGTTGAGGTACTGCAAACCATGATTGTGAGCGAATGGGCATTGAGCGAGGACCTCGAGTTGATTGAGACGGAAATCATCGGTGCGCTGAACTCGATCCTGAAAGCGAAACCGGTGACGGCGAACGAAGCGGTGAGCCGCAAAGTATTCATCGCAGAGTTGCTAGAATTGTTCTCAACCATTGCGAATCAGCCAGATGATGCATTGTGGACGGCGCTTGAGGAGTTGGTGGGAACCATTGAAGAGTTAGTCGACCTGCTCACCAGCACCGATCCGGAAGAGGATCAATTTGTCAGGAATTCGTCGACCGTCCCCGCGAACCAGAATGGACATGCACAGAGCAATCATCAACGGGCCAGCAGCAAGGATGCGGACTCCCAGACGTCAGAGGCCAAAGAGCTTGCTCGAGCCCGGAGAAGCATTGATGGCCTGTCACCATCGTCGCAGCAACAGCGACAGCAGCACGGCCGCGACCGGGAGTACGGCGTGCACGCACTGGAATGCTACAAGCAGCTCGCTGAAGAGTATGAGAGGAACGGTGATTATAAGAGGTTGGCCAAGACGCATCGGGCGATTGCAAGAATCCACGAAGCGAGAGCGGCAAGTCGGTATGGAGGGAGGGAGGCGAACGTGAATGGGTCACGGATGGGGGTGATGGAAGACGAGGGGGAGGAGGACGACTTGTAAATGCGTGTTGGATGTGCAGGCACAAAAGAGCAGCGCCGGGTAAGCAGAGCAGAGCAGAACAACGGATGGTCAGAGTGGACGGACTCACATGTCCGGAGGCTTCGAGCTCTAGTAGCCAGAGAATGGAGAACAAGGTGGTATCACTGGCATGGAATGGATTTTGACACCCCGTTGGGATGATCAACTCGAGGTAGTGAAGAACGAGGGTGTTTTTGTGTTTTGCAAGGGAGCGACCTGGTCTTTTCAAAACGATACCCCGACCTGTTTTCCTCGACGACGAGGTTTCAGGGGCGTGGAAAAAGGGGGAGAGGTTTTTCGTTGCGTGTTGTTCGGGATTTTTCTGTGCGCCAACTTGTTTGGTTTCTGGGGGGAGCCTTGTGCGGATGGATTTCAGATAAGCGAAGCCTGAATGAAAATGTGTGTGTGTGTGTGTGTGTGTGTGCTCGGTGTGTGTGCTGATTTCTTTTCATGGGGGGTTCGTCCCAACTCTCTCCCAAGTCTTCTTTTTTGAGATGTTCTATCCACTCAAAGAGGTACCTTGGGTACCTAGCAGGCCTAGGTAAGTGGATAAAGAAGTAAGAAGGTCATGCACGTCCAGTCCCAAGAGGAACGTCTTGCAGGGTGAGGCGTGAGGTGTGGCATTGATCGAAGGGGAGGTCCCCCAGGAAGTCGGCGGCGGCAGTAGGACACGGGCTTCACGGGGTTAAGGTGCTCTGGGTGGTGCACTAGAGATTGCAGATTGCAGATTGCAGATTGCAGATTGCAGACGTAACATGCGGGTCGTGGGACTAGAACATTAGAATCATAGATTGCGTGGGCATGCTTGTACATGTATGCGTGCATGCGTTGGATAAGGACAAGACAAGGCTCGGTCAAAAGCGATCGATTCGGTCGAGAGAGAAGAGAGGACCGACCATTTACCATCACCATCACCGAGGATCAGGAGGGGAGGAGGCTCTTATGGCCGAGATTGACATGAGATGAGGTGATGTGATTTTGGTCTGTTTCTGCCTAGTGCCTGGGATATAAAGACGCAGGGAGAGTGCTGCAGTCAGAGAGAGAGAGAGAGAGAGAGAGAGAGAGAGAGAGAGAGAGGCTCGAGCACTTTGATAGATATTATCTCGCTCGCTGGGTACCTATTACTATACCTTGGATATAGCTACGGCCTAGCTTTCTCCTACTCCCTCTTCGTCTTCGACTTATCACTTTACTCTCTTGACTTTACTCATGCTCTCCTCTCCTCTCCTCTCCTCTAAGCACCCAACACACTTCGCTCCTTCATCCATCGAGGTACTCGCTCGGGTGGTCGGTGTATCGGTCGATCGGCCCAAAGTACCCGCGGTACGACAGCAAATAATCAATCAATCAATCAATCAACCCCCCTGCCAGCCACGCACGCACGCTCCCCGCCGGAACACATTCCGTGTCTGATTGATAAGATAATCACACATACTTTTTTCTCCTCCGTCGGGATTGTGGGGAAATTTGTTTCGTCAAAAGGCCCTGGCAGGCAGGTCGGCAGACAGGCAGGCAGGGCAGGCTGACCGTGTATTCGTCATTGAGAGATCGTCGGTATAATAATAATACAAGGATATTGTTATTTTTCTAGACGAGGAAAAAGGAACAAAGGAAAAAAAAACAACCCCTAATCTTCTTTCCCCCCTCCAGGTCCCTCCAGAGGAGGACTTCTCTTCCACGACTCGACCAGATCAATCGATCAATCAACCCATGTCCTCCTCCTCCTGCTGCTGCTGCTCTACGAGGGACGGAAACAAGCACAACAACTGCTGAGAAACACATACTCCCTCCTCGACCGCCGCTAGACCCTCCGACCGGAGCCTCCCCCTCCACTGGTGGCCGGGCATGTCTTCACTCCTCCGCAACGTCAAGACGTTCCTTACGCCCTCGTCATCGCACTCACACCTCCAGACGCGCGACGGCTTCACCACCGCAAAGACTGAGGCCGAGCTGTTTCCCCCGACCGACCCGGCCGTCGACGGCCAGGAGTGCCTGCATGACTGCACCTCGTGCACCGTGCACTACCCAACCAAGTTCTCCGTCGACGAGAGCGACCGGCTCTTCGGTCACGTCAAGGGCTTCAACGTCCACCTCCTCGTCGGCACGGGCAAGTCCGACTGGGTCCGCGATGTCACCGACGAAAAGGGCTCCGTCATGCAGGCCGTCGGCAAAGTCGGCTTGGACCTGAGCGGGAAGGGCGGTCGGGTCATGCTGAGCGCGAGCAATTTCCCTTCCGGGGAGGAGTGTCACGATGCTGGCGAGGAGGCTGGCACGAGTGATTGCATGCTACTGCCTAGTTGGGTCATGATCGAGAAGGTCAGGCCGAGTCAAGCGGCCTCCCTGATGAAAGAGGTGGTGGACAAGAGTGCCAGAAACGACACGCCTGTTGGCGGCGCCAAAAGAGCGGAGGTCAATGGGCATGATCATGTGCCGTCACACGCAGGAGAGCAACAAGAGCGTGAAGACATTCCGGATGTATCTGGTTTGCAGATTGGAGAGGGTGCAGAAGCACCACATCAAAACAGCTCACAGCAGGAGGAACAACAGCAGACATCCCAAGGCAACACGCTTGACCCGGCGCCACTACCGCTATCAATCTCCTCGTCCTTTAAAATCCGCCCTATACCTCATTCCTATCTAATCCTCATGTGTAGCCAAAAGACCCGCGATGCCCGCTGCGGCCAGTCCGCGCCGCTCCTCCGCAGAGAATTCGAACGCATTCTGCGCCCCATGGGTCTCTATCGTGACCTCCACGACGACCGACCCGGTGGTGTCGGGATATATTTCATTAGTCACGTCGGCGGCCACAAATACTCTGCCAATGTGATGATCTACCGAAGACAAGGACGGAAGAAAGAGGTGGGAGGAGATGATGTGGACGTAGACGGAGAGAAATTGGAGAAAGAGGCGGTTCAACTCATCTGGCTCGCGAGAGTGAGGCCGGAAGATTGTGAAAACATTGTGCGGTATACGGTCTTGCAGGGTAAGGTTGTCAAGCCGCAGAGGCAGTTGAGGGGGGGATTCGATCGGGAGAGGGGAGTGACGAGCTGGTAAAGCTCTGCTTGCGTACATCACGTACTGCATTGCACTGGATCACATTAGATTGGGTATAGACAAAGATAATAAAGGCTGGGGAACAATCGAGCGGCACTCTGCAGCACATCAGCATCGAGTCCTCGGAGCACGACTCTCGGAAAATTCTATAGCTTTTGGGATTCATATATTTTCAGGGTTGGGATGTAGACAATAGTCTTGGTTTTGCCCGGTGATCATGCCTCGACGAGGCTCAAATACACCACGCTTGGGAATAAGACGTCTCCCCTACTACCTCAGTCCACCGAGCTGACAAGGCTCCCCGTTCGGGAGAACCCGAGATCGCGAGGATCTCAAGGGCTCTCTGTCCCAAGGACCGAGCTCAAGGGTAGACTGGCCCCCCCGCGAAGGGGGGCAAAAGGATTCGGTGGTTTCTCTCAGTTCTGTCGACGGGGAAAATAGACATTAATGGGGGTGCTGTTAATGGCTCCGCAGTGTTTCGTCGAGAACGTCGCAAAACGCTGCGACCTTGGACTAAGCCGCCGAGACGGTTAGGAAGGGAACGTTTGCGACACAGAACTTTTTGGTATGAAAAGGAAAAGAAAAAGAAGGGAGGAAAGGAAAACGAACGGTTGAAATGAAATAGGGCCTCGAGAAATTCTTGCCAAGATTTAAGTCACGCTAGGACAAATATGGTTTAGTGAGAAGTGCCTGTCTGATAACCTCCGCAGCCCGATGAGGGTTTTGCCTGTTGTCTGCGCTGTAATCATCCCACCACCCGCTGCCTACCTGCTGTCTTCGTTAGTATTTCGGTTGGCAGTTCAAGCAGCATCTCCCAAAATGGCGGCCGCGGCGGATATTGAGCAGATGAACAAGCTCAGAAAGACCCTGGGTCTGCCTCTGTTGAGCGTAAGTGGACAACCTCCACAATCATCTGAAGGACCAACATTCAAAGAATCCAAAAGAAGAGACCAAGACTCCGACAGCGACCAAGATGACGACCCCGCGTCCACCCTAGAGACCCGGGAAGCCGCCGGGTACGAAAACTGGAACCAGTTGCGCGAGGAAGAAAAGAGGCGTGCGCTCCGTGAACAAAGGAAACGGGAGATCCAAAGACAGAGGGATGCCGAGGCTAGGAACAAGAAGCTCGAGGGCAAGGGTCTGGGGGATCTCGATGATGAGGCAGAACTTGACACGAAGGCTTGGTTGAAGGGCCAGAAGAAACGGCAGTCCAAGATCGAGCGCGAACGCGCCGAGCGATTAGCACGAGAGCTGGCAGATCGCGAGAGAGACGCCGCTGTCGAGTATACCTCCAAAGACCTTGCTGGCGTGCAGGTTGCGCACGAAATTGGCGACTTCGACGAAGGCTTGGGAGAGCAGATCTTGACGCTGAAGGACACGGAGATCGGTAAAGGTGATGACAGTGAGCAGGAAGATGTGCTGGAGAATGCGGACCTTATTGCCAGAGAAAAGGTTCAGGAGAAACTGAATCTCAAGAAGCGAAAAGTCTACGATGTTAATGACGACTCTGAAAAGGGACTACTGGCTCAGTACGACGAGAAGAAGCGGAAAGCATTCACCTTGGATGGTCAGGGTGCCACTATCGAAGAACGCGAGGCCAAACGCCAGCAGATCGGCGAGAAACTCAAGAATACCGTCAGCTTGGACGTTCTCAAGGCAGAGCCTGTTTCGGACTATTTGGAGATCAAGATCAAGAAGCCCAAGAAGGAAAAGAAGAAGTCAAAACGCCAGAAACTTGTGGATGAAGATGATGACATCGTCTTTCCACAAAATAATAGCAATGGCGATGCTATGCAGGTTGACTCTGCTGGCACCGCCTCCGCTCCAAGGGCGCGAACTGCTGGAGACCATTTTGATGACGATGAAGATCTTGCGAGTGCCCTTGCGAGAACCAGGACTGCGGTACTGAAGAAGCAGAAAAGAAAGGCTGAAGACATTGTCAATTTGTTGAAACAAGAACAGAACGAAGAGGCTGAAACTGGAGACACGAATGGCGGCCTTGTGCTCGACGACACCACCGTCTTCCTGGACAATTTATCTTCCCGGCCAAGGGATGAGCAGCTTGAACGAGGTGTGAAGAAGTCCATTGAGAAGGCCGAGTCAGAGAGCCCTACTCGGCAGTTGAAAGAGGAAGACGAAGACCACCAAATGGGCGAGGCTTATAGTGGAATTGACAACGAAGAAGAGCTCCTTGACCGCATCAAGCGCGAGCGCTCAACTGTAACGCCAGAAGTGCCGCACACGGGTCTTGAGGAGGAAAAGACACTCGATCAAGGTATGGGAGCCGCCCTCAGTCTTCTCCGACAACGTGGCCTTCTCAAGGAGAGTGATGCACCCAACAAGAATTCTCTGTACAAAGATCGGCAAAAGTTCATCATCGAAGCGCGCTTGCGCGAGCATGAAAATGAACAAAAGGCACGAATGCAGCGCGAGAGGGACCGTCAATCGGGTAAACTGACGGGTATGTCTGTCAAAGAACGAGAAGAGCATGCCCGCTGGCAAAACACCCATCGGGAGCACCAATCTTCCATCCAGGCTGCCGCCACCTTCAACCGGGAATACAAGCCTGATGTGCAGATCAAGTATGTGGACGACGATGGCCGTATCATGAACCAGAAAGAAGCTTTCAAACACCTGAGCCATCAATTCCACGGCAAGGGTAGCGGGAAGTTGAAGACGGAGAAACACCTCAAGAAAATTGCCGAGGAGAAGAAGCGCGAAGCAACCAGCGTTCTAGACAGTAGCAAGGCCACGGGAATGAGCAACGCACAGGGAACGATGGGCAAGAAGAACAAGGTTGCTGGCGTAAGGCTGGCCTGATATCAGTTTTGTGTGTTGTGGCTTGTGCGTTATCTTGACAAGGCTGTGGGTTCTTATAACGGATTCATCGAGAGGGACTTTGGTTGCTGTGGAGGTGACGGGCACGTGACATGGTAGAATGGAATTCCGGCCTCGGGGAAGTTTGGAGGCAGCACCCAGTGGCACCTGGCACTGACCGCGGGTGGCCGGAGCTTATACCTGTAGCTGTTCCGGTGGCTGCAAGCCCCTAGAACCAACCCTGTTTATTGGCTGCGCTCAACCCGATCCCCGCCTAACACGTACCTAGTGGCTCGCCTGTACCTCCCTGGCCTCCTGGAACACGCCCTTCCCCCAAGTATCTGTTCCAGGTACCGAAACGGAAAAGCAAAAGCGTTACGAATTTTTTTTGGAGAAGCAATTTCAGAGACAGTCGAACTGGAAGGGAACCAGAGCAGACAAGAGTTAATTCCAGCACCTCATCCATCATCCATCATAAAGGTCCTCAAGTCCTTCATCTCTCATCTCAATTCATCCTTGGCAGATCCAGATCGAGACGGATAAAGTGTCTCTGCTGTCCTCTTGTTGACTCAAAGTCCCCTGAAGCCATTGTACCTACCACACGACCACCTCGACCGAACGAGCTTCGACTTGAGCTGGCTTTTGCTCTGAAATAGACTTTTCTACAACCTGTCCTTGCGTGTACCATATCAGATATCCATCTCTAGCTTCATTTCTGTTGGCCCTCTCAACAATGCTCTCCACCCTTCGACCTACAGTCGCTCGTTCAGCTCTGCGCCAGCAGGCTGCGACCGCCACACAGGCAATCCGCATCGCGAACGCATCGACATGGGCAAACGTCAAGGAAGGACCTCCTGATGCCATCTTGGGCATCACCGAGGCGTTCAAGAAGGATAGCTTTCCTGAGAAGATCAACCTGGGTGTGGGCGCATATCGTGAGTGAGCACCAGAGCCTGAACGCATTCCCTAGGATTCATCATTGGCCTTTTCCTCCTCCGATAGAAAATGTCACCCATCCTCACGAGCCGTACTGATGTTTGTGTTTCTCTTGCAGGCGATGATAAAGGCAAACCCTACGTCCTCCCGAGCGTGCGCACCGCCGAACAGAAAGTCGTCTCCTCCTCCCTCGATAAAGAATACGCAGGAATCACCGGTGTGCCCTCGTTCACCAAGGCCGCAGCGCTGCTTGCCTACGGACCCAACTCCAAACCAATCCAGGAAGACCGCATCGCCATAACTCAGTCCATCTCCGGCACTGGAGCGCTGAGAATAGGCGGTGCTTTCCTCGAACGCTTCTACCCGGGCGCAAAGACAATCTACATCCCCACCCCTTCGTGGGCGAACCACAGAGCCGTCTTTTCCGACTCGGGGCTCGAAGTTAAGCAGTACAAGTACTACAACAAGGACACCATCGGCTTGGACTTCGACGGCATGCTCGCGGACCTCAAGTCTTTCCCCACCGGCTCACTCGTTCTCCTGCATGCCTGCGCACACAACCCCACCGGCATCGACCCGACCGAGGAACAATGGCAGCAGATCGCCAAAGTCATGAAGGAGAAGTCACACTACCCATTCTTTGACATGGCCTACCAGGGATTTGCGAGTGGTGACACCAACAAGGACGCATACGCCGTGCGCCTGTTCATTGAGCAAGGCTTCGGTCTCTGTCTGTCACAGTCTTTCGCCAAGAACATGGGTCTATACGGCGAACGTGTGGGCGCCTTCAGCATCGTGTGCGACAGCGCCGAGGAGAAGAAGCGGGTCGAGAGCCAGATCAAGATCCTCGTGCGTCCGTTGTATTCCAACCCACCGGTCCACGGAGCCAGGATTGCCAGTGAGATTCTGAACGATGCGGGGCTCAACAAGCAGTGGCTCGGTGAGGTCAAGGGCATGGCAGACCGGATCATTGAGATGAGGGCTCTGTTGAAGAAAAACCTCGAGTCGCTGGGAAGCAAGCATAACTGGGATCACATCACGAATCAGGTACGTCTCAGCCGTCCGCGGAGCCAAGAGAAGATAGCCCCAACCCACTGATATAAATGAGAGCTGGGACACTGACAGTTATGCTTCTAGATTGGCATGTTTGCCTACACCGGCCTGACGGCCGAGCAGATGGATAAGTTGGCCAAAGAGCACTCTGTGTACGCGACCAAGGATGGACGTATCTCCGTTGCGGGCATTACCACCGACAACGTCAAGAGATTGGCAGAGTCGATTTTCAAGGTGACTGGTTAAATTGGGTCCCAATGACACCTCTCTGTGTTCCAATACGAGCAGGCAAGGAGTTTTGGGTTAAGAGCGAATACTCTCCAAGACTACCAGCCAGCAATACTCGGCTGTCTAGCATAGGAAGCCATTGCTGACGATCTTGCTGGTGAGTGAGTGTCTAAGCCAGTTGGGGGTGGAGATTTTGTGGTTTTTTGTTTAGCGTATCGATCTGCACGTTCCGACTTCACACCAGGCACCATGTATCAAAATCGAGGGCGGCATCCGGAGATAGATAGAACAGGGGCGGACAAAACTCTCCATAGATTTGAGCAAATCACACAAAGAATGTTGAACGTGGAAGAATTCATCATGCGATTTTATCTTTCCGTGTCTCTAACTGTGCCCCACGGAGAGTGGTTTTGATTGAGATGGCTGTTTGATTACATGCAAACAGGAGAGGGGAGGGAAGCAGGAAATCGACCGAATGCAGCATGCACCATATCCATCCCTCTGGACGCCTGTGTAGGGTAGTTTTGAGGTACGCGGAAGGGGTACGTACATGTATATGTACATAATGTGTACCCCCATAGAAGAATGCGTATGCATTATGTATCTACGTATGCCATGAATGCATATAGGTATCTAGGTAATTAGGTATCTCGAACCTCCTCCCGTCACACCCATCCTTCTATTTCACCTCGATACTGGAGTGTACATATACGCATTTATTCCATATCTAACGAAAGCGGAACAGACACAGACAAAGCAAAGACGAGAAAAAGGTAAGGGCGAGGTTCATTATTGATTAATTAATCGGGATCCCCGAAACAACCAATAATAAGCACCAGGAGCCACGAGCTCGGGCTAGGGCCAAGGCGTTGACATGTCTGCATGTCCAAGGTCCCAGAACAGCGGCACCGGCACCGGCACGGCCACCGGTACCAACACCAGCATCAGCACCAGTGCACAATTGAGAGGGTTCAACTTAAACATCTTGGGAGACCTTGGGATCTCTTTCGGCGCGACCATCTATGGATCTGGGCGCTGGGCTGGGGGAATGAATACACAGCACACGGAGGTGAGGACCTCGTACCCGATCGATGCGTCTCTTCTATTACTTGAATGTTCAATGTTTTCTTCTCGTAAAGTAAGCGAGATGGAAATAATATACTGTACCTCGTACCTCATACCTTGTCTTGTCGATTGTTCCCCCAAATGGGTTTGACGAGGAGGTGCCCAGAAAGGATGTGTTGAAAAAAAGGGAGTTTGGCCGTATTTGGCCCGCCTCGATCTCCCTCCCTCTCTCTCTCTCTGTGCACGCTATCACCGCTGGCCATGTGGGCAACATGTGGGTAGCATGCAAACTAAAAAGAAACTATATCCCGGATCCCCTTTTGCTCCAAGAGGCCGACCGACCCCCTTATACCACCACCCGTCCAGACATCCACCAGACAGCCGTTCTGGGAGGGGGGAAACCATTTACTGGGTCTTCCGGGAGAGATTTCCAACGGCTCAGACAAAGTCTTTCCGTTTACCTTTTTGCTGCTCGGTGCCGCTAGCCTCACCGCTGAACGCCTCCACGTCTCTTGTGTTCGCTTCTTGTTGCTCAATAATTGCTCGCGACCCGAGATCTCCCCAGGCTGGCAGAGGCTGGCAGGGTCGCGGGTGCAGGCGGTTCCCGCCGCAGTGGAGGGCCGTTTCACTACCATGGACATTTCGACTGCTCGTGTCATGGGAGAGGGGTTGAATCAGTTGACCTTTTGTTCGTATAGTATTCTCTCACCAGCAACCACCAAACAAAGCCCAGACAAATGCCGGTCAAACTGCGTTGGGAAGTCGAGGTAAGGTGGGGAGAGCCGCTGCTTGCTCCCGAACATGTCGTTTGGGCCCTTACTCCCCCCAACCGAGTGGGAAGACCAAGAGTGTGTTCCAGTGGCGCCAGTGCTAGGCTCTGGCGTGATGGCAGCCGAATGGGCGCCCAAGCTGCGGGTTGACATCATTGGCTTTGTGGTCTCTTCGCCTACCCATCGGTGCGCCACTGCTTGCTTTTTCGTCTTTCTCTTGCAGCTTCAGCGGCCGCGTGGGCTGCACGAAAAGGGGACCAATCAAGCCTATTTCAGCGCTTAGTTGACCCCTTGGACAAATACTTCTGTTCTATAAAGTCGTCAGAGGCCCTCCTGTGTTGCTGCCCCGAGACTGGTGACTTGTGCTCGTCTGCACTCCGTACGACACCGATGGGACCCTGAACGCTTATCGACGTCATCGCGCAGGTTCGAATTGAGGCAAAATTTTTGACGTCCAAGGAGGCAGCGTAGCAGCAAATTCGAGGGGACAGGGTGATTCGGAAAACGAGGGGCAAACAGGCCTCGAGCGACCTCCACAGTAATGGCAACTAGCTGGAGGAGGTGGCCCCCTCCGTTGATTTTTGGATTGCATGCACCGTAGACAGGCGGACTGAACACTCACCAGAGGGATGAAATTGTAGTTGCACAGGGCATGCCGTCAGCTTTCCCGATTCATGGCGTATCAGTGTCGATCTGCCGTATTCCTGGCCGGTAAACCGACTGTTTCGGGAATGGACCCAACTGTGCGGCTGCTCGTTGGCTCAAGCGTTCTGGGGAGTCTAAATATGCTCCTGCAGGATAAGAGGACTTGTCTTGTTTCCCAACTGGAGTGGCAGAAGACTGGAGAGTGAAAGCATTCCACCTTCCGAAGTCCGCTAAAAAGTGGTGGTGTTGGGTGCGATTGGGGAACCACAAATAGTCACCTCATCTCTTGAGTCACTTGTTCTCCGTCAAGCAGGGTATTCCCCACGCGACGAGCCACCCGTCAGCTTACCGAGCCCAAGATACGAGTAGCTGGCTGGTGGCTGGAAAGAACGGGATGTGGTGGTATCGCCGATGTCTGTTTTGAGGGTGAGAGAGTATAGATACGTAGGTAGAAGCCGTGGGAGTGGTAATCTATGGGAGGTACCGATGGAGGGATCGAGGGAGGTGAGGAGTGAGCAAAGGGTCTCGTTGGAAATCGGAACGAGAGTAGAATGAATAATGGGTCTCGAGACGAGGACTGACTGGTGGTGGGAGGGCGGGTATCCTAGGTCGGCCGTGGTTCTCTTGCGTGCCGTATCTCTCTGCCTCTCTCTTGATGCCCACGGGCTCCAGTTTTGTTCCTTGCGTTGTCCTTAGCCCATTGAGGTGGTGAAAATCCCTTCAGCCTCGAACTGGTTCATCATAGAGTAGGCTCCAAAGTCGCCAAGCAGACAAACTCGTCCCCAGATTTTATTCCCTTTACCTCAAGCTCCCTTGTCGCACCCATCTCTTCCAGACGAGCGTCCAGGTATACGACAGGGTCGCCTCACACCCTTCGGACACGGTCGAAGTTTCAGGGTCCTACTTTCTTCCTTCTTGTTCCATTCGTGTCTTTTGGCCGCGTCCGAGTGTGAAGTGGGATTGCGCTTGGCCCCCGCTTGTCTTTGGGACGACTTGACGCTTTTGGTGGTTGATCTGCGCTGCCGGACGGAGATCTTGGGCTCGGTTGCTCGCGAGACAAAACGCATATCGCAGGCCAGCATCGCAGGAAGTAGCCGGTTGACCCGAGTTTCGCACAAGAGAGCAGGGCCTGAGGTACGTTAGCAGCAGTCTTTTTGCCCCTCTCAGTTGGTCCAGGGGTGGTGCATTTTCAATCGCAGTTTGGTGCATGGGTGCGTAGGATTGGAGTTTTTTTTTTCTCGAAGGGACATTGACCCCCTTCACCACATCGGTAGCCCCGCCCCTTGGGACAAAAAAGCTGAGAGAAAACAAGAGCCCCGTCAGATCTGTTCCTGATATCATTTTGCAGGCCCAGTGCTGTTCAGCCTCAAGCAAACTTGCCGGCTTCTGGTGAGGGTATTCCAAGGGACATTTTTCGAATGAGAATTGGTCGCTCTCCCGCTCTCCCGCCCTCGCCGCAGACTTGAGCACCTCTGATTTCGGCAGAGCGAGTTGATTGAGCTTCAGGATCAGCAATCATCGACAAAGACGTCCGACGTACGTCACTTCCCACTGGTCGAGCGGTTTCAAAATTCGTCAATTCGGCTTCCCAATTCACTGCAGGCAATCGTCCGCCGACAACATCTCGTAGCATTTTTGTACAACTGCAGTGTTACTTCCATCTACAATCTCAACGTTGGATTGCCGAAGGAGTTGATCCGTTTGCTGGGATCTGATTACCAAAAGTCTTCGGCTCCCGCACATCCTGGTTGCCTCTTGCATTTTACTCGACTGTTTACCTTTTCCCCTCTGTGGGATTCTGAGGTCGGTTGAACCCGTTGCACATACTTTGAAGGGTCTTGTGACGCCAGCCAGCACGAGGGTTTTGAGTCTCGATCTGACCATCTTGGTAAACCGCTGACACCATGTCTGCAGACAGACTATTTCCACCAGCGGCCTCTCTGCTATCCTTATCTTCACCGCTGACTCCGCATCATTAACATCAACGACACCATTGTCACCCTGGTTGCCATCCCCAGACACGCCTGCGCCGGTCTTTGGAAGGATACCCTACAAAGCGGCGAGAGAGATTGTGACGCTCCTAACAGCCAAGGGCTCGCCCACCACCTCGAATCAGTCTGCACCTGCCCACAGGCTCGTTGTTTCACGTACACGTGACGCCATGTCTGAGGAAGTAAGTACGACAGGGAAACAGCGACGACCCATTCCGGGACAGGGGCTGAAAAGCATCGTGGACCTGCCATGGCTGACGTGTGGGCTCGCAACAGATCGAATTCGACTTCGGTGATAATGTCGAGAAGAGCACGTTTGAACAGATTCTCGACATGGACGAGGAAGATGATCGAGACTTTTCAAAGTCAATAGTCTTTGGATTTTTGGAGCAAGCAGAACAGACTTTTGGCAAAATGGACACTGCCATGTGAGTCTCTGCATGCCGGCTGCCGATGGTCACGTCTCGCACGTCTCGCTGCATGCGTTCGGGGTGTAACTGACCCGTGTTTTCCAACAGGAAAGAAAAAGACCTCGCCGAGCTTTCCAGCCTGGGTCACTTTCTCAAAGGCTCGTCTGCGACATTGGGCTTCACAAAGGTCAAGGATGAATGTGAGAAAATCCAACACTATGGACACAAGAAAAACGAGACCGGCGAAGTGGATGAACCAGATGAAGACAAGTGCCTGAGACTCATTGGCGAAAGTCTTGCTGAGGCTAAACGAGCTTATGAGGTCGTCAATAGCCTGATGAAGCAGTTCTACGCCGAACCCTGACGAAAATTGGGTTTCCCGGGATCAACGTTCCTGCGCACGAGCACTGGCATCACCACCTGGTTCTATGTTTCAACGAGAGAAATCTGGGATCTGGACCACCAGCTGGTTTGTCTACGGAGCCGAACGAGACGACGGCACTCTTTCGCAACCCCATGACTCGAAGTGCCAGCGTGGAATCGACCCAATCACTTTCCAAGACTCCTCTTTACATACGGCATGCGTTTAGACTGCAAGACATGATGACTTGTTTGATTTCATTTGGGACGGGGTGGGAATTGGGCATCGTTCGTCATCGAACTGAGGACTGACAGAACAGAAATTCTTGCACGAACTGTTCGGGGTTATGCGCCCACGAACGGATACATAGTAACCCCTTTCACCATTCCCCTTTCTCTTGAGGCAATCGTCTTTGCTCCTATTTTTGTCTCCAAACGCTGTCTTTGACTAATCATGCAGCCACAGTTCTCTTGTCTTCTTTTGCCTCCAAATCGATATTGGGTTGCACTCGCGGTGTTTGGCGACAGTGCTACATGGTGAGCGACAGAATACAAACCGATTTCCTTCGCCGCTGGTTATGCTGGTCCTCCTGAATCGCACGCTGCAAGGAGAATCATTGTCACTCGTTTTGTCCACTGCAGCACCGTACCAAACTAGCTGTCAAGCTCAGACACAACGCGAACAAGGGACATCATAGAGAGCAAGATATCTGCCTCCGGCACAACGAGAACAGTAAGAGAGGTGCAGGGTACAGAACGAAAAAGGCAACAGCCGATGCCAGACGCCCGATCTGCAAAGCAGTTGGGCACCCGTAACACACAGGAGTCATGATCCATCACAGCCTGTGGCTCAATTCATCCTCTCAACACTGCGGTTGTTGAAATGTAGTGCTGCCACTATCAGTACTAGGAGCAGTTGCATCTCTCACAGGTGTCATGATACGACACGGGGTGTTTAATATTCTTCGATATACCTCGGTTGATCACCAGAAGCGTTTGAATGTCGGGTGGCTCGATTGGAGGACATGCTGCTTGTCTCGAAGAAAGTCTACACGGTGGTAACATGTCCGACGACCGGTTGGAGATGCGAGCCATATCCACGTCTTCTGACACCAGCTCTGCGGTTCCAGTGGTGAGGCATCGGGCTCAATGTGCTGCACGGAGGTGTGAGTGGAGTGATGGCGCATTTGAAGGATGTCTGTGGTGATGGCATTGGAACGATGCTGAATGTTGCAGTCTGACCTTGCGCTCTGGCAGCAGCAGTCGAGGCCGCGCTCACGCCCTTCCCACGGATATCACTGCTGGGCTGGTCGTGCTGATGCTCGTGCAGATATGCGTGTTTCAGCGTTGTCGTCAGAATTTGTGGCTGCCACCTGTCACCCCAGTGCCCTGCCGGCCCCCATGTTGCGTATTGGAGGGTGGGAAACTCTGTCTCTATCCCTGAGGCTGTGGCTTCGCTGGTCCTGATGTCGTCGTGCAGCCAAGAATTCGGCAACAAGGGTGCTTGTTGATGTCCACTTTCAAACGGACAAGGACCTGTTCGGGCAAGGGAGTGTTCGACGATACTCGCACCTGCGGCTCTGCTGGACATCGGGGAAGCTGGAGTAGAGGCGCGAAAAGAAGAGATCGAACTTTCAATCTCCCAGTTGTTCTGACTTGGTGGTGAGGAAAAGGATGACGAAGACTGCCTCATTATACCAGCATCCTGAGGCTCGTTGAGATCACGATACTCCTCCGGGATCGGGCTGTCGTCTCCATCATCGGCGCAGAATACACGTGCCTCTATCGCCGTCGAATGGCCACGAAATTGAGCCTGAGCCTGAGTCTGAGACATGACGGGGATGATGTGACTGTCGGTTGTCGCCGCAGACACAGAGAGCTCCTTCGCAGGGACACCCGCTTCTGCACCACCGCCGCGGCTTGCGCTCCTCCTCTCTTGTGCCCGAAACGCCAATTCGGCAAAGAGTCCAGCGAACCGGCTTCGTCTCGGGCGGTTTCGATACTGGATCGCCAGGCTTGGGGACTCCATCAGCGTCATCGTTCCTCCACGCCTCTCAGATCCCCTGCCTCCGTCGCTTGCGATTGTGATTGTGAATGTGAAGTGCAATGGGGGTTACCGAACAGAACAGAGCTCCGCTAGAGCAGAGAGAAAGAGATATGGGGAGGAGAGACGCGGTCTTTCTCGTGACGACCGATACACGAAGGGGGGGGGAGTTGGGTTGGAGGACGAAGAATAAGGTATCGACGATATCCGTGGGCCAACAAGAGAAGAACGTTCGGGTCTTGGAATGAGGATTGAAGAGAGAGTCTTCTTGAAGCAAAGGAACGAGAGTATTTGCACAAGGAAAAACGAGGCCGTATATATGTATATAATTACTGTGTCCATCATCATCACCACCGTCTCCATCTCCAGAGCCACTATACAATGCAGTAAAACGCAATGCAATGCAATGCAATACAGTTCTTTGCTTCTCTTGCTTTGTCTTGTCTCCGGCTTGTCGGTAGCCAGCCGTGTTTGCATTCCGTGTCTGCGATTGCGGTTGGGGCTGTGGCTGTGGCAGTTTTTGTTTGTATCCCGACCCTTGTGTTTGTCGTCGTCGTTGTCTATCGACACGCAAGTCTACACGTTTCTCTTGGTCTCCGGGGTGGTCCGGGCGTCCAGGCGTCCAGGACTCTTGGGAACATCCTCGGGTCTAGGAATCAAAGACACTGCAGGGAGAAGGAGAAAGAAACTAGGGACAGCGAGCTGGAATGGAACCCTCTTACAACAAACAACAAACAACAAACCAAGTTGGCGTATTTGTCCTCAGAAAACCCACACTAGATGCATACATCGAAAGAGGGACATTTCTCTAGATTGCCCTCGATTAATGCAATGCAAGGACAAAAGAAAAAATACTAAATAATGCAAAGGTATTAATGTCCGCCATTGACGACGACGACGATGACGATGCTGATGCTGATGCTCCGTGTGAATCCCGCCTTGTCCCCTTTGATAAAATGCCACCCACAGACCTGCCGCAAGTCGATGCCACCAGCCAATGTTGTCCCCTTGTTGCGCCATGGTTCATGATTGCGCCTCTGCCTGTGCCTGTGCCTGTGCCTCATAATTGAATGGTGTATGCCGAACCCTGCCGTGGTATCAAAATCACCAGACTCCTTGCTGCTCGATAACCTCGGAACATTATCCTAGCCCACACCCATGCCTGACCGACTTAGTTCGTTCCCTCCAAAGGGTATTCCTTGTTTTTATACAAATTTCAAAGGCATAATTTGTTGATCACCGTGCTCAACCATGACAGACATGGTTGTTCGTTGAGCACTGCGGATAGTGACGGAATTCCCGACTTTCTGCTCTTGGGCCTGGCCGTCCTCGCAGCTATACACTCGAGTAGATAGCTCGACATTCTATCCCAGGATCGTCGCTGATCGACTTCTTTGGTAGAGGACTTGCCACCATTAGGAACACCCTTCACACCACGGTCACTTCGAGTTTCAGACCCCCTTCACCAGAGGTCGGCAAAGGGTCTGAAGCCCATGCTACATGACGTATCGTTCCTGTCGATTGTCCTGGACAGCCAGTGGCATTGAAGTCCAATCAGTCGGAAGCGGCATGTGGGTAGCCATATGAGGCTGACGAGGTCGAAGACCATAGTCCTCGGGCTCCGTGCTCTGAGGTCTTCGAATCGCACTTCCAGGATAGTAGAGCGAATGCCCACCATAGGCTGGTTCTGGGTAACCGTAAGTCTCCAATGAGGCTGGTGTTGGCAGTGATCCGCCACCAGGCGACCCCCACGCCAGAGCTCCCAAGTGAGGAGACGTACTGCCACTGGTGGTGCCGTTGGCGGGAGGCTCCAGAGGTTGAGGTGGTCCATATGCTGGCGGATGAGAGGTGACAGGTCGCTGTTGCGGCGCACTCGTATATTGCTGGAGGGAATGGCTCGTTAGAGGTGGTGTCGAGCGGGGCGAATTTGGCCCAAAGTCGGTCCGCATATGAGGCGGTAGGGAATGAGTTTGGGGTAAGAATCCATAGTCTGAACCTTGACGTTGCATGCCACTGGTCATAGGGGGAAGCTCTGAATGCGGTGAAATTGACAAGGTTCGATCTGCGGGCGATGCTGTGGAATTCCTCGAGGAGCCTCCTGAAGTCGACTCGTAGATGGACTGGCTCCGGGGATGCGATGGTGCTAACTTCGCATTCACCTCCGCGGCAGCTTGCTCCAGTGTGCCCGTGTGTTGGATTTGGTGCCTCGTCAGGGTGGTACGTCTTGTGAAGGTCTTCTGGCAATTGGCAAATTCACACTTGTATGGACGCTTTCCCGAGTGGATGCGCCGGTGCCGTGCAAGGGAGCTGGAGTCTGAGAAGGGCTTACGTGCCGAATTAGTCTCTGGGGATGACTTGGTTGGTATTCCAAACTCACCTTGCCACAATGACCACACAAGTGCGGTTTCTCTCCTGTGTGAACCCTCACGTGCACAGTCAAAGCAGATCGTTGTATGAATGACTTGTTGCAGCCTGGGTGGTTGCAAGCGTGAGGTCTGTCACCGCTATGAATCCGTTCTGGTGGGAAGGTTAGTGCGTTGCCCATGCCATGTAGATATGGAGGTCTCTCACCGTGTCTGGCAAGATCACTGCGTCGTGCAAACCCTTTCGAGCAGGTCCCGCAAGGAAATAGTTTGGGAGCCGGCTCGCCCTTGATCTGGGTAGGGGGCAAGTTTTCGTCCGAGATGGTGGTCTGGCTGTCGTGCCTTGGCATGTAACTGCTCGCTGCGTACATCTGAGGGCTATTCTGAGGCGGCGCCATAAGACTGTACGGCGTCACATGAGACTGCGGGAGGGATGGCTGGTGGTGAGTCATATCCGGGCCGTGGTCCATGCTGTACGCTGCACCGTCCAGGTGAAGTGATTGCTGAAACCGGGCCAGCTCGTCGCCGCCCTCAGATCGCTTCCTCGAATTCAGGAGCGTCGAAACGTCCATGCCTCCCTTGACTGGAAGAGGTGGCGATAGTGCCAGAGCCCGCTGATAGACACCCAGAGCCCGAGGATTTGGGAGGCGTTGGAAATTGAGCCCGAGGTGTAATGACTGCATGATTTTACCTGTTAGCAGAGGAATACGCAGACGAAGGAGGAACGGAAGATGGGAGTCGAGGCATTGAAGAACACCTTGGCCTTCAAAGGATCAGTGCTGGGACGAAGAGGGTCAAGGCGCTGTGGAACGCAGACGCTCATGCCTTTGCCCTTGCTGGTCCGACAGCTGGAATGGTCAAGGGCCTCAATGCACAGTCCATTGTCCTCAAGAGACCACCACCAAGTGTACGGGGTGTTATGGTATCTCACCTCAGGCAGTAGAAGACAATCGACCAGATGCTGAAAAGAAAGCACCAAAGAAGGGAAACAACTGAAAGGTGGCAGATGTGTAGCTCCCCGAAGTCACCTACACCCGACAGGAATGCCAGCAAAACAAGGGGAGCAGCAATGCTGGTATTCCCTTGGCAACCACCTAATTCTTCTCCGAGACAAGTTCTTCGTCGACACCAATAACTCGGACCTCTGTCCCTGTGACGCAAATCTGGCTGGTCTCTGGTCTGGATTGGGCGGCAATGTTCCAGGTCTCCGTCAATTGGCGTTGGCGTGGGTAGATGTCGGAGATATGCTTGCAACGCAAGAGTGAAGAGGCCGTTGTCAAGAGGTTCCTGGATTTCTGGAACTCGACCTTCCCGCACCAGGCGGTATTTGAGAATGAATGAGGTGTTGTTTGTGTATAATGATAAATGTTCGATAGACCCTCGCATATAATCTTCCAGCCGCCAGTACCCCGATCACCAGCCGTTAGAGGCGACTCCAATGCCAACGGAATCGCTCCTCTAGAACCGGGGGGTCGATCCAAAGGTACAGAGCCAGAAGGTCAAGACTGCATTCGATTGTCCTTGTAGGGAGCATCGGAGCGGCGGTTACCGGAGGCGGAAGTTGAGGAGCCGCGAGGTGAAGGGATAGCGGTGGTTCTTCTGAATCTGGACTGCACGGAAGAGGAAGAGATCGAAGCGGCGATTGAAGGGAGTGTCAGCGATGGGATTGGCAGTTGAGGACAGGAGGAGCCGTGCATCGAGCGCGGTCTCGCTGGGAGAAGTGGCAGCAGTAGTGGCAGCAGCAGCAATAGTAACGACAATGTGGAATTGGTAGCATAGACGGCGGGAGTATGAGGGAGGGCACAGACAAAAATGGTCAGGCACGGATCGTCTGAGAAAGGGTCACAAGGGTGTAGGGACGAAGGCTTGTTTCTTTATGTCTCGAGGGACACTGCCAGAGCCAGCTGGAGTCGCAGAGACAAGGAAAAAGGCAATTCAAGAATTCAAACACATCATGACTCTTTAGGAGGTTGTTTGAAGCCACTGTAATCGTCGTGAGGTACAGTGGTCTGCCAAAAAGTTTGAGGCGTTTGTTGGAGGTGGAACTGAGGGATTGGGATTTTGGGGGGAGGAGGAGAGAGAGGGGCCGCCTTAACTGCCTTAACTAACTGGCTTAACAGCACCTGGTGGCGCCTGGTGGCACCAGCTTTTTTAACTGCCTCAACTGCCTACCCACCTACCTTAGGTGACCTAAGTGCCTAACTAATTACAGAGGTAATGAACTTGGGGTCTGCCAATCCGAAACGGCGTCGGGTTCCTTGGGCCCTTGCCACGCTTGCTTAGACAAGCTGCAGGGTGCGCTGCAGGTTCGCAGCCAACAGCCAAGGGGAGCTTTCTCTGTCTCTGGTGTCTCCATCCCCGGCCCCAATTCCCTGATGGGTCCCCTTTGTTCTACCTCCTCCACCTCCTCGTATCAACCTGGTATTCCAATTCCTTCTAGTTCTCCCCCTTCTCACACTTTGCGTTCCTACTAAGTTAGGCTCTGGCAAATGAGGTGTGCAAGGGTATACGAGTACCGACACTGACATGAATGATGCTCTCCACCAAAGCCAAGTCCCTGCATGGCGTTCGAACTCTATGGCTCGTTTCCCTCACCTCATACCTCCTCCGTGTACCTCATACAACTACGGTTCCATGATGATGAGACTGCATAACCCTTCAACTTGCTCATCTCGGGGCATAAACCCATGCACACATGTGTCTCGCTTGTTGCTGCTGGCATGGCATGGCATGGGCCTAACTCGACCAAGGTAATCACCTCTTTGGGATCTTATGCGATTGATAACACTCAGAGAGATCGACCGTCATCTACCGAGATCACGAAATGACCCCTCCTCCTGTACGAGTACCTCCTCATCCTTCCTCCTCGTCGACTTGCTGGCTTGTAAGCGAATACAAGCTTGTCAGCATTGACAGCATGGTCTGAGAGAGAGAGAGGAAGATTAAGCCAGCCGTCGCGGCCCAGCAAATGCCTGGATCAGCGGGTTTTCGGTACCTGCCAAAATGTTCTTGGTTCGCTGGAGTTTGGCAATCCGATGTCCTTGGCTTCGGCTTTGTCTATTTCAACATGTCTCTCGTCAATAACCCATGCCAGAACAACTACGAAGTACCTACCTCGTACTCCCTCCAAAATCCAACCTGTTTCCTCCAATCAAACCAAGACCGGCAAGTTCCTCCTCCCCGGAAAGAGTTAGACCAAAGCGTGGGTTTCCGATCCTCTTTGTCTGACCAGAAGAGACTCCCGGCGATGATCTCTTATGCTGCTTGTGCAAGAAATCCTTGACCAGGCACGAGTATGAGGCATTCGGTATGCATGTTCCAAATCCCATATCTCGGCGTCATGGCTCGTGGAGCTTACCTATGGAGGATGAGCCACGCGTGCATCACTCAGCAGGAAGGAAGCTTGAAACGATGCACATGCGCATCCTGTGGAGCGACGCACTCACCAACGGTTCCGCACCAGTCTCTCGCACCAACCACTCCTGGGGAGCTGATGAGCACAATGACCAAGAGACCAGATCCCCAGGTATGTGTGTGATGTATGTCAGAGGCCTGGATTGGATCGTCGTCGTTAACCAACATGCAAAAACCGAATATGTCACCACTACTTGAGCATGTTTTTCGTATACAGCTTCTGGAGAAGAAACAAAGAAAAAGGTTGGAAAAAGTCGATTGAGAAAAGTTCCGCGCTCCGGCCCCGATACCCCGTTTCCGACATATGCATCCCATCATCATTTGAAATTCTTCATATGCTTGATTCCTGATTCCTGATTCCTTTTTGTCTTTCTTCTTGGCTGCTGCTCAAAGCCCAGCGCTCATCGGGTGTCAGGCACATCTTTGAAGGGAAAAAAAGAACATCAAAGGGCTTTCAGCTGGACAGGGACAGATAGATGGAGACAACAAAGAGAACTTTGGTCGGGAAGACGTTTTTTCCTTTTCTTTTTGGTTTGGGTCTTCTTCTTCTTTGTACACAGGACACCGATCTCCTCAATCATATACCCTTGTATCATAATAACAGATATCCCAAGAAGATGGAACTCGCATGAGCGGCTTTGCAGTCCATAGTCACGTACATTTCGCCTCGACGGCATCGGAGCGAATGCGAAATCCCCCGTTCGTTTCCCCTTCATTCCTTTTCATTCGTTTCAACCTCCGCCAAATGCGCTTCAAAATCCCGTGTGCCTTTTCGCGAGAGCACTCCCAAAAGTAAAAAAAGACGCTCCTTATTCCCCTTGGATGTCGTTTGGAGGAAGGATGGAAGAAAAACACCCCCTGCAAACACTCGGCTGGAGTTTCTCAACGTCTGTACTTCTGGATACTGGGGCGACTTGGTGCTCGTAACAATCGCCCTCATCCAAGAAAGGGGTTGTCGCCTCATCTCCTCCTTGTCGGACACATTGCCATACCTCATCCCTCCCTACCTCTTGAACATGGCTTGCACATCCTCTTTCCTCCAGTCAATCTCTAGACTGCCCTCGTAGACTCTGTCCACGATCGTCTTCATCCGGTCGTGGGCGTGAGAATATCGTACTGCACATTCTTCAAACACCCGCGCGATCAGATCCTTCTTCCCAGCCCTCTCGAGGGTTGTTGACGACGGATCGTCCGCATCAGTGAAGTGCTTTTCGATCCTCTTCTTCAATGTCTCCACGCCCTTTCGGACCTCTTTGGCGTCATAGCTGCCGAGAATCTTCTTGGCTGCGCTGCGGGAGTGGGATGGCTTGTTCGCAATCGACGTAAAGGACGAGTCGTTGCCCTTCATGAGCGCTTCGGTGCTCTCCAAGAAATCAAGCCATTTGCCCAGTGGCCGTCGGATCACAGCATCCGTGTACTGTGCGAGATGGGATAGTTGATCGCGCGACGCCCGTTCCACCCATTCTTCGAGGACCGCATTGTTGTGTGTCTTCACTTCCTCAACAAAGAAGTTCATGTTCTCGATCAAGAGAATATGATAGTTCAATGCCTCTTTGTCTTCGGGGTCCCCGCTCAGTGGTACGTTCGAAGGGCCAGTCGTTGTCCCACCAGAAGAGTTTGCGGCCGGATTGTCTTTGGCGATGAAGTTGAGAGACTCCCACATGGCTTTCAGAAGTTTGGTGTACGCGTCGTTGACGATGAAGCGCACTTCGAGTGACTCGTGGTGTGCAAATTCCTGAGGAATCATGTCTTCAACCACGGCAATAAAATCGGGGAAGATCCTCATGAAAGAAATCAGACCTTTCCTCTTCTTGACCTTCACCTTGGTTTCCTCAATCGCCTTGACTTGTTCTTCCACAAATCTATTGAAGAGACCCATCAGGCGTTCATGAAGGGTTCTCACTGTCCGCGTGATGAATTCTTGGTTCGTTTCCTCGTACTTTGACAAGCACTGTTCGAGTGAGACCAGGACGCCAATGCCCTGCAATTGATCCATCTTGAAGACCCATTCCATCAAACCCTGAAGGTCTGTGGGCCAGAATGAGTAGATCCCTTCTGTAGTGCGCTGTACAATCTTGGCCAAATTACGATCTGGATCGTAAGCTTGTTTGGCCTGCAAGTTGGGCAGCTTGCGCTGTTCAGGAGGTCGAGATTGCACTAGTTCCATAAAATCCTCGTTCGACTGTGAGTTCAGATGGAAGAAATGTACAATGAAATTCTGTTCTTCCGAAATGGCTGTGGCTTGTTGCTCTAGGACAGTGTCGAATACCGCCCAAGCATCGGGTTTGCCGTCTCGTCTTTCGCCAACCGAATGTCTCATAACGCTTGCCTTCACTGCTCTGCCACGTTTAACTGTGAGCTTGCGAGCTGCCGTGGAAAGATTGGACTCCTCTGCCTTCTCTTTCTCTTGGTGGGTGAAAAGGATTTCCTGCTCCTCGCCCATGGGGTGCCTGACAGTCTTTCTCAGACCCATGCTGAAGTCTCGGAACTGGTCTTGGTAGATGCTCTTGACATTGATTTCGTAGCTGCCAATCAATGTCTGCCATTCATACTGGTTGACTTCCCGCACAAAGAGCATCATAGCATTGTAGACCCAAAGCTCTTGTCGCGAAGCGTTGAGAGCCCGTAGGTTGAGTGTGAAGGAGGATGCCCCAGAAGAAATGCTGATGCTGGCATTTTCCTCACTTGTACGCTGCTCAGCCAGTTGGAACATGGCCTTCATGTGCTGGTTGAAGCGGTTGACAAACATCATGCTCTCATCCTTATATTCCTCCTTCTTCTCACGCACCGCTCGCATCTTGGTGAGGTCCGCTTCGGCATTCGTTGGAAGTCCAGTGCGATTGCTTGCTGTGGTTGCTTGACGGAGTTTGTTTTGACGCAGGTCTGGATCAATTGTCAGCATGGCTCTGTAGAGCAAACTCAGTGCACGCTCGACTGCGTGGACGCCTTCGAAATTGTCGATCGGTGCTTGCCGTAGAGCGCGAAGATCTGAGGGTGATATTGTCAATGTTCTCAGGAGATTTTGCAACTCAGCCTGCAGCAACTTCTGATTGGCAGTCTGCACTTGCAACCCCTGTCCTTGTGCCTCGATATACTCGATATCTTCGTGGAGAGTATCGAGCTCATGGGCATACAAGGTCAATAACCCGTCAAGCTCTTCACATTCAGCAATCGCCTTTTCGAACGCTTTTCCGAGCTCCTGAACTTTGGTCTCCTGGTGTTCGACATGGCCGAGCCAGCCACTCGCTTGAGCACGGCCAATTTCCCTTCGAATGTCGGTCTCGAAGTTGTCCAAAGCATGGTCTTTGGCAAGTCGCCCATCCCAAGAAAATTCTGTCAAGATTTCGTTCAGATCTGCTCCGCGGCCCTCAGTGACCCGTGGATCAATACCTAAAGCTGTGCAGTGCTTCTCAACTTCCGCCTCCAGTCTTTGCCGACGTTTCCTTTGTGGCGAAGAGGACCGGCCCTTATCCGGCGACTCCGCACTCGGTTCTTCCTTTGGAACCTCAGGCTCGGCCGGGAGAGGCTTTTCTGCTGGCGTTTGCGGTCTGGCGACGCTGTCTGAGGTAGCAGAACGCTCAACCTGAACTCGAGGAAGAGGCTCACTAGATACAGGCTTCGGTGTCGGCTGGTCCTTTTCATTTTCAGTTGTGACCGGATCAGGTGTTCCGCTCCTTGGGCCATCCGAGCTCATGCCTCTCTTCAAAGGCGCCGGGACAACACTGGTTATGCCATCGGGCTCGTTGGAGAGTTTGTCCTGCATTGCCTTTAATCGCGCACCCGCACCGCCTTGACGTGGTTGAAATGCACCCGCGGCGAGGGCAGCTTTTCGGAATTGGTTCGCGATGTCCTTACCAGACCTCTTCTTGATCATAGGCCCAAGGCCGGGGCGATGCTCTTCTTCAGGTTTTTGAGGGGCTGGAGGCTCGAGTGGCTCTGGAGCCATGGGCTCGTTTGGAGTTTCGACGGGTTCGGGCTCTGACGTAGTTACTTCTGTGTACACCGTCCTTGGTGGCACGACGTCGTTTGCTTGTGACTGCTTGTTCTCTGTCACGGCCTTCTCGCCCACAAAATAGTCCGTTTTCTTCTGCGACTGCTCCTCTTTCATCGTGGACGGCGTCCCCGCCGGTGTTACAAAGGCGCTGTTACTCTGACTCGTGGGAGCTGGTTGTTCAGGTTTGAGGTCGGGCGCAGCTGCCGCTGGCTTCTTCCGCTCGGGGAAGAGCTCAAAGTCAAGTGCTGGAAGACTAGGAGGAGGTTCGGGCGCAGGCACCCTGCGATCGCTCGCTGCCGTGCTCGGCCTGGAGTTGTTGAATGGTTCGCCACGAGAAATGTCCCTGTTTGAGTCCTGAGCCGGCATAGGACCCATCCTTTTCGGCGAAAAGTCTTGCGGACCAGCCTTTGTGACGCTCAATCCGTTGGGTCTCAGAGGTGGCGGCTCGAGGGTAGGATCGGGTCGCTGCAGTGACGCTTGAGAGGCTTTGGGACTAATGGAAGGTCGTAACGGAGCTGGTTGGAGGCCGTCCGACAGCGACGGCGTACGAGCATCATCACGCCTTAGCGGAGGGCCATAAGGTTGTGGGCGAGAGAAGTCCTGTGCCGGTGTACCGCGGTTCGGCCTAGGGGGTAAGCCCAGTGGTCGTTCTTCTGCCTGAGAAGGTAGTGGCACCGCATCTCTTGTCGGTGGACGGTAGTCTGGTCGGCCAAATGTCCTATTTTGTTCTTGTACTTCCATCCGACCACCGTCTCGACTCGGAGGCGGCTGAGCGACATATGGAGACTGTGGCCGGGCGGCACTGAGTGGTGGTACGGAAGCAGGTTGGCTCGCAGCTAGGGGAGTTGGAGGAGTTGGGGATGGGATGATCGGGGAGAAGTTGGTCCTGGAAGGGGGAGTATTCTGGGCGGACTGGACACCAGTGATTTGTTGTAGTTCCTGGGGAGCAAAACCTATAAGCTCTGGAAGCTTTCCACCCGTGTACTTTCGGTATATCTTGATCAGACTGGCAATGAAGAAATCCTTCTCTTTGGGTGTGGGGGCGGACCAAAAATAGGGCTTGCCTAGAGACACGGTGAAGCCGGTATTGGACGCCCACTGCTTTTCCATCTGCTGCTGGGGGTTCGCGGGGACGAGAGACGTGTAGGAGATGATTGCGGTCAACTCGTCGAGATTCCATGTCTTGCCGATGGAGAAGGAGCCGTTTGGGTTCTCGCGAGCCTTGTGAACCCTGACCTTGCCGGAGCGTCGGACGGCGACAAGGATGACTCGGTGTTTCTTGTTAGAGTTGGAGGAGTCCGGAGGAGGAGGAGAGGAAGGGTAGGAGGCATCTTCAAGCACTCGGACGTGGGTGATATATGACTCGAGCTGCATGCCCTCGGGGTCACGCTTGCTGAAGCAGGCGTCGATAATGCGCCGCTTCTCATCTTCGAATCGCGCGGCGCGAGACTGATTGGTGTCTTGCTGGTCGGGTTGCTGCCTCGTGTGAGGTCTCGGCTGAGAGAAGTTGTGGTCGCCATTCGAAATGGGCGCAGGCTGTCGAGGCCCAGAGTAGAGAGGTTGCGGTTGTTGCTGATTCATGGTTGGGAGAGTCCAAGGTTACCAACCTCATCTTCCAGAGGGAGAGGCGGAGAAGGGTGTGAATGAAGGAGGCAAATCACTCATAGCTGCCCAAATATACCCAGATAAGACGACATGGCCGTGCCCCAAGGTTGTTCGTGGTGCGGGATTTCAACTCCAACCGAACTTGTAGAACCCTTCATGCCAGACAAATCGAGACGTGTACCAGAAGGAGAGAAGTGATACAAGTGCGCATGGCATTGGCGAGCACGGAAAGCCGCCAGCCGCCAGCCGACAAGCCCCCAGCTGGTGCCAGCGGTGCCAGTGGTCCGCCGTGGGCCCAAGCCTAAAACGAGGTTGGGCGGCCAAGCCCCGTCCCCCCCAGAAGCCGTTAGCCTCCAAGTGCAGTTAGACTCGGTGCCGTCCGCAGGCTCCTCCTGACCCCGAACCTCTACCGCCTGCTTGGACGTAGAGGTAGACGACCTTATAGCCTTGTTCCTAGCATTACTCTACAGACCGAGAAGAGAACCCTTTATATCGGAGGGCAGCGAACGAAGCCGCAGAATTAATCTTTGACCCGAGTACATTGCTTGTCATACACGTCTCGTTAAACCAAACTTCATAGTGCCTCTGCCTGCACCTGCACCTGCATTGGGTATATATGGGAATGTAGCTTTTCGACTCCTATCTATCCTATCCTTCCTACTGCACTCCTGTTTCTCATCAAGCTGAAGAGTGTTGACAATCACTTGAAGCCTTTGAGCATGCTTCCACTTGCTGCACAAATCGCTTCCGACGTCTGAGGCTGCGCATGGTGCCCGGTTTAGTAGGATCCTCCATGGTATCGTGAGATCCCTTCACTGGCCCCTTCAGAACGGCCTCAAGAACAGCCACGACCTGTGCTAGACGAGTGGTTTGGCCCCGTTCAACGACGTTGCGGACAAATCTGCCAAGGAGGGGGTAATGTTCAGGGCGGTAAACCAGGGGTCCATTGATTTGTTGGGTGTAGTGTTTCCCATTTCCCTTCTTCCACACGACGAAGAAGGGGGGGCTTCACTCCCGGTCATGGCCATACTGAATACGGTGATATCCACGGGCGGAACGGTTGACCTGTTGAGCCCATCGACGTATCTGTTCAGCTTTTCTGCCATGTTGACACAGGCTGGTGCCACCCTCAGACATTGATTTGTTGTAGCTCAGAGGCTGTTCACCCCAATTAGACCCTTGAATCTACTTGAGGTCCAGGGATTCTCGGCAATGCGTGTTCTGAAGTGATTTTTCACGACGGACTCGGCGCCGTTGACGATGGTAAGCTGTGAAGGATTGGCCACATTTCTGATATCCTCCACTTCTGGCTCATGAGAGTAACATTCATTGAAGATTTCATTCACCAGGCTTTGGACACGCTTGGGGAGTGTCTCGTTCATGCCGCGCAAGTGGATGCCATGACTGGCGAGGTCGAGTTTCCGGTACCCAGAGCTTTCAACGAGGTGTGACGAGATGGTACTGGTACGGGAAGGTCCCGAAGGCGGATAAGTGAAGTGTGTTTTTGATCTTTGTTGATTGAGGCACATGGTCCTTGCAGACGTGTATATGACAGACCTGAGATCAAACATGCTAATTTACACTAAAAGGCTAGTCCTATAAAGGACTAGCGTGTACAAGACCTGCGTCCACATCTCCTCATCTGTACAGGTGGGTAAATACATAAGAGCTCTGATTGGTCTAGTGGTGATGACGGGGCCTCGACTGTGCAAATATTGATGGTGCTGATAGTACTTGGAATAAGTCCAGTATACTCCGTACCTCCTCAGGACGAGGTACTAGTCGTAGGTACTTAGTGGGCTAAGAGGCGGAATATTTAGTTGTCTAGATGATCGTCTCTTATAGAACAAGGGGTAAAATACGTTCATTCTAGCCCCCTACCAGCGTAACCCGAGGCGCGAGACGAGGCCATCACAGAAGGTCAACTTGACCAAAATAGGTACGAGGGTATTTTTATCTTTCCATTTTGGCAAGTCGGTCAATCATCCTAATCCAACTGGTCTCACAGATCACCCTCACTCTTCCCTCTTGCCCTTGAATGCCCTGGTCTTTGTCTGTCCTTATGTCTTTGAGGACCCTGATATCGTCTCGCTGTACCCATCTCAAGAGCGAGAGAAGAGAGAAAAACCGGATAGATACAGCATTTCAAAAGGCCCAGCCAAAAAAAAAACATCTTCCCGTTCTAGAAAGACACTGGTGGACCTTGACTGTCCACCGTTCGCCTCGCAAAAACCCGAATCCTCTTTCCGTATGACGCCAGGCTGAAATGGATGTAGTACACACACAGAGTATCGTGGTCATAACTTGCCGCAAGAGACAACCCTGCTCTTTGCGCCCCTAAACTCAGCCGGATCCAAAAGATATCCCTATTCAATGCTTCGAAACTATAGCAGCTCCAACTCTTTTCTCTTTCACTTGCCAAACAATCTTTCGCTGTTTTCCACCATCCACATCACTGCTTCATTCTTCATCTTGGTGTCACTAAGCTCGCGATTTAGACTCTCCGGTCGCATGATGGTTGGTGCGAACACCACCGCAATGTTCATGCTCGTCATGAGATTCTCTTTCTCCTCTTCGACCACCCGTGCAAGGTGCCGAATCAGATACTCCAGGGTCTCAAGGTGGACCTTGGGCAATTCCTCCAACGCTCGCTGCATAGCGTCGAGTCTGAGCTCCTTATTTTCAATCGTCGTGGTATCGAGAAGTTTGTCGTAGACGTCGAAAGTTATGAGTGGAGTGGGCAGTCGTCGGAAATACTGTTTCAGTCCAGAGGTCACGGCGTGGATGTCGAGATCGGGATCAGAAAGATCAAAGTCCTTCGAAGGGTTCTCGAACCAGTCTTTCACTTGTTGCACCTGTGAGTTACCCCCAGATTTTCGGTAGATGCCTTCCACATCCATACCTGAAAGAATATCAGCGCGGTCAGATCAGATATTTACGGCAGGACTTACCACGCGACTCGACTTCTTCGACACACCTCTTCACAATCGCAGGAACGGAGGTCTTCTCATATTCGGCCCGGTGTTCGAGTTCGGACCCAAACAGTTCTGGTTTCAATGTTAGCGGGAGCACAAATGAATGGAGGACAGACTCCTTACGTGCGCCAGCCTCAGCCAGTAAAGATGGTGTGCTCGCATTAGCTTGCGTGGCGTACAGTCCATTGGATTTGGGAGCCACTTTCTGAGTGCTGAAGAACCCAAAGCCACTTTGCTTGACAGGTTCTGGGTTGGCTCTCGGCAGACTAGAGTACTCCTGGGGAGGGCCAGTGGTTGACCCATAGGCCCCTGTCTCCGCAAACTGGAGGTCCCGGCTGTAGTTCTGTTGAGTTGACGAAAAGGCTCCTTTCAAACCTTTTGTGACACCTTTGGCAACCTTCTGTCCTTTTCTCCAATCAAATTTCTTTGGTTGGCCTTTGCGGATGTTCACCATCTGAGGACCTTGCAGGACGGTAATAGGTTCTGCTTCCCCTTGTAAAGTACTGGTCGAATCGATATTGGTCAAGTCGGCGGACATGTTGCGCATTTCCCTCGAGTCGAAGGACACATTCGACTTCTCTTTGTGGTGAGAGTAGATTCCCAGTCCGTTCATGGCCGACTTTGGCTGATCAGTGTCCTTGCCCGAATTGGCCTTGTACAGACCTTGGATCTGGTGTACCAGCTGATTGTTGAGTTCAGCCAACTGGGCATTTTTCGAAGACAGCTGCTCGAACTCCATGAAGCTCTTATCTTTCATCTGAGTTAGATTGGCAATCTCGTCGACCAAATCATTTCGTTTCTGGATTGAGGCTTCGATCTGAGGCGCGAACGAGTCCTTGAGCTTCTCCAGTGCCTCTGCAAAATCGCGAAGCACAACGTTGCTCAACTTTCCAAGGTCGAATCGCTCGCCGCTGTGCTTTGCAGCGGCTAGATGTTCCGTGAGAACTTCCAGCTCTCTTATGACAATTTCTTTTTGTGTATCGAGGACGACTATCGTTGATCTCTTCTCCTTGAGCTCAACATTCACCTGCTTGATATTTGCGGCCGAATCAAGCTGCATTTCCAGTTCGGCGATCCTCTTCTCCCGTTCAATGGTTCTCTGCCGCTCACGTCGTAGCTCATTCTTGAACCAAGCGAGTTCATCACGATTCTCGGGAGACGCTGTGCTGGGGCTGCTGATTTCCTGGCCAATTGACGAGATTGGCATAGCCGGCGATCGAGGCCAGCGGTCCTTGGACAGTCGACCCGTTTTGTCACTGTAACTGCGACCATGGCGAACAGAGTTCGAAACCCTCCTAAGGAAGGACTCATGCGCGCTGGGTTCCTCGCCGGCCATTATCCGGGCCATGTCCTCATCCATAGTGAACTCTCCACCTGCCGAATACCTGGGCAGACCTGGAGACCTGTAGCCATCTCCAGATCGCTGGTTCTCCGACTGAAGAGTGCTAAAGGACTCATTTCTCGACCTTGAATGATCAAAAGGCGGCAGTGGTGGCGCTCGGGGGTCAACGAAAGATTCATTGCCCGTCTTGCCGGTGTTGTGAAGATCTTGGATCAGAGAATCATCTACCGCCGCATCGAAGATACCTTTAGAGTTCGGTGAACCTATGGGGCCAGAAATGACCTTCCCACCATTTGCCTTCGCGAGATCGGCCACCGGTTTGGGAGTAGATGAGCCACTGTTCATGCTGCCACCTGACGGGGTGCCAATGTTTGCCGCGGCGCCCAATTCCTTACGCGGTATGTTTTGAGTGCGCTTCGCGCTGTCTAAAGAGTCCCCTCGTTTAGGCAGGTTCTGTAAGATCGAGGTCGCGGGTAACTGTGCCGGCTTGGGAGAACCGTGTGAACCACTGAATGCTGGACTGGAGTCGTTCGAGAGCATGGGCGTCGAGAAGTCGCCATCTGAGGGTGACCCGATGTCCGGGGCAGTCAACGGCTTGGTGGCAAGTTGGTCAATGGGGTCGGTAGAGAGGTCGGCTTTGGGAGTCGACCCCTCTGACCGTGACCCCAGCGTCGAGGTTGAAAACTTCTTGGATTTTGGTGCTTCTTGAAGTTTGAATCTGTCATTGTGTTGTACTTCGTTGGTGTGGACGATTTGCGACAGCCGTGGTGAACCCTCCGATCTCTTCGACTGCTCTACCGGGATATAGGGTGATGCGTTCGCAGAACCCGAAATGCTCAGATTTCCTCCTCTACGAGTTTGGTCGACAGCTTCTCTCGACGGAAGACGCCCTTTCTCTTGGTAGGCAATATGGGGACTTGAGGTATTGGACTTAGTAACGTGTGACTGGGCACTTGCCGCGTTCGATTTGCTGGTAAAATAATCCGTGGGCTTCTCCTCGATAGATCTTTGGGTTGTTTGGTTTGATATGCTGGGCGATTCGGTCGCCGGCTGTGGAGTAGGGTCAAAGGCAAGCGGGATCAAGAATTCTTCTCCCGAACCACCACCTGCCCCACCAGATAAGTCTGATCGTTGCGACATCACAGAATGTCGATTGTTGCGGAAGGTTGTCGATGGCAAAGTGAGCATATCTAGAAATAGGTTGGGATCAGCAGGCGGCCCGCAAGGCTCAGACGCGGGATGCTTACCGCGTGAATGGTTTTGATCTGATGTGGATGGCCTCGAGTCCGAATCGCCTTGCAATTCGCTAACCATCTTACCCACCGAAGGTATGCCTGCTTCGGAGGGCTCTGTGTAGACCTCGGGAAAGGGGGACGAGTGACTTTCCGGAATGTAGGCGGTCTTCCTGGCTTCTGGGGGCGGGATTGCGGGCAAAGACTTGTCCAGCTGGACATTATTTGACAATTTGGAGCGTTGCGAGCTGTTTTTGGTCGTCCTTTTGCGTCTCCGGGCCATCAGAGCCTCGTGGCAATCCATGCAGAATATGCCCTGCGACGTCCGGGCATAACGGAGATTTTCGATCTTTCTCTTGCAGTTCCGGCATTTGAAGCAATTGGCGCAAAATGCTTGGTCTCCTGTCAGAATAGCCAGATCCTCAATCTTATTTCCACAATTACTGCAGCTGTAAGTGCAGTTGTTACATATCAAAGATCCATCGCCCAGAAGAAGTAGATTGGCGTCGGAATCGAGGAGGGTGCCGCAGGTATTGCAGGCAAAGCAATCGATGTGCCATCGGTTCCCAGCTTGATGATGTTAGTCACAAGGGTGTCCCCCAGCCAGAAACAAGAACGGAGGTCTGATAATTACCCAGTTCAAAGGCTTTGCCCTCCTCTAGGATCTGTATTCTCTCGTTAGCTTGTCTGTCTGGGACATGAAGTTGGGGCACTCTCACCTTTCCACAGCCTTTGCAAGGGTATGCGGCGTCATCTGCCTCCATTGGGGACTCAGGGAAAGCCACAGGAGATTCCATCGCAGTGGCCATTATGTCCTCTGCTATCGGTATGTGCTGGAGATTGTCGACATATGGTGGATTTTATGTCCACATGAGATTTCGTCGTTTCAGAGTCGGTAGAATGGGTGTAATGGCATTAATAATCCCACTTTTTCTTTTTCCCTTTCGTTGCAAACAAAGCTCAAAAACGTTCAGATCCTGTACATTGTACGTTTGGCGGGAAATTATTTTATTCTTCTGAGTTATGGGCGAGGCCGTGTGCTGACCTGCAGCTGAAACACTGATCGGGACAAACTGGAAGGACAATCGACGCTCGTGCCGCGGCCGAGTGATGCTGGTATGGTCGCCTTTTTTCCCCTCCGTTGGCCAATAAGCCAAAGACAGTAATTGAGGAGTATTGAAGAAGCAAGACAGACAAGAATGCCTTGAGTGGAATATTTCTGTGTCGTACAAAGGCGAGTGTAGAGAACGAAAGGTAAACAAATGGCAAGGATCGTAGGGCGGGTTCAGCTCGTGCAGAGAAAGGCGGGTGGAGGAGAGTGAGAGACTGGGATGTGGTTGCGCAGACAGCAGCCTTTGGTGACGGGATGGTGTCAAGTCAAACGGTCAACGAAGGATCATGACGGGGGGTTTAGACTTGTTCGCAGCGATTAGAGTGATGGTGTTCAGCGTACAGCCAAGTGTCGAGGACGGGTGACAGAAAGACAGGGAGGCGTGGAAGATGGGCTGCTGCTGGTCAATGGAGGGTGGTGGTTGTGAGAGAGAGGCGTGATGCAAAAGATGGATGCTCTGGGGGAGTTTGCGCGGAGTTCACACTTGGTGTAGGGCAACGAAAGGCTCACGCCTCACTCACACGCACACACGCACCTACGAGGATTGAAGTGCGAGGCCCTGAATTGGCCTCTCAGGGTCCAAGCAGGTGATTGGATGTGCTCGAGCACAAGTGTGAAAGTGTGTGCAGGGAGCACTTGGACAGGCGTTAGCGGGCGGATGGTGCACCGTTCAGGAGACTTGAGGGCCCCCCATGGGCCTCCCGTTTAGTTAAAGGTTACTGGGGCTAGTGGGCGACGCGCACCACCCAGTGCCACTGAACCCCCGAAGTGTCCCGCTAAAGTGACCTTCCAGGCGCAATCGAACGAGTGAGGTTGCGCAAGAGCCTTGAGAGCCCTAGTTGGCCTCAAAGTGCCTCTGTGGCTCTGCTGCAGCTAAAACTCTTGATCCATTCTTGGTCCCGCCTGATCGCATTTGATCGCTTGGATCGACTTGCACCACTGGGGCATTTTTAGCACTTTTAGCACTCGTCCTGCAATGGTCGAAATGACTAGCAGCGTAGCGTCAGCGCAAGTCAGAAAATCTGCTGAAGCTTTACTTGCTCAGGGGGGGTTTCTTTGAGGGGGGAATGCAAAGATGCAGTGCGCAATCTCATTGCCAACCCACCACCACAACACACTCGTACGAGGTACATATGGTACTCGGTAGAAATCAACAGTTGTGACGGCAATCGAGCTGGAACTGCAGTGGTCCAGCAGGTTGAGAAGAGATACGAACAGACTCGGTACAGTACGAGGTATACCCCCAAGTTACACAGCCTCCTCGTGGCGTGGATACCAATCTGTAGAACAATCACAAACTCATCTCTATCTAGCTTTACCCCCTCCATCAGAAAAGGTCGGCATCCTATAGTCCCTCATAGTCCCTCATGTTTCGTGTCACAACTCACTACCCTGGCAGATTACTCCAGGCCGCGTGCAGCAAATCTATTGTTTCACTTGGCACAGCCCCTGACTCCAGCTTACGGAGTACATATGGACGAATTGGCCACCTCAGCCTGATCTGTTGATGCCTCAGATAAGTACTCGGTGCTTATGGGGATTAGAATGCGGTTTGGGATGGGGGCCGTCAGAAAGTCCAGTGGCCAAAAAGGCAAAGCGGCAATTTGACAGAAACAATTTGAATTCATCTTCTCTCTATCCATTTCCCTGTCCGATTCCACCTGTGACCAGTCCCAGAAACGCCCAACTTACCAAAGCCCGTGGACATGTCCCCTGGGGTTCTTTCCAAATGCCAGCAACTGCTCGTAAGACGTCGTTGACAGTGACCTTCATGATGATAATAACGACAATGGTACAAAAACACTGGTTGAAAGTAAAATGAAAAAAGAAATGAAAAAAGCCCCGTCCTCCCCAGCCCTTCAACGCCAACAGTGAATCTGAAACCCAACCTCCATACTAACAATAGTAATAACAAAGTGTGCGACACCCCCATTCAATAAGGTGATGCAGCAACGTCAACATAATAATGAATCAAGTTCTTGTCCGACTCCTTCTTGAAGTACTTGTAGAACCGAGCTTCAGGTTTGATGACGGCGTGAAGGTTGATGCAAAAGTTCATGACCGCTCTCTTGATGATGGATGTATAGGTGGCGAGGAGGTGTTCGGCGTAGGCGGCGAGGCGATCTTCTTGGATCTCGTAGAGAGTTTCATTGCACGAAACAACTCGGATGAGGAGAGCATTAAGGATCTTCAGTCCAAAGTCCATAACAATAGGGAGCCTATTCGCAAAGCGAGGTCTTTCGGGGCCGAAGTCCGACGCCAGGCTCTGAAGGCTGTTGTACAAAATAGTGTCCGTCGACTTGGGGGTAACAATAGGATTGTTGGTAATGATACACTCGATTTGTTCAAGGGTGTCGAGCACCGCATCGATTGTGGGGAGAACAGTCTGTGTGTGGCTGCACAGAAGAAAGGCGCCGTCGTCGATGGCCGACAGGACGGATGCGTATGAAGAGCTGTGATTGCATCGGGCAATGAGAAGGGCCGACAAGGTCAATCCAGGCTGTGGTTCAGGCCATTGAGGATATTGTTGGAAGAGGTGGACCAGGGTGATGAGGATCGTGTGCGTGTTATAGGCGGGATGGTTGATGTTGGTGGCTCGCTTATCTCGAGGTTCGGTGATCATGTCCAGCGACGCCATGTTGTGGATGAGTAATTCAAAAAGTTCATTAAACTGTGAGTGCTTGGTGATCAAAGCACCAGGATTCTCCTCAATCAGTTTTCGGAGCCTGCGGTAGCCCAGGGCATCCAAGCTGGACCGTCGAAGTGCCTCCATGGCCATCAGAAGCGTCTTTTTCTCCGAGGCCAGTCGATCTCGTTCGGGAGACCGCTTAGGTGACCTCTTGGGAGATCGCTTCTTGCGTGGACGTATCACCATGGCATTTTCTTTGCCATCAGATTTGATTGTCTCGTAGCTGGACTTGGTGACCGTCTCAAAACTGGATTTGGGCACGGTCTCCGGCACTATGTTGGTGGAGTTGTCTTTCGACACGGAAGACGCCGACGTTGCAGCACGGCCACGAGAATCAGGGCGCTGGACACTGCTGGCCGAAGGCATTGGGGTAGCAACGATGCGTCTCCTGACAGGTGCTGAGAGAAGACTAGGTTTCTTTTCGGTGTCGTCCATGGTCCCAAAGACTTTGAAGTCGTCTGACTTGATTGGTTCGGGAGTCAAGCCCCGTTGTTGGGACGACTCCTTGGTTTGAGCCATGCGTTCTTTGTTCTGAGCTTTGATCGAGGCAAGTGCCGATTTTGGTCTGGGCGGCGCATTGGCATGCGCAGCAGTGGTGGAGGATTTGTCGGGATTGTGTGGATCGGCTTTCAAAGCCTTTTGAGCATGAGTATTGAGGGTCCCCATGATGGCTCGGGCACCTCGTGGGTCATATGAATGAAAAGTCCAGAAGACGGCACGGCTATTTTCGCGTACTTTGACTTGTCCATCCGTGAGACCTGCGGCGATGGCCTTTTCACAAGCAGGACCGTCCTTTTCACGGTCCATCTGAGAGCGATAGGTTTCAATGAGGATGCGCAGCCACTCGGGCGCATAAGTGCGGGGAGGAATGCGGTTGTCCTTGAAGGCAGCGCAGACATGGTAGAAGAGACGGGGGCTGTAACCAGCATGTTTGCAGATGTTCATGATGGCGTCATTGGCGTTTTTCTGATTGACCATCTTGGTCGAGCCGCAAATAGCAATGAGGCCTGGAAGAAGAAGATCGAGTTGAGACTGGATTTGATTCTCGAGGTGTTTGGCAATGTTGGAGAGGGCTCGGCATGCTTGAGCAGACAAGGTGGTGCGCTCAGAACCGGCCGTGGAGACAATGTGAGGTAAGACGGCTTTGACCTTTTGGACAAAGTCGTTTGGGATGGTGCTGTTTTCTTTGCGTTTCTCAAAGATGTCCGAGAGTTCGGCCAGGAGATCCTGGCGCTTCTTCCAGCTCTCCTCGGTCTCTGGAAGGGTGAGTTCGTAATGCAGCAAGTTGAGCACATCAGCATAGGTTTTGCCGAGCATTTTGGCTCTAGCGCCTGCAATGGCAAAGTAGACGGCTCTTCCAACAGCAGGGATGGTAGTGTCGACCTTTTTGACGGTCTGGTTGAAGGTAGTGGCGGTAGTAGCCTTGACTATACAAGAGGTCAGCACCGAAGAACGACACAGCCAGCCAAAGATGGTAACACGGTAACACCATACGGAAATTCATGTGATTGCGGAAGAACGCCATCTTGTCCTGCTTGCTAGATACCCAATGGTATTCCTCGCACCAGTTTGGCAGGTAGAGAGGTGAGAGGGGTGACGGACAGGGGAGAAGAGTGATATGGAGCAGTGAATAAGGCAGAGAAATGGATCAATGCAGTGCAATTGATTTCAATTGAACAGCTTACGGCAACAGTTGTAATCTCTTGCAAACGGGAATGTGTCTGGGGGAAGTCTTCATACAATCGGCTCAAGGGGGGGGAGCTGGTACATATGAGAGAAAATTTGACACCTACCTGATCAAGGCGAAGCGGGGTGGCGAGGGAATTTGCGATAAAAGGTCTGCGTGCTCATGGATATCGTTGTTGGTTCCAAAGGCTGAGAGAGAAAAAGGTTGTGGAAAAAGGATGTCAGGAGGTGAAGCAGGCGACGACGTTGTGGTGGTTGAGGTTCGTGGTTCGTGGTTCGTGTTGATGTTTTGGCTCCAGCGACTCGGAGCGGGAAGTTGAGCGGGTGTTTCTTGGCGCGGGACCCAATCAGAAGCCCGCAACTGCCTCCGCTTGCCTTTGGCTCCCTTTGGCTTCTTTGTGGTTCACCAACCTCTGTCATCACTTCCCACGGATTAACCATTGACGATTCTTCCCTCCTGTCACCATCTCTCAAGCTCTCTAGAAAATATAGACATGGCGGAACTTCCATTGACTGCCCCTCCCTCCCAGGACACGACCGCTCCCACCCTGCCTCCACAGCTCCATCACAAACCCGTCCTGCGACTTCACCTCGACGACATTGGCCACCCGGCTGCCCAGGTGGCTTCCAGTTCCCTGGATGGAGGCCTATATCTGACCAGAGCTATTGAACACGTCGTAATGCACTTGTACAGACCTTACGGGTTGAGCGAAATTCCCAGAGTCAGATCGGTCACGGTAGTCCTACGCGCCATGGGGGGAGTGGCCTACACCACTGGATTGCCACTTGATGACCTCCACAAGGAGATTCACCTGTCGCTCGACTATGTTCACGGCGTCTTATCAAGAAACTCAGCAGGACTACGCCATGAGATTGCCGGAGTCATCACGCATGAGATGGTTCACTGTTTTCAGGGCAACTGTCATGGCACTGCTCCTGGGGGGCTCATTGAGGGCATTGCAGACTTCGTTCGATTGAAGGCCGGCCTCTCGCCACCGCATTGGAACAAGTCACCCGAGAACAGAGGGCAGAAATGGGACGAGGGCTACCAGAAGACTGCGTGGTTTCTTGATTGGTTAGAGGAATTACGAGGACCCGGCACCGTAAGTCGGATGAACGAGACTATGCGGAAGGTGAGGTATCATGAGCACGAGTTCTGGACGGGCATTTTTGGGGAATCCGTTGGTCAGCTCTGGACCCGCTACAAGGCGACGTGGGAGACTGGAGCTCAGGGAAGTTCCCTTCCAATGGCCACAGAGCAAAGCAGTGACAGTTCAGCACAAGAGGGGCCTGAGAAAAAAGAGAAGCAGCTGGTGATCCCAGAGCAAAGGAAACCGAAGCATTTTGCCGCTTAGTATTTGTCACTGCGCCATGTGCAATTCTGTATTTTCACCAAGTCGGAACAATCTGCGGGCCACATGTTGTAATTTTCAGAGGTTGAGCGAGCGAGTTTCTGATGGGAATGCTGGAATGGAGGCGCACTGGAAGACATCGCTTAATCAAGTACAAGATCATCATGGGGCTTCCTAGTAGGCATTGAGGCATTAGACGAGGTTGATTTGATGCTAGGAGTTCTGGCAATAGGCACGAGGCTGGATGTGGCGACCGTAACATTGGAGTGGATCCCAAACCTTGAATCAAACATCAGCATTTTGTTTCCAATAACACAGGATAACCAATGGCAGAGACAAGGGCGTCAGTAAAAAATTAGAGTGTTGTTGCATGATTTTGTTCTTCATGGAGCAAACAAGTTCTCGGGGTTAAAAATGGATCATCACATGGGTCACAATCGAGGCAGTAGAGAATGGGATCATAGCTTACCCGAAGATGAACCTTTGGAGGCAGAGAAGCCCTGGTCGTCCAACCGATTAGTTCCAAAAAGAAACGCCCGACTTGCGCGACATTGTGTTGCAATCATGCTATTGCACCTATCTTGCATGTCTATTGCTCTCGCTGTGGCCGCCTGAAGCTTTTCATTTGCATATGCACGTGCTGAACCCCGCCAATATTCGAGGGGTTTAATCGAATAAACCACCGAAGCCTGGTTCGTGTTAGCTTGGACTGTTGGATCTTTGTGTAAGGAATGTTGCGCACCCTCATCGTCAGACTCTTCCTTCTCCTCTTCCTTTTCTTCTTCCTTGGCCGCGGCAGGTGCTGCCTCCTCAGTCGCAGCAGCCGCCACCGGCGCAGCGGCAGCATATGCGTCAGGATTGGCAATGCGATCCTTGAGCTCATGGATTGCGTCCCACTCATAATCAGTCTCGATGGCAACAGCGATAACTTTCTTGTAGCCATTGATCAAGCTGTGGATGACGGATGGAAGCGTCGGGTAGTTGGCAGCGAGGGAGATGGTGGTAATAGTAGCGATGGCTGATGTAAGAGACTTGAGCAGTTGGCTCTCCTCAATATCCAACACATCAGGTGAGAAAGTTTGTCCCTCCTCGTACACTTGCTGAACCTTCATACCGTAGGTGAAGGGAGAAATGTTCAACATGTTGAGAAGAGTGGCTTCAGAGGCACCGACTTTGGCGCCAGCCTCGACGAGCTTGAGATCGGTGGTGATTTCAATGGTACCACGAGCAATCTTGGTGGGGACACCGAGGGCCTGGAAGAAAGAGGTCTTGCCGGGTTCCATGCCAGTGTTTCCAGCTGGGACATAGACATCTCCAGGAGCAACGGCACCAGCACGAGCAGGAGCTGCGACACGGTTTGAGAGAATCTTGTCACGGATGGTCTTCAGGTCACCGTTAGTGAAGATGAATCCAACATTTCCTGCCATCAGTCAGATCAATGGTATTCCTCTCTCTTTCTGGCTTGAAACTTCTGAACGCACCCTTGACGTGAGGCAGCAAACGTTCGTACTCGGGGCTGTCGGTGATAAAACCCTTGAGAGCTCGTCGGACCATGGTGTTCTTCCCCATCAAGACCACGGCTTCACCGCGCAGGTTTTGTCGGATCTCGTGCATCTGTTGCGACGAGACATTGTCGACGCTGACCTGTTGAATCTTGTTAGCTGGCTGGCTGATTGGTCTTTTTGAGGGGGACTTGCGATGAAGATGGACTTGTACTCCTCGAGCAAGCCCTTGAGCTTGTCGAAGTAGACAGCTTTAGTACCGGATTTGCCCCCCATGACTTCTTATGGGATGAAGTTAGGATGTTTAAGGGCAAACTGTTGCAATTGTGACGGGGTGGATTGGTGTTGATGGTCGGTGTACAAATTTTCGGCCAGACCTTGGGAGATTATTTTCGTGAGTGCGATTTGTGTCACGTGGAAATATCTTGGCATAAACGGTGAAGCATTATTTCAGGAGGGGCACTATCAAAATTCTACCACACTGCAAGGAAGCAGGCTTCTCATGTGGTTCGGATCTGTTCTGCCTCGCTACTTTGTACGCTGGAGTTCTGCAAAACAGATATCCCAGTGGTGGTGAGTCCTGTAAGGGAGGATTTCCGTCAAGACCCAAATTCGGGAGGCTGCCCGCCGTCGGCTCAGGCGCCTGAAATAAGCATTCAGTATCAATGGTTCTTTACCCATTCCAGAAGCTATGCTGCGTCCAGCCGGTCGACGGCCAACAACCGTTCCTGCTGGCAGCTTCTGGCCCAGTCGTTAATTCTCTTGACTTGAAAGATGGAACGTTATTGAGCGAATGGCGGCCGTTCGACGAGGAGGAAGAGGAGTACGACGAGGCCAGGACCAACGGCGAGGAAGCTAGGCCACCAAAAAGGCGAAAAATAGGCGATGGACCTCGTGGAGAACCCTCCCACCTGGAATCCGAAGACTCGATTGAAATCATATCGGAGAGAAAGAAGGGTGAGCGACGGAAGCCCAAGGTAGAAAATACTACCCTGCCGAACATCTCTCATATCATCGCAACCAGTGACGGAAAGACGGCCATCTGCGTCACAGCCGAGGACAAATCAGTCATCGTGTTCGATGTACTGACGAGAGGCGTCTTGCACTTCAAAAGTCGGAGGTAAGCAAAGCTTCGACAGATGAGCTCGCTTGTGACGCTTAGTCTTCCCAGGTCAATGCCAAAGCGCACTTGTGCAATAGTCCTAACGCCAGATGAGAAGAGTCTCCTCGTCGGTGATAAATTCGGCGATGTCTATTTGTTGCCCCTACATCCTACTCCCGGGTGGACGCCACAGAAGCCTGTTTCGGACCAGCAACAAGTGACTTTTTCCCCTTCTGCTTCAGAGTTGACAGTACATACAAAGGGTAACCTGGAAGCACTGAGGCAACAGCGTCAGCAAAAGGCGGCGCAACGCAGGAAGGAGGGTCCCCAGTTCGAATGCAAGTTGCTGCTGGGCCATGTGTCACTCCTGACCGACGTCGCCATCACCGAAGTCCAGACCGGCCCCAAGCGTCGCCAATACATTTTGACCTCAGATCGAGATGAGCACGTTCGCGTGTCCCGGGGAGTAACACAAGCTCATATCATCGAGAACTATTGCTTCGGCCATCGTGAGTTTGTGAGCAAGCTGTGTATCGTGCCATGGAATCCGGAAATACTGGTGACGGGGAGCGGTGAGCCTTCTCTGAAGGTTTACAATTGGCAGACCGGGAAAATGCTCGATCAGGAGCTCTTCCAAGGCGACGTTGGGACAGATATTGTCAACTGCCTCGACTCGGAATCCGGTGCACGTTCGCTAGAAAACTTGGCAGTGTCCAATATTTGGCCCGTTCATTACACCGTCTCGGGCAATTCACCACGTTCACGCCATCCTCCGCACTTACTCTTGGTTGCACTTGAAGGGTAAGTAATGACGTCGAGAGATTTTGGGCCAGCGCTAAATGAGGTTTCTAGGCTCCCGATGCTGCTGAGCTATAGCATCAACCAAGACGGTCACTTGAAGCACCATCAGACCCTGACGTTAGGAGGGAACGTGTTGGACGTGACCGTCGGCCCGGCGATGTGGGCAATTGTTGTCAGCATTGATACAATACATAAACCTGGTTCCATCCAGGTCTTGAGACCTGAGGAGACTCCAGCAGCAGAGGCCTTTGAGACATTTGAACTGTTTTCGAACCTAACTATTGACGACATCAGCACAAGCAACAACCTGCTTGGGGGCTCCAATGGGTCTGAGGCGGAGCTGAGATGGGAGACATCAAGCCTGGCGATGCTTTTGAATTCGTCTGCCCCAGACTGTGGTAGGGGTACGCTACCGTCAGAAGGTCAGACAAAGGACAAGGGGGCATATAGCGCTGCTGGAGAGATGCTATATGGCCTGGAGAATCTCCGGAAGAAAAGGGGCCAAGCTGAGGCGGATGCTGAGGAGGAAGACGGAGGAGGTGCTGAAGGTGTTCCCGCCGATGCAGTAGGGATGTCGTGATCAGCGATGACTTACATAGCCATCAATGGTCTCCGTCTTTTCCTGAAGGTACTGAAGACTGCATCGGGGCGATATGATGGCTAAATAGTATAGCTTACCCAGCGCCTAGCTAGGTACAAAAGTAGGAAGGTCATTTGGTGCTCATTAGGGAAAATGCAGCCTTGCCGTATTATGTACCGAGTAGACGCGGGGCATGGCAGATCCTGCAAGGCTGTGTGGGCAAAAGACCTCAATAAGATGGAATTGTGGAGTCGATTTTGACCAAAAAAAATATCACCTCTGGTGCCACCCCCCGCCCCCCTCTGCGCCCCTCCACGCATCATCATTGACAAAGACCCCAATGACATTTTTCCCGAGTTCCAAAGTCAGAGGGGTCCTGTACAAGGCAGTTTAGACTTGACCCGGCCTCCCTTCCTCCCTCTCTCTCTCTCTAAATTTTTGTCCCTGATTTCAGTTTTGTTCGTCGGAAGGGGAAAAAACATGGGGAAGACTTGGCCGCCTCTGAAGAATGACCGACTCCTGCGGGCCGCACGAGGTGCGTTTGTACACAAGGGCGTTCGAAAACGCCTACAAAGCAAAGCACCTGAAAAGGTTATCCAAATCGCCCACCGACTAAAATAGATGTACAGGCGAAAAAGTTGACAGGCCACCGATATGGGTGATGCGACAAGGTACGATCACACGACCGTTGTTGTTGTTGTTGTTGCTGCTACTATTCCTCCCTCCCTCCCTCTCTTCCTCCTCCCATGGTGGCATTGAAGGGTCGCTTTCTAAACCCCATCATCTTTCCCCTGTTCCCTTTTCCCTTACTCCCTCATCTCGCTGCTAACATTTCCCCCGCGCATCGCGGTTTCACAAACCAAAAACAGCTGGCCGCTATCTTCCCGAGTACCACCAGGCCAAGGGCAAGCGCGACTTCTTCGAGTGCTGCCGGTCCCCTGAGATCGCCTCGACCCTGACTCTCCAACCGATCGACCGATACGACGGCCTCATCGACGGGGCCATCATCTTCTCCGACATCCTTGTCATCCCGCAGGCCATGGGCATGGAGGTGCTGATGGTCGACGGCGTCGGGCCCCGGTTCCCCAACCCGCTCCGCAGCCCCTCGGACGCACAGTACCAGGAGATTGTGAAGAGGGAGGTGGACGTTAAGAAGGAGCTGGACTACGTGTACAAGGCCATCACATTGACGCGGGAGAAGTTGGCCGGACGGGTGCCCTTGTTTGGGTTCTGCGGCGCGCCCTGGACGCTGCTGTGCTACATGGTGGAAGGAGGCGGCACGAAAATGTTCAAGGAAGTAAAGACGTGGGTCTACAAGTATCCCGAAGAGAGCAAGGTTCTCCTGCGAAAGATGGCTGCCATCTGTGTCGAGTATCTCGCATTACAGGTGGCCGCAGGAGCACAGATTGTGCAAGTTTTCGACTCTTGGGCGGGGGAACTCTCGCCAGTGTCATTCAAGGAGATCGCTCTGCCGTCGCTACGCTATATTGCAGAGCAGCTACCCAAGCGGTTACAGGAGATGGGCGAAGATGTGGTCCCCATGGTGGTCTTTGCAAAGGGCGCTTGGTACGCTCTAGACGACCTGTGCGACTTGGGTTATGATGTTGTAGGCCTGGATTGGTTGCATGACCCCAAGGAGGCTGTGAAGACCGCGAGAGGGAGGGTGACATTACAGGGAAACGCGGACCCGGGCGTGCTCTACGGAGGCCGTGAAGCCATCACGAAAGTGGTCGAGAACATGGTCGAGGGTTTCGGAGGAGGAAAGCAACGATGGATCGCCAACCTGGGACACGGTGTGACTCCGGGCGTCAATCCCGACGATCTCAAGTTCTTCTTTGAAGAGATCCACCGGTGTACTGCATAAAGAGCCGCAAAGAGGGGGGAAGAGGCAGTACAGATGCCGACTTGAGATGAGTGGTCTGCATGCATGTAGGATTTTATTGCTGAGTAATTATTGCTCCCCGATATCCTCGTTCCTAGAATGGGGTAATCAGCAATAAGATACGAAAAGAAACACCCCCAAAAGGAAGAATACTGGACGAAAAGAAAATCTTCTTGACGAAGAAAAAAAACCCCCAAACCCCTCCCAGACAGAAAGAAAGAGATAAGAGATGATTGGAAAAATGACCGTACCAGACATTCGGCTTCTCCTCGATAAACCTCCTCATCAGCTCCATGCACTCGCGGTTCTCGAGCACGACGACCTCGACGCCCCGCGCTTTGAGGTAGTCCTCGCCGCCGACGAAGGTCTTGTTCTCGCCCACGACGACCCGGGCGACCTTGTAGAGGATGCAGGCCCCCGTGCACATGTCGCAGGGCGACAGGGTCGTGTACATTGTCGAGCCGGCGTAGGCCGAGGCGGGCAGACGACCCGAGTTTTCGAGCGCGGATATTTCGCCCTGCGGGCAGAGGGGTTTTGGTTTGAGTTTCCATACATGTATGTGGGCTGGAAAGGGGAGTGGGAGGGGAGGTGAGGAGAGATGAGAAGAGGAGAGGGCAGTTGGGTGGGTGGGTGAGTAGGTAATGAGTAGCAGTCACTCTCGCCTCGCAATAGAGGCCGAGGACGTGAGTAGTGGTAGACAGAGGTGCGAGGTTGTGTATCTTGCGTGGGTACCCCAGGAATGTGCTGTAGCAAGGGGTGCAGGGAGGTAGGTAGCTGTGTAGGATGTCATGTACTTACATGTAACGTGGCACTCCCCTTCTGAACGCGCATGTTATGACCGCGACCGAGAATCTTGCCGTCCTTTGAGACGAGGCAGGCTCCTGTTTTTTCCTCGAACAAAATTCCACGTTTAACTCTGACCTTCTTACTCTCTCTCTCTCTCATATCACATGGCATTCCCCTCCTCATCCTCGTTCCTCCTCAAACGTCTTCTCCCATTGAAATTCAAGGAGGGGGAAGGGGTTCGGGGATTGGATGCTCCCATACCTATCGGCACGCCTCCCTCCGCAAAGCCCTGTCGAGCCTCCTCCACGGCGGCCAGGAAGCCGACGTCTGTTTCTGACATTGTTTGGTCGGTCGGTTGGGGTTTTCGTCGGTTAGGAGGTAGAAAAAGGGCGAGGCTGTGAAAGAGGTAGATACAAAGACAGAGACGCCAGAGAACGAGAAGGGAGAAAGAAACAGCACAGGAAGTGACAGCAAGAAGACGAGGCGGATCGGTTTGGGGGGCAGGTTGACGCAGGGGATTATAGTACTCGATACCAATCTATATACATCTCCCCATATAGAAATGACAAGCGGGACAATATTGTACCTCGTAGCCGGACGGTGGAGTCGAGGTCTCTAAGAGCTCAGAAGTCCGCTTGATATCAGCCTCCATCTCGCGCTACTCCGACCGGGAACAGAGCGAGATTAATACCCACCCACATAGAGGTATATAAATTATGTACTCGGAACAGTCACGTCTAAAAATGGTCCCGATGAGTGCTTCTCGAGTGAGGCGAGTATTCTCAACACCCACACACCTTCTCAGGAGGACAAAACCGTCTATCTGTATCGAGAGAGCCTCGCGGGCGAAAAAATGGTGGCAAGTCGAGCGTTGTGTTCAATAAAATTACTATTTCAAAAAGAGCTGACAGAGGCCTCTCCCCATCTATCCTTGCCGCCCTTTGGACCAGGATCGACGGCTCGCTGGCCCATCGACAGAGGATGAGGCTCCGCCTGACGGTCAAGATATGGACGGGGCGAGCATCGCTCTCTCTAGCTAGGTATGAAACAGACAAAGCCGTTGACGCCGCTCCCTCATGCACTCCATGCCCATATCCATGTCCATGCCATGCTCATCGTGTACACTTGGGGGTATCAATTCATACTCAATCATGAAATCGTTCTCCGTGGCTGCGCTCTCACAGCAGGAGCAAAAGCTGCTATCCACCGTTTCGCTGTGCCCACAAGGCCTTCACAGTTTTCTCCAGTGCCTCGGCTTTCTCCACCATCGCATACAGGTCATCGGTCTGCAAGGTCATGGTCACAGATCCAGGAATCGTATTGTTGGTCAATTCGTCACCAAGAGCAAAGTCTTCGAGGAAGAGAGATAGTCCGACGCGATCGTGGGGATTCTTGATGCCGTCGATGCTTCGAACTTCCTAATTGACACAGTCAGTAATAGTATACGGCAGGTGGGATCTTATCATCTCACCACGCTATCGTCGCAGGCGACGCCCTCGAACTTCCCGTTTTCACCAAATTTGGCCCTCCACACCGAGATGCGCACCCTCGCTCCCATCAGATTATCGACGTCGAGGCCAATGACAGTTCGAATCTGACCGTCAGTTGACTCGACATACTCTCGTGCGAGGTTATCCAGAGCTTGTGTGGTCTGCGAGACTGCGACTTCGCCAATCATGACTGGGTATGGAATGATGTTTGGGTTTGCGATAGTCAGGTCTGGACGTCGCTCAATCCCGCCCTTACCATTCCTTGACGGATACTTGACTCGGGCGGAACCGGTTTGCATGAGAGATGAAGCGAAGGCGGCAATGGCTGGTTCCGGGTGTTCCATTGTCTTATTGATGAAATATCCCAGACGCAGCTTGAGATAATCAGCAAGGGCTTCGTGTCTATGGCCAGCCATTCTGAACGTCAGTGTTTCGTGGTCGCTGGAATAGTCGTATCTGGGTCAACAAGTTAGTTACGGGTCGGGGTCAGGACATGTCACTGCCTTGCGGGTCCAAACGTACTTCACCTTCGCTTCAACAAACTCGTCATTTTGCATCAACTCTTGGAATTGTCGGTACTGCTCTGAAGGTAGAAAGAACTCGATTCCGTCGGCCACGTCCAAGCGGCATTGTTGCGTTCGGAGCCAGAGCAAGATTTCCTGCAGCTCAGGCTTGTAGGTCTCTTCTGGCTGTGCACAGACTGAATGATCCATCACCCCTCTTGCGACGTGACCATATTGACGTGCAGCGACAGGAGGGCTGTCGTGGCGCAAGTCTTGCGACTCCTGGATTTTCAAGGATTCCATCATTACAGTTTAACCTTGATGATCAATTTGTTGACGCGCTGATGAAAGACGTTATTCAGTGCTTGAAGATGAGTGTCAAGTCGCGCACGTTCACAAAAATATAGGTAATTCGGGTAAACATCGGATAAACATCGGACATTCCGCATCCCACTCTTCATTTCCCTTTCGCTGCCTGTGCATACCTGTTGCCTCCCATGCAACATGACTAACAGCTATATACGAGGTAGACGAGAAGCAAGGTCTGGCAGCATAGCCGTCAATTGCTACAGAGCGGATTCATCCCCAGCATTACAACACAAACTCAGACGTAAGCAATGTTCATTCATGTGGGTATTATCTATCTATCCTGGCATAAGACATATCTTGTCTTGTTCGCCTGGACGCCTGTTCTCCAGCCTCGCAAACCACTATCCGCTAAACAGCAGTCGGACCTCTCTGCTAGTGGGAAGTCTTCAACAATTTGTTCCAGAAATGAACAAACGCACCAGCTTGGAAAAGTAAAAGCATAAAATGATCAAGTCCGGGCACAATGTCCTCAGCCGACGACGATACTGTACTTCATCGTAAAGTGCATGTTCCAAGGGTCGCGATGGGACCCGATTTGCAAACAGTCATCTCATGGAAGGTACCGTGGACATGATGGGAGATACGAAAGATTGATAATCTAAAAAGCAAGGTCCGAGCCAGGTCCTAGCTTTGACGGACCAGCGGGAGAGTTGCGCTTGTCTCTGACGTTGCTGGCAGAGTTGCTCCTTGGTCGATTTGCTGCAGCCATTGGTGGCGGGCCACCCCGAACACCGTATGGTCCAGGAGACATGCTGCGACCCGGCGGTCCCATCCTAGGGCCCGGAGACATCGATCTCGGTCCCTGATTGAAGCCTGGGCTCATCGGTCGCCGCATTCCGGCCGGACTCATTCTTCCGCTCGGGCTCATGGGCCTTCCCATTGGGCTCATTGATCTTCCTGCTGGACTCATTGGTCTCCCGCCAGGACTCATCGGGCGTTGAGGACCCATCGGGGTTCTGGGACCACCAGCGGGAGACATAGGGCGGGACATCGGTCCTCCAGGTGGTGGTGGTCGAGCATATTGATTCAGATGGGATGGCTTGGGCTTGGACGGTTTGGCGGCGAGGCATGTTCGAGGAACCACACCTTGTTGAGATCGATCAAGTCGAATGCAAAGCGCCTAGGAGTACATTAGTTGAGCCATCAGATACAATACAAGTATTGTCACTTACCCATCCATCGTCATACTCGTGCAGTAAACGAACCAGCTGGCCGTTCTTCAACTCAAGTTCGTCGTCCATGGAAGGCGCGAAATCCATAAGAACTCGGTAAACATTGCCTTGAGACGATTCGGATGCGGAACCGGCCACGGAGGATGGAGCTGGAGATGCGGGCGCCGAAGAAGCTGGAGAAGCAGGCTGCTTCGGCGTGGATATGGCAACAGGAACAGGGACAGGAGCAGGAGCGGGAGCTGTGGTCGAAGCAGATGCAGGGACTGGAACAGAAATAGGTTCCGCAGTTGGCCCGGGTGGCAGTATCGGTGCTGATGCAGGAGACGTCATAGGAGGTGTAATCGGCTTCGGAGCAGGAACGGCAGTTGGTCCTTCACGAGGAACCGGGGCTGCCTTGGTTTCGCTGACCGGAGCGGCAGCAGCGGCAGCAGCAGCAGCGCCAGTGACGGCAATGATGGGAACGACAGGAGCTGATTTCGCGGTGGATGTTGCATTAGTGACCGGGCCAGGGGCTTCCATCGATTTCTCAGGGTCTGCAAAGGGATTCTGTGGATCAGCAAAAGGGTTGTTCGGGTGGTCATCCTGTGAAGGGCGAGTTGGACTTGGACCTCGGAGGCGGGTTGGGCTTGGACCGCGAGGTTGAGGTGAGGGACTCAGGTTGCGAGCAGGGCCGGTAGCAGGGGCAGAACCAGATTCTCCGATGGTGTTGAGTAAATTGCCAGCGCTGAGTCTGCTCTTAGAAGACGATCCCATGAACTCGGGCAACATTCGAGAAACAGGTCTCAGGCTTATTCGTGGAGCAGTTGAGCTGATGGGCGGACTCCTGAGCGCCATCTCAGTGCTGCTGATTCCAGCACTAGGATTGGGTTTCTCATTGTCTGCAGCAGCTTGCGCTTCGCGCTCACGCCTCTTCTTCCCAAGCAGCCACAGCAAAAAGACAGCGATGAGACCAACAATGGCGATCACCGCGATGGCGATACCCGCTTTCGCACCAGTCGACAGGCCGGAACTGGAGGTGGACGAAGACTCGGGGGTTCCAGTAACCGCAGCAACTGCGCCGCTGTCTGTGTTCGTCATAGACGACAAGCCAGTTGGAGAGCCGTTGTCTCTTGTTGTTGGTGCAACCAAGGGAGTAGTAGTGGTCGGCGCAAGACTCCCACTTGAGACACTTGACGACCCGGCTGTGGGAGCAGATGAGCCGGCAGAATTCGTTGCGGCACCGCTCGGACTGGAAGCTTGGGTAGCTGTCTCTGCAGCAGAGTCGTCGGTGAGAGTGGTATAGCCCCCAATGACACCGGTAAAGGTTGGCTGTGCCGTGACATAAACGACGGAATAAACAGTGCCTCCATCAGTGATGGAATCTTGACGCCTGGCCAGCTCCACCACCTTGTCGTGAAAATTCATCTTCATGCCTGCACAGTCGACTGTACGCAGCACTCGGCTTGGTAAGATTATGGCTCACAACCCTGATGCGAAGCTGGTTGCGGGATGGATGTCCTGATCGTCGCGTGGTAAATCGAAGGGGATTGGACAGGCCCGCGGTGGTGGCTGCGGCCGTGTGTTTCGAGGACGACAATGTACAAAGGAGGATGTCACAGCGCTGCTGGAATTGTTTGAAGAGGGAGTGACTTGGTGAGGGTGGGAGGATAAAGGAGTGGCCGGTGATGAATTGTCGATAAAAGAGGGGCGACAATTCACACGCAGTGAATAATAGGATGAATGAAGGGGGTGAGAGACAGAATCGAAAGAATGTCAACAATGAACTCGGCGGCGTCGACGAGCTTCGAGCAGAAGATGCGCGAGGTAGAAGAAGGAGCGACAGAGAATCGAAGCTAGAGAGCGTGGACGCTGAAGGGAGCGCAAAAGTGGCAGTGAAGCTGGGGTGTGAGATAAGAAGGACACCAGGGAAAGTGGTTTGACTGAAGGTGTTTCAGACGAGGGCGCAGTTGTGTCTGCCACTTCTGCCACTGTCTGGGCGTGGCATGGAAGAGGGATGGAGAGGAAATGATTAAACCAAGCCGAGCAGGGGCCCCTGTGGCAGATGATTGGTGTGCCTGGATTTAGGCCTCATTAGCCCAAGCCACCTCAACGCCTCCCTCCTCCCCGGGACCTCAAAACAGTTTAGGCGACCCTGTACCTGCAGCTCTAGCGGGAGATGAGCGAGATTGCTCCTTTTTTCACCCAAACTTAGTCGACCAAAGTCGTACAGGAGGGAGTCAGTTCGGGATCGGACAACTGTGGGTTACTGCATGTGCTTTCAGAACAATGTCTATCAATTTGGCAGTTTCAACGACTGAGGTCTGCTTGTTGGACTCGTACACAGAATGTGGCTACACGGGAGACTTCATCGGTACGGAGTGCTCGGATGCGAGGTGGATGTCGGGTATGTACAAAGCAGGTACACAAGCACCATACAAATATCAAGGAAGCTTCAGCACGCGAGATTTGCCGACCAGGGCCCGTCCAAATAGACGCTTCATCCACTCGATCATCATCCAATGTTTCCATCAACACCCTCGTCGATCATGAGATTGTCCGTTTGTCCACATGTCCCGAGGACTCGTCGACTGCTCCGCTCTCGTCCCACTCACCAAACAAAATCCATCTCACTTTTGGGTGACTTTGTCATTGAATCGGCCTGTGTCAGCTTGTCGATGTCTGCGAGTAGGCTTCGTCTTGGTTTGCGATTTGGCAGTTTGCTATTGGCGCCACAAGTCGGGTAAAATGCACTCTTAAGCGCCCTGCTTCTGACGACAGGAATAGCTGGTGGGTAAGTACCTCCAGAGGTCGTTTTCCCTTTCCAGATCTGGCAGCAACTGTTCTCACTTGGCATCTGTTACGATGGCATCATCATCTCCCAATGACAGACTTCAGATCATGCTGAAGAGCTTCCTTTGCAGTCAACCTCCTTGTCTTTTCGTAGCACACAGTTCGGGACACAAAGTCAATGGCGGACACGGGAGCACCGGGCAGAATGTCGCTCCAAGGTTTCGCTGGGTACTTCTGAAATCTCATCTTGCCCCAGTCACGACATGCTTTCGCAGAGGGCCAACTGTCAGCATCCGGTGTCCCAAGCGTCGTAAATATGGATCTGATCAGACTGAGCTCGCTGCCCAACGGACCAGCGTCGAACACCGGAAAGTGGCCCTCTTTGACGATTTCTGCGACAACGCATCCTGCTGCCCATATGTCCAACGAGGTGTCGTATGAATGATCACCAAAAAGGATCTCTGGAGGGCGATAGCAGGTTGTACCAACATCGGTTATCTTGGACTCTGCCGGCTCCGAGTCCTTGTCCTCGGGAGACCATGCGATGCCGAAGTCTATCAGGTAGACTGGTCCAGTCATCGACTTTAGCAGGATGTTGGACGGCTTGACATCTCTATGGATTATGCCCAGTGCGTGAATGTGTTCCAAGGCTTGGAAGAGTCCATCAAATACCATGCTTGCTTGGTTCTTGTCCAACCTGCCTGACCGGAGCAGATTTTCCAGATCTTGCCTGAGAAAGGGGAACACGAGGATGAATTTCCCCCCTGATTCGTGAATGGTGTCTAGGAGAGGCACTACATGCTCATGCCGCGCCTTGACGAGCAGTCGAGCTTCCCGCTCCGAGTTATGCGGCGGCGCCGTCATGGCCGGACAAGTAACTTTCAGGGCCACTATTCGAACCGGGCCTTTGTCATGCTTTGCCTGTGCCTTGAAAATCGTCGACATCTGCCCGTCTGAATGGTAGGTTGCGAACTCGTAAGCTCCAAAGCTAGGACCTTCATGGTTCAGTATTTCGGGCTCTGGCGGAGGATCGGACTCGACCGAGGGCGATACATCGTGGGTGTGGGAGGCTTGTAGGGCTTCTTGTAGCTGTCTCTGGTATTCTTCCTGGTCCTGTCAGTGGCAAACTACGGAGTTCTTTGGAGCGGCGGATACTGGAGAAGAAGCCGACTGCAGAATTTCGCCCTCGACATCTCTGGCCTTGTTGCGAGCCAAATCTCCATCGTCGCCTGCTGAAATGAAAGCATTTGTCCTGGCTCTAGATTAGATGGGACGGCGCGAAGTGTCTGCTATTCTTACAAAGACACAATGTTGCCTAGTCTTTCGGTAAAGCTGACGTCCACCGGCATGGTGATTGTTGTATTGCGCAGAGAAGTCGACTGCTGTCCCTGTTGTCCTTGCTGTCCCTGCTGTTCTACGCTTGTCCCTATGGGAGGCTCGCTTTCGTAGTATCCGATGACATACAAGGGGAAGTCTGGTACTCAGACCTCAGGAAATGACCTGGAGACTGCGTAATAGTTCATCGTTCACGTAGACACGGCCAATGCGCCCTAATTCAATGGGGGATCCGTGTCGGTGATGGAGGAGTCAGTCACGGCGATACATGACACAGAGCCGCAGAGACACAATGTTCATATTCTGAGCACTTCTTGTACCAAGTAGAAAAAAGTGACGCCCCTTGAAAATTCTCCGAAGCGAAGTGTGGAGGGATTGTCATTGCTCGGCCCTCACCATCGGCCCTCTGCGCTTATTTTCATCCTGGTCCCTACCATCCCTACCATTATAGGCACCCACGGCACCTAGGTGGCACCCAAGACACTTAGTTGTGTATGTAATCGCGACCCGCCAAATACCGAAGAGCTTCCAGACCATTTCCATCATCTTTTCTCTGCTTCATCGACGGTGCCGACTCCACACCTCATCCCGATTTCTTGTATCTGCCATGCCACCTTGTCTTGGAATAAATCTGGGTTTGATCACTTGATAGAGTGTGTTTAATGCTTGAATCATCTATTCACAATGTCCAACCCGGATTTCCAGCGCACCGACTATCTGAATCTTCTGGTAAGACCATCCCTCCGAGGACCCGTGAGCCTCCGACTGTAGAGAAACTCACCATCTTGTTTGCGCCAGGCCTCGTTACAGCCGGAGCAAGCCGTAAACATCCTCAATGACCGCGTCACACTCATCACCAAAATCAACAGTGACATTGCCGATTGGCTTCAGGTCGGTCATTTTCGTGTAACGCCTTGGAGCTGCGACGTTGACACTTGGCCAGGAACGTCGGAAGGTAGAGGAAGCCTACGTCGCAGGTCTGCGGAAGCTTGCACGACGGCAACAGCAAGATGGAGCCGCTGCTCTTGGGTATGCACCGTTCCGGTCGATTGTTTGTGGTTGCTAAAGTGAGGCAGCATTTTCCAGATGCCCTGGCAGCGCATTGTGTCTGGTACCGAAAACCTTGCGGCTTCGCACGAAACTCTAGCGACCAAGATCGAAACCGACGTCGAGAACCCCCTGCGCAATTGGGCGACACGAAACAAGGCACTCCATAACTTAAACACCGCGCAGGGAACCCTGACCTCGATCGCAAAAGAACTGTCCAACGCACAAAGAAAGGCTGCAAAAGGTGGAAGAAGGGCCGACACAGCTAGTACCACGGTGGAGGACGCCTCGCGTCAGTGGGAAGCTCAGGCACCATATGTCTTTGAGCAGTTGCAAGTCGTGGATGAGTTACGAGTCAACCATCTGCGAGACGTCCTCACACAGTTCCAAACACATGAGGTGGACTGCATCGAAAAGAACAAGGTCAGCGCGGAATCGTGTCTGAATGCACTACTCAATGTCGAGACCGCGGACGAAATCAAGACCTTTGCAGCGAGAGCCGCGAGTGGGGGACCCAGTACTCTGCGAAGGCTCAGTTCCGCGACAGCTGGTGGGAGACCGACCAGCTCTTCCCTTCGTCCTCCACCAACGCCGCCGCCTCCTCGTGGCACGTCTGATGGTCACCGCTCAAATTCTTTTGCCGGCCAAGACAGACTGGCGCCCCGTGAGTTCCATCAGTATGTCGTTTGACTGGTTCTGACTTGTTCTAGTACCCGATGCCACACCGCACAAAGAGAAGAGCAAACTGGGTGGCCTCAAGCGACTTGGTACCGTCATGAATAGAAGAAAGAGCGTTGCTCCGCCAGTGCCTCCCACGGAAGAGAAAAGGAGAACGCGATTTGTGCCCTTTAGAAGAGGGGATTCATCACGAAGCTTTCAGGATCTAGAAGAGTCAGGACCGGATCTTACGCCAGCCGTGACCCAAGAAAGGCCAACGTCTTCAGTTTCCCAGGACCGGCGGCACGATGTTCCCATTCGCGATATGTCAGAGCCACCTCTCCCTCTACCGCTAACAAATGGAACCACCCATCCACAGTCTTCCGAATCACAGTCGTCTGTTGCTCAAACGCAATCTGGCGTGACAGACAGCATCAGCCCAATACCAGCTCCGCTTAGCAACAACCCCTACCAACAAGTTGTATCCCCTCAACCACCTGTTGCTGAGTCCATGAACCCGATCACCCAGGCTCAACAAGAGGCCGCCTTGGCTTCTCCCCCTTCAGACGAACCGGCTCGCAATTTCATGATCCGGGATAAGCCAATTGAAGAGGACGAGAGCGAGGCTCAGCTAGCAATGAACAATATGGCCAATCAGCTACGCTCTCAAGCGCAAACTGCCGGCATTAACCGTGTCCAAGGCAGTGTACGTGGACGAAGAGATGTGCGGAACACGATGTACGTCCCGAACACCAAGGACGTCCTCCCTCAGACAGGTCGCAGTCCTGCGCCTGTGACGATACCAGAAAACGCCACCTCGCCCGAGGCCACCCTCGCATCACCCCTTCAACGGCCGCCACCTGTGGGGGTTTTGCACGACGATCATGGTGCAATGGGTTCCGACACCGCCTCAATGCACTCATCTAGGAGTTTGGCTGGGCCGAGTTTACATCCAGATCTGCACGAGCCTGGCCTCAACGCGTCTGTGGTCGAAACAGTACACTCCTGGTTTAACGAAGCCGGCATCAGCAGGTCTTTCGTGCTCGGCGAAGTGGCACTCGCCTGCAATTCGACGGGCGCGAACGATGCAGATACGGAAACCATTCGCATTCAACATTTCGAACTGCTGGATAAGGTGGCCGCGAATCCCATATTCATGAGCCAGATCAAATCGCCTGAAGACTCGACAGCTCAAGCTGAGGAACGAGCGGGCTGCTATTCCGTGCTTGCCTCCTCTTTGAGGCGACCGACGCCCATGATCTGTTTGAAGTACCAATTGCACATGGAAGAGAACCACCTGGCTCAATATAGTCCTGTCTTGATCACGCCGGCATGGCAAATTGTCGAGGGACAAGTGAGCGTGATTGTGCTGTACAGCCTCAACCCCATCTTTGGTAGCGAGCCAGTGACACTCAGAAATGTGAGTATCAGTGTGAGTCTCGATACGACCGATACGACTGGGGAAGGAACCGCCAAAGCTGTGTCTGCCATGATGGCGCCAACCCAAGGAGCAACTTTCCGGCGCAAGACATCGTCAGTGGTGTGGCGCATGAACGAATTCACCGTCAAACCCGAGCAAGAGCGTCTTCTTGTTAGGTTTATGACCCAAGGCGGCTTGGCCAAAAAGGGTGGCGTTGAGCTGAAATTTGAGCTTCCTGGACGAACGGCAAGTGGTATTGGGGTGGAGAAGCTCGTGGCAAAGGAAAATGACCCCTTTGCTGATGATGGAGGGGCGGTAGAGGATGGAGAGGCGGTGAAGCAGAGCTGGGAGACGGTGCCGACCAAGACAAAGCTGGTCAGTGGACGGTACACTGCCTGCTGATGAGGCCCCTCGACATACCTCTCTATCGTGTTCCCACTGTTGGGAAGGGTGAGCAGGACGTTGCTAAGGGTTTTACCAAAAGGATCTGAAGAGGGAAGAGCGAAGAGCGAAGATGGTAAAGAGTTGTATAAATTGGATACCGGATCCCCATGTTTCTACTGCAAATAATGTAACGACCAGCGAAGCCACAATCATCCACCACACCACCACCACCACCACCACCACCATCATCATCCTCATATAGTGTATATAGCGCCAGCGGATGTCCATTGTCTCTTCTTTTTTTTGTGTGTGTGAGAGAGAGAGAGAGAGATGGTCAGGAAGAGACCATTCAATTTCCCCCTGGTCTGCCATGTCTGGTCTCATAGGAGTTCTACAGTTGGGTGACAGTCCATATGTAGATATCTCGACGAGGCTGTGGCGTTACTGTTGCCGGTGAATTGAATGCCCAGAAGGCGATCCATCACTGGTACCGAGTACAGGTCTGATCGTCGGTTGGGTGGATACAATGCGTACAAGATATATCATTGGGGTGTGCTCGCTGCCTCTAATCCTTTCACCAACATCCAGCGCCTCGTTTTCATCAATAACCATATGTAGCCTGGGTTCACAAAAGCCTGGTGTTGCTGGCGGCTTTCTATCAATCAGAACTGGATAGCAACACCACCTCCACACCGGAAGAATAGCACCTCTGCTCGACGACAGCTCTCATGTCCACGATTCATCTGTGGCGACGACATGACACCTCTTCGCTGACGAACTTCTATTTCGGCAACAACACACCCCGTTCCTTGTCGTAGCTCGCCACCTCCTTGACTAACGCCACAAACTCCTTTTGCTTGTCCTTGGGATGTGCCACTACCTTCATAAGATCTTTGACAGTTATTCCCTGAGGTGGAATCGCGTTCTTGATGTCTTGTGCCGAGGGGAATGCTACCGGTCGGGGGATGGACCCTCCAGCAGAGACTGGAGTTGGGGACGCTGCACGCGAGGATGGTTGAGCTGCTGGAGAGGCTGTCCCTGCCGCACCACTCGGGGGAGGCGAGGTTGACATTTTGAGCTTAAGGCGTCGAGCACGACTGCTATCGGACATGGCGGCGGCGTCTGTGTCAGTGTCAGACCCAGCCCCGACAGAACCTGTGGCCCGCTTTCGCGCTTTCAATGCTGCCAATGGGTCCAACGTCTGCGGAGCAGAGGAGCTAGGCGGAAAGTTGACGGGGGACATAGGTCTCGAATGACCCGGCGTGGGTTGGCTAGAGGCCAGATGTTTCGACTTGAGCTTCTTCTTCCGCGTTGAGACATCCGTGCCGGAGGCGTCAGAGAGATTCGGCGAGCCAGGGCGTTTCAAGGACCGCGTCGATGTTGACTTCTTCATGCCACCTTCATCTTCGCGGTCGGAGGCTCTCTTCTCTTTCCGGCCCGAGGGGGTATTGGCACCAGAGGACAGAGCAGACTTCTTGGCCTCTGCGTCTTCTTCCTTCTTGATGTTGGCCAGACGCTCACGCTCGATTCGTTCTCGTTCTTCCTCGCTGTCGGTCTTTGCGCAACGTATTAGTGAGCCGACCGAATGGAGCACAAAAGGAGGGACTTACCGAGGACTCGTATTCCGAATCACTACCATGGTTGTAATTCCGTTCCCGCCTCTCCAGGGCCTTTCTCAGGTCCCGGAAATTCTTCTTTCTAGCCTCTGCTTCGCGCTTTTCTCGGGCTTCGGCCTCATCATACTCCTTGAGGTCCTTGAAATCGAGGAAATTGGCCTGCAGCTGATCTTCCTTGATCCTCTTCTCTGCAAGTTTCTCGTCCTCGTCCTTGTCCAGGAAGAGATCGCCCTCCTCGTCATCGGCAAAATCGTCTTCATAATCCAGATCAGCTTCCTCGCCAGTCCGCCCCGCATCGACTGTGGTCCGCGCTGCGCCCGAAAACAGTGCCTTGCTTTCTCTCGCCGCGCGCTCTTTCAAGGCTTCCTGGATGCGAGCTTCTCGATGGCGGATCAGCCACTCGGGGTCAGAGCCTCCCTTTTTCATCGCGGCCTCGACCTCCTCGATAGTCATCTTTTGCAGGTTCTCGCGTTTCGGCTTAAATTGGTAGACCTTTTCAATGGGTATCAGCCGGAATTTGCCAGTCGAAGCATCTCCTGCCGGCTCGTAGACAAAGGCCGCGTTGGAGCTGACAGAGCCAATTTGATGATGCCCCACGAGGCAATGCTTGTTGTCAAAATCTTCCAGGTGCCACGGCAGTTTCTCTTCGTAGTTGTTCTGGATTCGGCGCTTCTCCTCGGCCGAAAAGTCGGGACGGAAGACTTGTTGGGTTTTCTTTTTGAAGTTCAACTTCTTGCCAGCAGTTTGGGAGGGAGCTATTTGTGCCAGATTCGCCTCGCGCTCTTTTTGCCGAACTTCTTTCCGCCGGTTCAGCTCTTCTCTCTCTGCAGGATTGAGCCCGTCTTTTGGTTCGGGTTGCTCTTCCTCCTTCTTTTCCTGCTGATGTCCCGGAGGGGGGGCGCGAGGATCGCGTCGATGTAGCCGAACGGGCTTTGCGAACTCGGATTCATTGCGAATGTCTAAAGGATTATCGGTTGCCACCTGGAGGATGTGATACCTGAGGCCGTTGAGGAGATCCCTCTTTGTTGTCACCAGTTTGTAATCCGTATAAGATATCCCTTCAGCTGCAATTCGGGGGTCACTGAAGCCGCTCACACGCTCGCGATCTGGAATAGCTACTGCGGACGGGGAGGGCGCGTGTGCGGGATTCGTAGTCACGGGCGGTAACTTAGGAGCTGGATGACCGTTGACGTTGACTGGGGGGGTGAGATGGCCGTTCAGCAGAGGCTTGGTCGCAGGAGGCTTTATCCTGGGGCCCTTGAAGAAGGGATCAGATGCAGGCTTCTTTCTCCTGACCATAGGAGGTGCGCCAGGAGGACGGGTTGCGGGCACCCCAGTGGGCGCGGAGCCTGGATTCATCGCTAATGCTGGGTTCTCCGTAACCACAGCATCGATACAGACAAATGTCGAGAGAAGGAGAAAGAAGTGTTGTGAAATAAATGCGGTGACTTGTGAGTTTGACAACCGAGGGTGTAGTTTGTGGGAGATGGGGATGCTGTGAGTGACCCTTTGAACGGTTGATGTTTTGGGATGCAAGGGCAGCTACCGAGTAGAGGTTTTGCCGTCATGCACAGAGTTTCCCCCCACTAATTTTGCTGCCTCGCTGCCTCCTTATACTCGTTAGGTATGCCCTAAAAGTTGGAGGTGGATGCCTAAGAAGCGTGGATGCCCGCTGCCGCAGGTAGTAGGGCCCTAGTACCTCGTAGGTATGTACGAGTGCGAGGATATAAACTACTCGTAGCGAATGCCAAGACATTCCTTTATCCTTGTGAGCCGCTGGGATGCACGAGCGTCTGGGGGCCCTTGGGGGTAAGATTTACACCTAAGAGTAATGCTAGGCGGCTAATTCTCCGTGACTGGCCGGTGGCATATGCCATTCGCAGGCAATGACGAACTTAGTCGTAGGTTCGTTCACACTGCACTTCACTTCACTTCACCCCCATCTGATTCCCATTCATCCATTCACATTCACTCCCCACATTGTTGACATTTCTATTGCACTCAGAGTTACTGTTGACAGACGTGCTGTTCAAGGTCTTCACCTACTGTGAGAGGCGTCATTCTACTTCTGCCTCTTTCACTAATCGTGACACAATGCTGATCGATTCACCTCTTGCTAGCCAATATCACCCTGGTTGCGGCCCATCGTAAGGTTCACCTGAGCCTTGTTTCGCGGTTTCATCAGCGAAGTCATGGACACACCAGGGGATCAGTCCGGCTTTTCTCCTCACGTCTGGAATCGACTCAATGAGATGGCTCAGCAGTCTGCACCTCGAGCAAGAGGTGCCCGTCGTGGCGGCAGCCAAGGCCAAACCAGAACAGCCTGGTTACACCAAGACCAAGGAGAGCAACATCGTCCGGACAGTCAACAACATGCTTTCTCGTTGACCTCTAATCCTGATTCATTCCCTCCTCTTGGTGCACAGCCACCATCTCGTGGGAGAAGCCATGGTCCGAACCCACCAAGATCGCAATATCCACCAGAGCCCCAACCCCAGTACTTCAATAATGCGCGTCACGGCTCTCCCAGGGAGTATCAAGAACGCGCAAGGGGTAACAACTATCGAGGTTCGCGCTCCTTCGGTGCGCAGCAACGTCAACCACAACACCATTTCCATCCAGGACATCAGGCACAGTTCGCAAACCCAGGCGCGTCATACTCAGACAGCCGACCTCAAACCCACCAACATGGGCAGCTCTACAACCCAAACGATGGCATGCACTTGAATGCAGGTCAACAACAGCGCTCTATGAGACATTCGATCTTGATGCAAGCGGACTACCTCACCAGCGTTGGTAGAAAGGCATATGAGGAACACAAATTTGAACAAGAGGAGAGAGACGCCAAGGAGAATTTCCGACGCACTTTGGAAAGTATTGCAAAGCAAGCACTGGGTTCCGAATACCCAGACTTGCAGCAAGACCAGATCAGACTGAGGTGCTATGGCAGTCTTGCCAACGGGTTCGCCCTTGCAGGATCCGACATGGATCTCCTTCTATCGTTGCCCACCTGCAAAGAACCAGAAACTGAAGGCAACCTGAAGTCCACAAGTGAATCCAAGAATGCATCGGATAAGGAAGAGAAAGAACAAGCCTTCAAGGTTGACACTGGTCGCATCTTGGAGAAAGCCTTTCTTGACCACGAATATGGAGCCCGGCTGATCACTCAAACGCGTGTTCCGATCCTTCGCATCTGTCAGAATCCAACCCCAGAGCTACTTCGCAATTTGCGTGAGAACAGCATCGCGTGGGAGGGCTCTCGTGGCGATTCAGCTGTTGTCGAGTCCGACGTCCCAACGGCAGACGAGCCCACCAAAGAGATGGACTCGGTTGAGCAGGCCTTGACCGAGCTCAACCTTGGAGACATTGCACCTGCGAGGCCAGTTCGTCGTGGTAATGCTGGTCTAGAGTTCACCGAGAATTGTGGCATTCAGTGTGACATCAACTTCTCCAACTTCGTGGCTCTTCACAACTCAGCCATGCTTCGACTCTACCAGAGTTTCGATCCGCGAGTCAGAGAAGTGGGCGTCTTTGTAAAGATCTGGGCCAAGACTAGAGACATCAACACTCCATATCGCGGCACCCTATCAAGCTATGGTTGGATTCTGATGGTTCTTCACTACTTGATGAATGTCGCGAGGCCACCCGTCATCCCCAACCTACAGCATCTCGCCAAGGTTGACGACTCATGGCATCCAGATAGACCAATCGAATTGTTCGAGGGGTTTGATGTCCGTTTTGTCCAAGACCCCCAAAGTCTGAAGGAAATTCGGGAAGACATGGCTGCGAACCCAAATAGAGAGTCGGCAGGCCAGTTGCTGAGGGGCTTCTTCCAGTACTACGCAACCTATCAAGGCTTCCATTGGACTCGGGATGTTATTTCGATCAGAACAAAAGGCGGTCTCATGTCTAAGCAAGCTAAAGGCTGGACTGAGGCGAAATGGCAGCAGACACAGCATAAATCAGTCCGGCTTCGTTATCTGTTGGCGATCGAGGATCCTTTTGAAGTTGAACACAACGTCGCGCGCACTGTCGGACACCACGGCATAATCGCTATCCGAGACGAGTTTCGCCGAGCGTGGTCAATTATCAGCACAATTGGTACGGATCGGGAGACTCCTGCAGAGGAGTTTCTCGCTCCCGTCACGGAGCGGGTTGACACGCTGAGAAAAGACTTGGAGTCCCGCAAGGAAAGACAAATGCAAATGAGACAGGAATTGGAGGCTAAGGAGAAAGCTTTGCTTCGGAAACGGAATGAGGAATTCCCGGATCCACTTACAGATGGTACGTTGGGAGTTTCCAGTCCAGGGAAACCCGAGACCCATTTATCTGAAGAGAGCAAGCGCTGGTCAACAAAGTCGAAGCTGACATCGACAACCTATCACCAGGACAGGAACCTCAGATTCAAACCAGAGAGCTGGCGACACAGAAGGGTATTAGTCGAAAGTGACGACGAAGAAGAAGAAAAAGAAGGTGATACCACCCATGCTCGTGATCAAGGAAAAGGGCAAGAGAGTCTCTGTAGTGCCGCTCCACCAGTCAACACCGACCAAAAGGAAGGTTTCTCCTCCATATCGGATGTGCTACTGAGCCATGGCTACGATCAGGAAGGGAATCCTGTGGCTTGCGATATTAGCACTCAGGATGGACGCTGGCCCAAACGAAGAGATCAGAAAATGAGGCAGGGCACATTATTGTCATCCTCCCAACCAAGTCTACGCAAACCCAACGAAGCGTGTCCCTATGACCCTAGACGACCAAGTCCGTACATCGACAAACCATACGCGGGGTATCAACAGAGAATAGCCTCCGAGCGACCACCAGGGCCTTCTAGCAGCCATGATGGGAGGAATAAAAGCAGGAGCACACTTGTCCAATCTCAGACTGTCGAGGACAAGCCCACTGTGTCCAGAGTTGAAAGAGGTGTCCAGGCGCAGGAAATGTTAGCTGCTGATGTGACGGAGAAAGGGGTTGAATCGTGTGAGGCAGACAACTGTGAAAATCGCACGGTCACCCCTACAGGTCCTGATCACAAACCAGCACGTCAGAGTCCGGCAGATACAATCGGGTCTGACATTCCATGGGACGGAGACACTGAGGGTGGTCGCTGGCTCCGATGGCGAGATGCACGCATTCGTGCAGGAAAATGGCAGCTCCACCCAGACTCTCGGTATGCAGAAATCGACCTTGCCTTCCCGTACAATCCGGAGATGACACAGAAAGAACTAGATGGAATGAACAAACTATTGCGGCGCTCCTACAAGCGAGGTATCTGCAGTACCAAACAGCGCCATCCCTTGTCTCGACACGTTGCAACAGACTCCTCAAGCATCAAACGCAACGATCGAGCTTCATCGTCTGGGTTGGGCCAGACAGCAGCGTCTGCAATACAGACCGATGCTAAGAAGTCAACCAAACGCACATCGGCAGCAGAAAATGGTCGACAACCATGCAGTCGCTCAGTCATCTGCTCAAGTTCTTCTCCCATCACTCCAGTGACAGACAAACCACCTTTGGCTGACAATCGGGCTTCTCATAATAGCATTTCCGAAACAGTGCCAACAACCACCCGAGATGATTCTCGAAACCCAGATCTAGACTTTCTACGGTCCCAGCGACTTTCCTTCTTTTCAAAGACCATGGATCCGTCCGAGGGCGAGACTGACCAAAATATTCCATTGCACTCCAGACCAGCTATCGCGAATAACTCACTTGCTTTGGTCGATCAACAGTCTCAAACACCCATTTCACCTACCCAAACACCTGTTGAAGTGGCGTGTGGCGCGATTGGGAATCCCTCTCACGAGATGGGAATGAATGCCTTTTCTGAGAAGACGAGCAGGCCTTCTCACTTGGGCGACAACGAATCGTGCTTGGAGATAATAGAGTCGGGAAAGAGCCAAGATACGCAGAGTACCTCGCTTGAAGTCCCTGCCACATTATATCCCTACGTCGACAGTAACGAACGACCAAGAGATGAAGACCCCAAGATTATTCCTATCCCTCGGCATCTCGGCTTTCGTTTCGATCCACGACAATTGGAGGATCTTGCTGTCATTGCAAGAGGCGGCAATGGATGTGCAAGGGCAGGAGCCCAATTCCACATTGAAGAGGAGTACGAATGGGGCGGCGGAGGGATGATGGGATGGAAGACGAGCAGCGGACCGCAGCTTGCCAGTGTGAGTGGCCACCACACAACGTACGAGGCTGGGAAAGGGGATGAACAGGGATTGCTTGAGGAGCTTCCGAGGGGTATGGACTGATATGTGACCAGGAGATGTTGTAAGAACGACGTGGGGAATGGACATGGACATCTCGCAAGTGCATCGGTATCATTCCAGCATTACTCGGAGGGCTACAGATGGTTGGAGTCTGTGAGCATTGTCCGTTTGCCTGGACGGCGAAGGACCAAAGATCAAAAGGCGATAGATTTGCAGGGCAAAAAGTCAATATGGTTTAAGCTGAGAAGTGCTCTTTTCTCCGCATCTGGACAGAATTGGTCAAGAGGATGAACAGAGAAATGCCTCTCGGCAGTCGACAATATGAAGTCGTCTTGCCAAAAGGGGTTTGAAGCTGTGTCTTGCTTTTTCTTCTGCTCGTTGCTGTGAACTGTCCCATCTGTATGGTTCTCATACAGGCTGTGGACATCTGTCGGCGACAACTTGGTCACTGTTGTCCGTCGTCGAGTCCAGCTGTCGTACAGGACTTGGACTTGCCAACGTTTTCTGAACATAAGTACAGTAGTTCTGTCGCCACAGTTCTACATCAAAAGGGTTTCATTATTGGTCTCAGATAAATGCCAACTGTCTCCCCGGAGACGGTTGACCAGATAGAGAGTAAAGCAGCGTGGCCTGGTCTGTCCGGAAAGGGCCTAGCCTGTCTTGGCTGCACCGTTGATCATCTCCTCCTCGATCCAATCCTTCGACTCGATATGCTTGACTTGTCCTCGTACCAAACGTTATTTCTTCTCCACCTGGGCCGGCTCCAGATTATTTGAGTCGTTGATCTTTTTCAAGCACTGTAATTACAAGTGTTTGACAGAAAGCGTCCGGTACGCTGTCAAGGGGGAAAGAGAGAAATCGAGAAATCAGAACAAAGTAAAAAAAAGGGGCTTGGAGCAAGACAAGGGCGGTAAAAAGGGTAGAAATCATGGTGTCAAGACCCTCGACATCACCGAGACTTGTCCCCTCGAATCGACTGTCATGGTCCCGCCACGTCACGCTGGACTTGCTGCTGCTGATCCTGGCCAACTCGGTCTTCCACCCCTGGATCACCCTCGTCTTCTACCTGTGTCTGGCCGCCGTGCACAAGCACAAGGAACCCCTGGCCTTTTACACGCTGTACTACACGGCGTTTCTGGTCGTCGCCGAACTGGCCGTCTGGCTCAACCACCGCCTCGCGTACGGCCGCCACCGGAAAGTCGACTGGGAAGACGAGGTGGTTGTCGTCACCGGCGGCGCCCACGGACTGGGCAGAGTGCTGGCCGAGATGCTCTTGAGAAAGGGCGCTAAGGTGGCGGTCCTGGACGTCCACGGGCCGGACGAGGAGGCGCGCGAGGAGATGGAACGCTGGGACCTGGTCTGGGAGGTTGTGGACGTGAGCGACGCTGCCGAGGTTCAGGGGGCGGTGGACAGGGTTGTTGACGATGTAGGTTGGACCGTTCTTTCGATTCTCTACTTCTTCTATCTTCTCGTAGGCTCACGATAGATATCAATCAGCTCGGTCGGCCGACAATCCTGATCAATAACGCAGCAACATCCATCAATGGCCTCCCTCTGATTTCTCCAGCGCCCTTGGAGTCATCGACATCGACGCTATCTCCCCAACAAGCCACCAAAACAATCACCACCAATGCCCTCGGCCACTTCACCGCCCTGTCCGCCGTCCTCCCTCATCTACTCTCCTCGCCCCAGGGGGCTCACATCATAACCATCTCCTCGATCCTTTCGCATCTCAACCCTGCCAAACTAGCCGACTACAACGCGTCGAAAGCCGGCGTCTCGGCGCTGCACAACACCTTGTGTCACGAACTCCGCACTTACCCCGATCCTGCTGTCTTTGACAAGGTGAAGACCATCCTCGTCGAACCAGGTCAGCTCTCCACGCAGCTATTTGCAGACATCACCCGAGTGCCCTTTTACGCACACTTTTTTGGGCCCGTGTTGGAGGCCAAGGACGTAGGCAAGGAGATTGTGCGGTGGGTGGAAAGAGGCGACGGCGGAGTGATCCGCATGCCCTTTTACGCCAAATGTGTGCCGTTTTTGAATGTGATGCCCGGGGCAGTGCAAAGGGTAGTGCGGTGGTGGAGTGGAATCGATCGGGCGATCGTGGCGAGGGAAAAGAATGCCTGAGGAGGGGCTGTACTGCCGGATCTGAAGGACACTGCAGGCAGGAGTCCGTTGTATGATATGCCGGGGTTGTAGAGTGGTTCGGCTCTTTGCTCGGAATCTGTCAAGTGGTCGGTACCCAAACCTTGGAAGACGTGCCTGAGCTTTAGTGAGCCGTCCCGTCTAGGCTCATCCCATCCATCAGACGCATGACGGTGGTTTCCTAATCATCATCATGGATCGTGATGCCAGTTTCTTTGACCACTTCCGCCACACCAAAGTCGGAGCCTTGATCCTCTTCCTGACTCCCTTTTGGTGGGATCTGCAACCCACCAGCCTTTCTCTTCACGCCTTGCGTCTCCCCATTCTCAACGGGCTCCTTCGTTCCATTAACAGTGTTGTCTGTCTTTTTGTCTGTGTCCTTTTTCCCCTTCTTCCGATTCCGGCGCTCTCGATTCCGTCTGGTCTTCTCCTCGTCTCTCTCCCTCCTTTCCCGTTCTTCTCGTTCCCACCTCTCGTCCTCCCCCTCCTTTTTGGCCTCTTCGTCCATGGCGCGCAGTCTCTCGTACTCCCTCCGTCGACTCGCCTTGTAGACGTGGAACTCTCCGGAGCCCGCACCGGCGCTGGAACCCTGGACATTCGCGACGATTTCGGGAGGCGCGGGTCGAGATTTCTGGACGGCGGTCGACGGGGGCGGGAGCTGGACGGGGCGCGAAGGGTCGAGGAAGAGAGATTCCACTTCATGGGCCTGCTGTGAGATTGCGCGGGCGTTGGGGTTGGCAGTGTAGGCGCCACGAGCGCGTTTGAGCGGGCGGTGCGAACGAGGGTCGGCAGAGGTGGGGATGGCTTCTGGAATGGGTTCGGACATTTTGTCGAGTACCTCGTGAAGGTGGCTGTCTCTTGTAGTTTCAAGCCCAGCCTGAGTAAGGATGAGGCGACGAAGGATGGGGGAGAGTATACCTCGTACGGCGCGAGATGCAACTGCAAAGTGACGTACGTACGAGGATCCCAAGACTTTTTCTCGGCGCCAAAGAAACCAAAGATCCGCAGTAGCATCATGGCAGTTCTCTACGGTGAGGCATAACTCCATCCGTGGCGACAAGTGCAACTTTCGCTGTCATGGTGGAACTCTATGCACAGTATTATCCTACCTACTCCTGAAGCCTGAAGGCTGCTTCTCGATGTTCATATTGTCAGGCGGCTTTTCTACTCCGCCATGAATCGGTGACGGGAAGAAGAGTCCACCGAACTGTCGATCGGTAGTGCTCGACCCGCAAGATGCAGAAAGGGACCGTGCCGAGTTTGAAAAGAACGTATGAGGTAGACCAACTCTCTCTCAACCATTCGAGAAAACCGTGCTTATAGGGATAGAATGCATTGCGACTCCTAGATACCAGGCGGAGAAAGGCAAGGCCCCAAAATGCAGCCGGCCCGATTCCCGGGCGTCATGTCGCTGTCCAGTCGTCTCTCCGGGGAACGCCCAGCATTGCTGGCATGCGGAATTGGCTGCAAAAGATGGGCTACACGGTACGTTGCGAGAGTTTCTGTTCTCAAAAGCTCTGCAGATACTAGTTCTGACGACAAGGGTGGAAGGACGGCGACGTAGACGCCCTGAACATTGTCCACGTTGCCGGGACCAAAGGCAAAGGCAGTACCAGTGCTTTCACACGATCTTTGCTGCAGGAATGGGGCAAACGAACCGGGTTCCCTACCAGGATTGGCCTCTACACGTCGCCGGATCTCACATGTATTCGCGAGCGGATCCAGATCAACGGGCAACCCATCTCCGAGGATCTGTTCACCAAGTACTTTTTCGAGATCTGGGACCGGTTATTCTCACGGCAGGACCGAGTGGCGGCTGAGGACGAGAGACAGCCCCGGTACTTGCAATTGATTGCGTTACTGGCCATCCACACCTTTTCGCGCGAAGGGACCCAAGCGGCCATCTTTGAGACACACCACGGCGGCGAATACGATGCCACCAATGTGTTTGCGGCGCCCGTGGTGACCGGAATCACCTCGATCGGACTAGATCATCTGGCGCAGCTGGGGCCCGGGATCGAGGATGTGGCCTGGCACAAGGCGGGCATCTTCAAGCATGGGGCTCCCGCTTTCTCTGCTCCACAAATACCCGCGGTCGAAGCTGTGCTGAAATCTCGGGCCGCTGAAAGGGGCGTTCACCTTGAGATGGTCCCAGTCAATCCCTCGCTGCCTCTCAATGCGAATGCGCTACGTGCGCAGGTGCAACACATCAACTGTTCCCTGGCCATCGCCCTCGCCAACGCCTTTCTCTCCCGAAAGAGCCCCTTTGAAGAGAAGCAGCTCGGCGAGCAGGATGTCAGGAAGGGGATCGAGAACTTCTCCTGGCCGGGCCGATTTGAGGTGGTCCAGACTACCAGATGTACGTGGTTCCTGGACGGAGCTCACAATGAATTGAGCATTGGACAAGCGGTCGAGTGGTTTGCTGAGATGACGAGGACTTCGTACGGCGACGGTGGTGGACAAGATGCTCCGCCGTCTATGATCATCTTCTCTCACATGTCAGAAGAACGAGATGGTCCGTCATTATTGAGGGCTTTGGCAAGTGCGGTTAAACAGAATGGTGTCCCATGTCCTGAGATGGTGTTTACTACGTACCAGGAACGACGCGACGGGACCATTCGACCAGGTAGGCCGCCACATGCTGACCTGCCTGTTTTGGGAGACTGACCGAAAGCAGACAAGACGTTGCATGTGTCGGACAAGGTAGTGGCGGATCTTCCGAGACAATACTGTGACCTGTGGGGGTCGATCTATCCCAGCGCAAAGTCCAGCTATGTGCCTTTTATTGAGGAAGCACTGGAGTATGCAGACGCAGTCGGCATGCAGAGAGAGGGTCTGCAGGTGTTGGTGACGGGCAGCTTACACCTGGTGGGCGGCGCACTTTACCTGCTACGACGAGGGAAGGGGAGAGCGGATGAGGACGAGGACAAGAGCAAGGACAAGGCTGAGCATTGATGAGGGAATGTAAAAGATACCCTGGTGAGAATTGGTTGGATATACCAAATACGGGACGAGAATTTATGGGGCAATGTACAAGATACTCTGATGAGCATTAACTGGGAATATACAAGAGGTTCGGCGGGCATAGCTTGTACACGTACTTGTAGATACAGATATACAGGGGCAAACAGCCGCGTGCTTGATTGGCTGGCGAGGCTGGGTATACCGAAAACAGCTGATTAGTTAATGTTCGGGAAGCCTTTTCACGTGACAAGGCACGTGATTTTCACGTGATCATCTTTTCCCTTCCTGACTCCACGTCTCTTCAACCGAGGCTGTTGGAATCTCCAGTCCCAGGCTAGTGATAATGTGGAGGAAAAGAGGAGAGAGGATGATTCGGCGATTACCCTGAACGGCTGATTGCCGGGGCACCATGCCACGGGGGAAGCAAGTAACAGAAGCGCCCTTATACTGTACTCGGTACTCGTAGTCATCATGGCGTGTTACATAAACTTGGACACGTAGTTTTGCGTGCTGATTCTTTCTCACTCTACTACCTAGGTAACGCTGTTTCGGCTATTCAGCCATCGATCTATCTGTCCACCAGCTCCCTACTCAGCGACTCGACTACTCAGCTACCTCCTACTTCCCCATCGATCTTCGGACCAGAGCAACATACATATACATATATCTCTCTTAGAGACCTAGGCATCCTACCTACGTACCTAATCTAGGGTACACACACCAACACACACACAACGGAACCTTTTGTCACGTTTTATTCTCACCTCCCCAAATTCTAAGCCCGATTTCAATTCCTCGGTTGCTTTGTGTTTACATAGCCAGAACCATGTCCAGCCAAAGCAAATACAAGTACTCGGACATTGTCTTTGAGATCAAGGGCAAGGTTGGGATTATCAAGGTATGTACTGACCACCAACCCCTGCTGTCAACCTACCGAGAAGTATACTCGTATACTCCATTCAATTCCATTGCTCCCAATGAGAAAGAACATAAAAACAATGAAGTGCCCTGAATGAATTACCTACCTACCTACCTCCCTACACACCTACGGCACTCACTAACCTCGATCTCTTGATGTGCGGACCTCCAGCTCAACCGGCCCAAGGCCCTCAATTCCTTTGGCGGGTCCCTCCTCCTCGACACCGTCCAGGCCCTGCGCGAGCTCAACGAACACCCAGACACCGTCTTCACCGTCCTCACGGGCGAGGGCAGGTTCTTTTCCTCGGGCGCCGATGTCAAAGGTATGTCTATTTACCTAGTATACCTATGTACCTTGATTAGGTATCTACTCGTGTATATCATTCCAAGACTGATAACAAAACCGCCCCTGGTCAGCTCACGCCAACAAACCGGACGTCGAATTCCCGAGCCCGGCAGCAAAGAAAATCGACTTTATGGCCAAAAGCAGCACCAGTAAGTTCCCCCACGTTTTCCGAAGAAGAGGACGGGGAGGGGTGTTGTATACAGGGGAAAGAAAGATATAAAACTAACCTTTTTTATCTCTGTTAAAACACAGACGTCGAACTCCTCCGCTCCATGATCGACCATAAAAAGGTCCTCGTGCTCGCGCTCAACGGTCCGGCGATCGGCGCAGGCGCCGCCTGGTTCCCCGGTGTGGCCGACATCGTCCTGGCCGCCGACGCGGCATACCTCCAGGTGCCGTTCAGCGCGCTGGCCCTGGTGCCCGAGTACGGTTCGGCCACGTCGTTTGCGCACTCGATCGGCCCCCGCCGCGCCAACGACATCCTCATGCTCGGCCGCAAGGTCACCGCCCAGGAACTCGAGCAGTGGGGGCTGGTCAACCGCGTCTTCCCCACCCAGGGCTTCCACCAAAAGGTCGACGAGTTCCTCGCCGAGCAGCTCGCCGTCAACGACGGCAAGTCCATGATGGAGGCCAAGCGCCTGCAGAACCTCGCCCTGCGGCGGGACAGGATGCTCGCCGTCCACGAGGCCGCCGACGCCCTGGCCGAGAGGTTCGTCGAGGACGCCCCGAAGCAGAGGTTCGCCGAGAAGAGTCGGTTGTTGCTCGGTAAGTCTCTGACACGGTGCAGTGGTCTTTTTCACAAGTTGGTTCTTTGGCCGCTAACAACAAGGATCCCAGAGAAATCAAAGTCTCGCTCGAAATTGTAAAGGAGAGGAGAGAGGCTTAGTTTGAAAGGGGGGGGAAGGGGGGTTAACGAGGAATCCGTAGCGCTGTAGCAGTGGTACATAAATAGTGGTAGTTTTGTTGACGCGGGACAAAAAGAGATTCTTCATCACCGTCAATCATGTCCACCTCACTACATACTTCGTACGCCCCAGTACCTGTTTGCCTCCCTCCTTGATCTGGGATTAATTATTGTTTCCCACCCCTGCTTGTCTGGTAGCTTTGTAACGGGATAACCGAGGTTCATGCTTTCATGCGCAGCCATCTGCCTGTCAGTCAGTCAGTCAGTCAGCCTAGACCCCCAATCCCTTGACCGCTTGACCCCCCAAAAGTCCCTCCATGACATTCAGACTTGGTCATTTGACTGGTACTGGTGGGTGGGCTTTCGTCTCCAACTTACATACCTATCCAATCCTCCACTTGGCGCGCCACCGAGAGTGACTTGATTGCGGGGTTCAAAGACAGCCTGGGACATTTCGTCAAGGGACCGTGTTTTATATATATGTGTGTGTGTGTGCTGGTCGCGTTGCACCGCCCCGCACCGCACCGCACTGCACCGCACTGCACCGCACTGCACCGGCTGCTGAGCGTGAGACTGTCACCTTTCGCACAAAGGGTGTGACACAACACAGAGAGTAGGAAAGGAAGGAAAAAAAAAAACCATGGCGAACGCAAAGGAACAGAGCATCCCGCCTATCGCCCCGACCAGGCTGAGACAAATCGCTCTCATCGCAGAAGACTATGATCGGGCTCGAGATCTGTTGGTACGTGAGACTGGGTTACATACATACATATGTCTGCCCTGTTCCCCCCGCCCCTCTCGTCGACGTCAATGTCAATGCCAGCTCACTCACTCACCTTGTACGACAACCAACAGACCAGGGTTCTGGACACGGAAGTCGTATTCGTGGATCCGCAGGTGGCTCAATGGGGTCTGAAGAACTTTCTAGGTACAAAAATGCTCCGGTTCTTGGGGGAGATGGTTTCCCGTTGTGCGGGCCTTTTCTCAAACGCTTCGATTCTGGCTAATGTTAGTCTCGTAAACTCTCAGTGGCCATTGGAGGTGACATGATTGAAGTGTGCTCTCCGTTCAAACCCAATACGACGGTGGGGAGACTACTCGAGAAACGCGGCGACGGTGGGTACATGATCATCATGCAGACATTGGACGCTGCGTCGAGGCGGAAATACATCGAGTCGAGGAACCTGGCCAGAGTCATCTTCCACCACTCGCACGGAGATGTCGAGTGTGTCCAGTATCATCCAAAGGGGATTGCCGGTAAGTGTGCTTGATGAGTTTTCCGCTGTTTGAGACGTGCGATGAGACGCTGATCAGACTGCATGCGGCAAAAAGGTGGGATGATGCCGGAATTGGATTCCCATACCCCATCGGCCACGAACTCAACCCCGCTGGAGAGCCCCTTTAGTCCCTGGCACGCCTGCGGATCGGACTACCCAAAGTACTCGGTCGGGATGAGGCGTCGCGCACACCTGAAGCTGGTCAGGGCAGTTCTCCGCTTAGCGCCCGGTCAAACCGACGTCCACGCCGCCGCTCAGCAATGGCAGGACTATTTTGGGGTGGAGAGACGGGGGAGTGAGCTGGTCTTCACAAACGCCCGCCTAAGTTTCGTGCCGGGAGTGGAGGGGTCGCCCGAGGGGTTGGAGAGCATCACGATTGCAGTCCAGGGCAAGGAGAGGCTCGACAAGATGTTGCGAGTGGTGAGCGACGAGGGTCTTTGTGGGGATGGATGGACGAATATGCTGGGCGTCAAATGGTGCTTTGAGCTCCAGGGTGAAGAGAATGATCAAGCAAAGGGACGCGAGAGCAGACTGTAAACATTTGGTCAGCACGAATAGAGTAGTGGTGGTGGTTAGTGTCTCATGTACCCAAGTGCCGCAGTGACTGCGGATGATCAACCATCCCGTGGCTGATGCCATTCGTGGCGCGTTTGTCCCCGAGGAGGTGGGAGGCTTCGAGTCATAGCTCATGGGAGTGCCGATGTGGTTGGGAGGACGACCGTCGACAAACATCAACCTGATAACTACATCACATACCGGGCTGCACCAACCTATGGTCTCTTTCTGGAGTTCGCCTGCTCACAACATCGCAATAGGCTACCGGAACTGGCCGAGTTCTATCTATTGGAAGCTAAGCGACTGACTCAGATGGTGGTTGGCATCGATTGCGACTCCTTTCGAACAAAGAGAGTGACTCTACACACTTGGAGATGCGGCAATGAAGATCATAGTGATACCAACAGTGGTCTCATTGAATACTCTCAGGTTAGTACATCCAACCCGGTTTCGGACGATTGCTTACTCCGACGGCCTCCACAGGAACTTCGATCGGAAAATGGTGTGCGCGTCTCGGGTCCTCCCTTGAGAATATCAGTGTCCGACATAGTGCCTCTTGAGCATGTGCCGCTCTCACTGCACAACGCGACCGTTGACTTCTCGGTTGACGAGCTGTGCGGGATTTTGGAGACGGCGGAAGAGCAACAGACATTGGTGAAAGCTGCCGATGGCGAGGATGGACATCAACGAGCCAACACGAAATGAGTATCACCTTCAGCTCGCTGTATGCGCCCGTTGCTGCATGCCGCAACGCGATCGATCCCCCATTCAAATCCGAAGCTGGCCTCGCCGAGGCCGGCATGCTCTTCCCAAATGTACGACATACCTTGAGAAACGTTTTTCTTTCCTGCCTGCCTTGGGCGCTTTCGGCGAGGACAAGTCACACGAGACCCGCATCAGATACCCGACAGCCAGGTTTGGAGGCACTAGACCAAACCAAGAATGAAAGCGACAGTGATTACGACCAATGATAATGATAATGATACCAGCACAAACACCACACCCCCCAAAAAACCAAGCAACCCTTGAGTTCAGCTTGTGACGCAGGCATCCCATTCGGTGGACCTGAATAAAGGACCGCCGTCTATTGTATTTTCTTTTCTTTTCAATTTTGTTCATGCTAGGTCTCAAATGTCTGGCCTAAATCAAGACAGCAACTCAAGACAGAGACAGTGATAGCGTCAGAGATAGCATAGGTGGTGACCAAAAGGCACACGCCAGAATAAATCATAGTTTGCAAACGTGCCTCCATTCCCCATGTTGCTGCACTTCTGGTTAATACCGGTGGGATAGTTCTTCCCTGCGACAGAGGCTCGAAACCGAATAATAGTCCATGTTAATATTGCGTAGGCAAATTATCATAGCCAGTACAGCTTCCAACTGTACCCAGGATGGAGCCTCGAAGGCTCGAAAGCCTTGCAGTAAAATGTCGTTATGCAGCCAATCGGCAAACACTGGGACCACGGCCATATTGCTTCTGATCGATGCGTCCATGCAATATCTGGTCGATGGTCATATGGCCTACACCATCTAGATTTTTGGACTTGAGGTTAAGCTTTCATCTAGTTGGGGAGAGGCTGATGATGCACTAAGCCTAATCCGGAATCTCGAGCCTGGTCCCACAGAGAGTTCAACGGGAGTTCCCATGCGAGCAAAGGATCTGAGACAAGCCAAGCGAAAGAATTTTTGCTGTATTTGTGGAGAACTTGCACAGCCTTGCAGCTCGCATGACCCTCTTCACCTGTTCTTGCAGGGGGTTACATCTGGGGAAAAATGGCTCGTCTTGTCACCACCACCATCGTCATAGGTCTGGGCTGTTTCTAAGTATACCACAAGGAACACCACGGAAAGTTTGGAAAAATGTGACTGTAAGTCTGTGGATTGAGCCTCATAACGTGAAAACATGTGACCACCTACCTAAGCATAGGTCAGTCCCAGCCTCTTGTTTTAGTTCGTCAATAGTACTGAGGTCAATCGGTCAACCTTTCCCTCTTGAACATATAAAGGGTCGTATCCGTCTGGTTCACTGCATTCGGTCACTTCCAACACCATCACGGTCATCAAGAGCAGAGATTGATCATAAAGCATACCAAGTCGCAACACCGACAAGTCTTGAATCAGTTCACATCACACGAATTCTCTGTCTCACTCAACCCAACCATGCTCTTCCTCTCCACGGCCGCGGCCTCGTTGGCCCTCCTCTCCACCGCCAGTGCCGTTCCCCTCAAGGCCGAAAAGCGACAAGACGCCGTCGACGTCACGTTTGGCCTGGTTGTCGGCAACGTAGACCTCTTCGACAGCAACGAGGTCCAGTACTTTGGTTTCTCGTACGCCAACAACTCGGCGTACTTTGGCCAGATCCGGTACCAGACGTACTCGGAGCCGCTGGTCATGGCCGGGGCGCACGTCGGCGGCGACACGCAGGGCACCTTGGTCTTCGACTCGATCCACTCGAGCCCCACGGGCTGGCAGAACGGCTACATCCAGCCGGACAAGACGGCGCCGTTGCAGTTCACCGTCCCTCACACGGGCGGCAGCGTCCCCGCCGACGCCGCCTCCACGGGCTTCTCCTTCGGCCAGGCGGGTTCGCTGCTGTGGAACGGCGAGAACAAGTTCTGGGCCTGCCAGAACCCGGAACTCCAAGCCCTCAACACCTACCAGATCTGGTGGAACGGGGCTGGCGAGTTTCCCCTCGGCGTCGACTGCAAGGGTCCCATTGACGCCAACATGGTTGCTGGCTGCTAAGGCAGGACAAACTAAGCGGCTCGGGATTCGCCCGACCCATCCCTTTTTCTCGCATTGCCATGGAGTTTTGTTGGTCTAGTCTTTTTGCTTTTTGTCGTCTGCATTGCACGAGGTAAATTGGTCGGTGCTTGTTATCTGAATGATTTCTCATCGGTTCTGATAATCGTCAGGTGCTGGATAGTACTCAATATCGTATACTTAATCACCCTCAAGACGCACAAGACTCACGTGTGAGGCGATTCTTTTCGAATAAGATTACGGAATCGGAAAAAAGAAAAGAAAAGAAATAGTCTAGAGGAAAACGATCAATTGTATATTGCCTACCACTACGACAAAAGCCTTCATACTGTCAGACCTTTGGAAACAATCATTGAGGAAAAACCTCTAAAAAAAAAAACCTCCCCACACCCCCGAGCCTCACTTACCTTGTCGGCTTGGCTGCTTTTCGCCAAACGTCTTTATTGTCGTCGAGGTCAGTAGTAGCCTGCCACTGCCACCTCACGTCTGTTTGGTTAGCTTTCTAGCCGGGCCGTCTCATTGCTTACCTCTTTTACAAGATTCACTTGAGATGATAATGTATCTCCTCAAATTGGGGAAAGGGACCTCAGGGGAACTTATTTGCTGGAATAGTGGTAGGGGCTGTCCGCCTCGGAAACTGCGCCGCGTCTTCCACACTTTCCGTTGGCGTCACGAAACGTGCCACCATAAAGCCCGTACTCTGCCTTGACCACCGCAGTCACAGCGGTGGCCAAGCGGTCAAAGTCTTCGGAGGACCAGTTAAAATCAGAGCGTATGTCGGACGAGCCAGAGCCAGAGCCAGAGCCAGAACCATGGTTCTTGCCCGAAGACGACCCGCCGCCGGATTTCGAATCAGAAGGCATTGTCAAGGGGTAATTGGAATTTGATGGGTTTTCGGAATAGTTGGTGAGAGTGTTGATAGGTCTTGGCCTTTTGGAAGTTGAGAAGAGCGGTGGGATTGAGTAGAGCTGGAGTCTTTGAGAATTTCTTTTCTTGCCTCAAAGATGAAGGTGTTGATTTTGTTGCGGAGCTTTTGGTATGAGGAGAAGCACTGGATCGTGGAATACTTCGAGATATTTATGGGCCCCCAGAATCGAGTCCCCATGGTAAGAGACGGGGTGGTACACAATGGGTCAATGCCTTTCGAGGGAGCAGCCTCAGACAATGCCTCATTGAGGCAGCATGAGGTTCAGGAATACAAAGCCAATATCAATGGGGAAAAGACCTACATCCTGTCATCCATCAATGAGTCTTTGTTAGCCTTCTCTGCGGCGTTCAAGGAGACATTCTAGTTGCATAAAGTCTTGGACAATGCTTCACTCGTGCCTTCAAGTCCTTCATTGTTCTTCCACAAAGACCGTACGAAGAGAGACCATCTGACTCCTGGAACTGTAGCGGGGCTGACAGAGAGCCTGACAGGTTGAAGGTTTCTCCCGTGAAGTGTTGAAATGTTGGCTTAATATGTGCTGAATTGAGTTAAAAAAACTCAGGGCGAGGAAGAGTTGTACGTAGTCTGGTTGAGCTGCCCAAGTCTAGATGAGTATTGGGGTGCGCCTTGCACGAGTATCACTCACAGCTTAGTGGTCCAAAGAGAACATGAAGCATTCGAGGAACCTACGAGGACGCTAATAGCTTGTGTGGCTTTCCGGATGGGGCAATAGCGACATTTTAGTCTCTGTTAGCCCCAACCTTGTCGCCAAGTCTGCCAGGGTCTGGATTTCTACATTCGGTATCTTGTCACTCGTTACCTTTTCTGCTTGAGCATTCGAGATAGATTGCTGCTAGCCCTTGAAGTTTGTGAAGCAGAACGGCTGGGTCATGATTCATGATGGTGATGGCGCTTCTGGATCTAGTCAGACCCCAGACTGCGATTGCTATTCCCCGCACCCAGCTGCTTTATCGAGGTGTCCTTTGCGAAAACCGCGTCATAAGTGGCACGCAATCAGTAACACCGCACATACCATTTCTCAGCTGGGTTGTTTGCCCCTTCCCCAGCCGTCACATTTTGGTCCAAACATGAATCCATGCCTTGAATGTGTCGAGGACTTTTGATGATACGTATCACGTGTACCCGTGACGCGAACGCGTCGCGTCACGTCACGTAGCCTATATTTTCGCGATGGAGTGCGCCCCGCCGAGACGAATATACGCCAGGCCACCTTTCACACAATAACCCTTGACTTGCTCCTGCCAGCCTCCCTTTTGTGAAAGTATAGCATGTATGTGTCATGTCCGGGGCTGTTCGGTCGATCACGAGCACTAAACGAAAGACCACGCCTGCACCTACAGCGGCGAGGAAGCGACAACGACCAAATGGTACGGAAACCACCTCTAGCGCTCGACCCTCGAAGAACCAACGGACTCTGACCCAAGTCGAATGGATCTCCACCTTCTCTCCGAGCTTCGACGACTGCGACATGCAGTATCTAGATGACGTGAAAAAGCCGGCACCGGCACCAAAACGGCCCCGTCCGAGAGCACAAAAGCCTGATTCTACGTTGACGCAGATGGATTTCTTCGGTTCGACACCTCGAGACTATCAAGAAATTGATGACACTATGATCGATGATTCAAAATGGGAACGTGACAATTGCGTTGTGCCACAACTGGATGGAACATACGACAGCCCGAGGAGGCCTCGAAAACGCAAAGCGACTCCGAAGGCCACCAGTCTGCCAGGCCAGAAGACCGAGCCCTCCAACCAAGATAGCCAGGCAGAGTATAGACCCAGGAAGAAAAAGAAAAAGGTGGGATTCGCAGATAATGGGAGCGCAGAGGCAACTCGAAGGTCATCTAAGCGACTGGCAGTAAAGGATGAAGTTCTCTCAGATCCGGCGAAGAACTTCGACTATTTTGCGCAGGCATTGACCGATCAGATAGAAGACAGAAAATACCACGCCGCGGATGAATCCTTGGACCGCCCTTTGGAGATTGAGGACTCAACAGATGAGGTGGAGATTAGATCCGATACGGTTTTGGGAAAGGAGGACTCTGCCCTGCCCGAAACGCCAAAGCGGAAGACGAACGTCGTTCTCTCAAGCCAGTCCCCGGAAAGCCTATGTGAGAGTACACACAAGAGCAACCGAAAGACCCCCGAAACCCTTTCCACACTTCGCCGAGCACCATTAGCTGAACGATCGGTCAATATACCTGCGGAAGCCTCTCCAACTAGGAAGGAAATGAAAAGGTCGCGGACTCCGAGGCGTGGTTCGCCGAAGAGCAAGGTGATCGTCCTGAAGCTTCCAAAGCGCGACCAGCCTCGACGTCCCGCACGTATTGAGGATTCTCAAGTCAATTTGTGGTCAATTCCGTCATCCTCGCCAGAGTTTACAAGACCTGCTACCACTGTCCAAGCACCCACGACTTCCAACAAAGCGACCGAGGATTTTGAAATTCCTCCCACAAGCCAACTGCAGGAAAGTGGATTGACTACTTTGGTTTCCGGGAGTGAGGACAATCTGCCAAACTTGAGTCAGCTTTTTGCGAGCAGGAGCGGTGGCTCAAGGGAAGACATTGCCGTGGACTCTCTACAAGAAGAAAACCCAAGTGTGATTGTTCGAGACTTGGCTGACGCTCATTCTCCGCCAACCAAGTCCACTGCTCCAGGTCTTGACTGCTTCATCAGATCTTCGCCGCCCGTTCTCGCAGAGACACAGGATCCGAATGAGCACGCGCGTGAATCCTTGGAGGAAATTTGCGACGCTGCAGATTTCGGCTCGCCAATTGCAAACGATACGCAGTTCAATATCCAGATCCTGCATCGGGTGTCATCCCCTATCCAACCAGAGCAATTTCCTGAGCAGTCAGACGCCGGATCCAATGCTGTTCTATCCTCCGCTCAGCCGCCGAATGGTTGTAAAGGTGCCGGTAAAGAGGGTGAAGCTCCACACTCTGGTGGCCCAGACATTGATCAAGTGCACCCTTCGGATTCGCCACTATTGATTCCTACTCTGCTAGGAGGATGCAGCGCAGATGCAGAAGGCGAGGCATCTGAGGTACACGACGAGGAAGCAGAAGAGGTACCTTTGCCAAAACCCGTGTTTGTACATCCAGCAAGCACACATCGGAAGATGGCACAGGCGCCACGGAGCGACAACTTCCATACCTCTTCACCTACCCTTTCATTTGGAAGACACGTCACGCAAAGATCTGTTTATCCCGCGTCAATTCCTCACCCGTCACAAATATCGACCCAAGATATCACGCAAGGATTTCTCCCACAATCATCGCTTCCACAATTGCCTCAGGAAGGGTTGCTCGAAGGCGAACCTGACAAGATTTCGATCAAAGACTCCAGTTCTTCGAGCATTCCGCTCAGTCAGATTCCCCAGCATGTTGGGCCGGAGGAATCTCAACTGAATGGCAACATCAACACGGCTCAAGAATTTAGTTCTGAAGATGATTTTGATCTTGACCTAGATCCACCTTCACTGCCAGTTCAGCCATCTCGAGCACCTGCTGCTCTTCTTCAACAGCATACCGAGCAACTCATGGCGCACAAAGTTAGATCGGGAACTCCGACACTGGTCAAAGACAGTCACGTTTTCAAATGTGAGGAGTCTCTGCAATGCTCACAACCCGGAGAAACTCAATCTGGACCCGAATCAACAGCCGCGCACTCGCCCGAACCCTCCCTACCATCCTCTCCAGAACGGCTAGCACCGTTGCAGAAACAGTATTCACCTATCCCTGGATTCGACAACGACACGCAATCGAATTTTACGCAGAATGGACACGTCACGGCCGCGTATATTCATCGACAGCGCGAGTCTGGGATATTCCCGAAATGGTTTGTTCCCACGCCGTTCCAGGTCCCAGGTTATACGAGAAGGAAATAGACTGCAGTTCGTTATAACTCGGCGGGAAATTGGTGTTGACGTTGACTGTTTGAGCTTTTTCGTCCCTTTGCTGGTTCAGGAGCTGTCCCGATTTCTCGGTAGCATGAATTTGTGTTTCTGCGCACCGGGTCATCCCATGGTAAGCCCATGGTAAAGCATGCATCGCATTCTTTGTACATCTTCTGTTGTCTTTTGCCATCTGGGAAATTGTGGCATGGGTCTGTCGTGTGCAATGGCACTGTTTCTGGCAGTTTGTGAATGGATCGAGTTACCTTGCGCAGCATGAGCTACAAGGCACTGATGAAAAGGTCAAATTAGGCAAGAAGGAGTTTTTGCAGGTGAATGACCGAGTGAAATACCACTTAGAAATATCTCGCTCGCTTTAAAAAGAGGAAAAAGTCCTAACTCCTGAAGAGTCTTAACGCTTCGACCTCTCCCGTATCCTCATCGTCTACACGCAGCCCATCCACTCCACCCGTGTTGTCGTCTTTAACACTGTCTCTTTCCCGCTCGTCCAGTGCCCCAACTTTGCCCAATAGACTGCCGAAGAACTCGTCACGGGCCGGCTCGGTCCACGTCGAGCGATCCTCGGGCGCCATGAAGTTCTCCAGCTTCTCGTGCACCGTGTACCGGACCTTGCGGCCTTTGCTGGCCTTGGTGTCGACCCTCTTGTGCTTGCTGCCCGACACGTGGAGCTTGGTCGGCAGCACCGACATGCCGGCGGGGCCGTCGGTGAGGATGGCGCCGGAGCGCGAAGCGATGAGGTCACGCAGCAGGGATTGGTAGAATGGCCCGTCATCGTACGTCTGGGTCGCGGGCGAGAAGGACTGGGCGACGAGTTTGGAGGACTCGGTCGCGAGATAGGTGTCGAGCACGTCTGTGAGGCGCGAGGTCGTGGTCGACTGGTGGGAGGCCCTGAGCAGTTTCGACCGCGGCGCGGGATCGACCACCGGCTGGGTTTTGGCGTGCCATTTGTCGATCACGCTGCGGCGGTGAGCGTGGGCGTCCGCTTCGAGGAGGGTGTAATGCTCCCAGAGCTCCGGGAGCGGAGTTGTTCTTGTCGGGTTGAGCGGACGTTTTCGCTTCAGAGTCTTCTTTTCGGGCCTGTCATCAGAAGACGACAAGGGCCCTTCTCGGGCGGACAGGATGGCTATGCGGATGGAGTCGACGGTTGACCACAGCGCCAACGCGGCATCTTCAGCTTGTTTCGCTGCCGTCTTCACCTCCTCTTCGTCGGCCAGGGGTGAAGGCAGGTCGTTCATGGCCGCGATGCCTTTCTGCAGCTTGATCCTGGCATCGAGGAGGCGATCAAAGGTTTGCCGCTGTTGCTTGACTGCTTGACCTTTTTTGACGTCGGCAGCGGCGCCAGCTGACAATGCCGACGCCAGCGCTGCTGTCGATGCAGAGCCGAATGCGGCTTTCCTCAATTCTTCGCGCTCCGCGCTTCGAGTGGATTTTCCGGCTCGTGTTGGAGGTGGTGAGGCGGCTGACGATATCGAGGAAGACGAGGAAGCGCCATCGTCGTCGTCGTCGTTCATGCCAATGTCAGAGTCGTCCAAAGAGTGCTCCTCTGATTCATACTCCTCCGTCTCATCTAGCGAGTCTTCCCCCGTTCCATTGATATCCTTCTGTGTCCTCGCCTCGCGCTCCTGAAGACCAAGATCCTTGAACCGTTTTGCATCGTCTGCGCCGAGGGGTTCATCCTTCTCGGAATCTTCATCTTGATCCACTCCTGACCCTTCCGAGATCCCTTCAGAACCAGACATCTCCCCATGCCGGGAAGCAAAGGGATCTTCGTCCTGTTCTTCGTCGACGGGCGCAAAGGGGTCATCGTCCTCCTCATTTTCAAGTGCGCTGCGACTTACAGCCACTCCTCCATATTTTGCGTCCAGCGATGGCTGCTCTGGCTGCCTCAGTGTGCTCTTTCCCACGGTTTCATAATGCGCCCGGCTGAAGTCTTCTTGTAGGTCTGGTTCGTTTCCGGAGTCTTCGTCGTCGCTCGGGCGCAAGTCGTATGCATCGTCTTCCGGGTCATAATCTGGCAGGTGTTAGTGCACGAAGAAGGAAAACCAGCAAATTCCATGACTTCAACGACTGACCTTTTACTTTCTTCCGCTCCAGATCTGCGAATTGCTCCCGAAGACTCGGCATTTTATCACGGTGCTCTACAAGGTGACGAACGTCGCGGTGTCACTGGGTCTTTTTCTGCAATCGAAATAATTTTTGTTGGAGAATTTCGCCGCAAGGATTCCCCGCAGGCCCAACGCCACGCGCTGATAGGGGGCTTGAATCCTTAGGAGCCTCAGTACAACAGCCACCCATTCCCCGGATGATACCAGAATTTAAATGTTGTTCATTTGTTGCACTTCCCAAAATTAAGCTAAAATTCGGCTGAATAGTTCAGAGGTAGAATTCTTGCTTTGGGAGCATTAACGTCTTGATTGTAAGAGGTCCTGGGGTATGTTGGCACTGCACTCTCAACAATCAATACTGATGGGTAACTAACTCTCTACTTCAGTTCAATTCCCAGTTCAGCCCTATCTGTAAGATTTTTTTGGATTGGAATTTTTCTACCTTTTTTTTTGTTCGAGACAACGCCTACTATTTCATCTGGTATTCAAATCTCCAAGAGGCAGAATTGTTTTCATCGGTGCAACGGAACCGGGTGTGTGATCACGTGGCTGTCGTTTGACGACATCAGGCAGCTACGTCGATCCTTTACAAACGCAAGTTGTTGGCTTCCTCGACATTATTAATGACATCGAGTCCATGTCCCTGACCTATCCCTTGACTGACTCGCCTCTTGGATAACAGTATTTGTTCGGCCGCATCAGACACACTCGCACAGGAAAAGCTCTCTGCTTACAATGAGTCACGGTCGCCACATGCTCGGACGCAATGCCACGCAGGACGAGTCGGCCGGCCGCAAGATCGACAAGGGCTACGCGTCAGTCTGCTCGTCAACTCCAAAAAACCGAAGATGATATCCCAGAAGTCTATGGCGACATGCTCGCCGAAGCTGTCGCCGAGGAACAGGCGTCTGCCTCTGACCCGCGGCCCACCAAGCGGCGGAAGATAAGCGAGGACCCGGCGGCTGAAATCTCACTCGACTTTGATCTATTTGGCTCGTCGACAGATGCCCAGGTCATTGACAATACGGGGCCTGCCAACGACGCGCCGCCGAAGCTTCAACAGGTCGTCTTCGATGATTTCGAGGTTTCGGACGAATCCGATGCTGAGTTCGAAGATGTGGATCTCGAGGCAGCCGTGAATGATGTTGTTGACGATCAGCAACTCGAACAGAAGACTCTTGAGCTCGACTTATCCAAGAACAGTACGCCGAGGCGTTCTATACAACGACGCAAGCCTGTCGGTCTGGCAGAGCGCAGGTTTCGGTTGGATGCACACAAGGCACACCTTGTGTTATTGCTGGCGCACCTCAACTGCCGTAACAGATGGTGCAACAGTGAGTCGGTGCATTCCATCTTGAAGCCTCTCGTACCTCGCAAAGTGATCTCGTTACTTCACGTCGACGAGTCCAAGCCTCAGTACCAGAGATCGCATTCGTTCAACAAGGGTATTGAGGAGGTCTGTGCCATCTGGAGACAGCAATGGAACATTACCGCGCGAGGCATGAAACGGGCTTTCTGGAGAGATGACATCGACGTTGTCAAGGAGAGTGACGATGCGGAGGACTTGATTGACTTTGACGACTTCAAGGCCGCAGCGGTCTCTCGCTCTGGTTCGAGAGATCTGGGAGCCCAATTATTCTGCGCACTACTACGCTCAGTCGCAGTAGATGTCCGATTGGTATGTTCACTTCAGGTCTTGCCGTTCTCTGCAATTGCCAAAGGGCAAACTCCAGAAAAGCCCAAACCTCAATACATCTATGCGCCTCCCCAGACTTTTGGTTCAGCCGCGAAAGACACGGACGTCACCACCAGAGTCGCACGGACGCCAAATCCCAAGAAGAGGAAAATTGTTGAATCTCCGTTTCCCATCTTCTGGGTCGAAGTCTTCTCTCCTTCTGTACAGACGTGGATCCCGCTGGATCCTCTCGTCCGCAACACAATCAACAAGCCGAAGACCGGGTTTGAACCTCCTGCATCGGACCAACTCAATAGTATGACTTACGTTGTTGCATTTGAAGACGACGAATCTGCTCGAGACGTCACGAGGCGCTACACTCAGTGGTACAACGCAAAGACACGAAAGCAACGGGTCGAAAGTACAAAGGGTGGCGAGAAATGGTGGGAGGTGACAATGAACGTCTTCCAGAAACCCTTTAGTGAGACACGAGATGAGATCGAGGATGCGAGTCTGCTCAAGCGCGCCGAAAGTGAGCCCATGCCGAAAAACATGCAGGATTTTAGAGGACACCCGGTGTATGTTCTGGAACGGCACTTGCGACTGAACGAGGTCATACATCCTCGACATGAGGTCGGTAAAGTGAGTGCTGGACCCTCGAAGAGTGCAAAGCTTGAGAGTGTGTTCCGCAGACGAAACGTACACGTTTGTCGGACTGCGGATGCGTGGTACCGGCGTGGCCGTGATGTCAAACAAGGAGAGCAGCCGCTGAAACGCGTAGTCCCTAAGAGACAGCGGAATCAGGACGGCCCAAGTACCGAACACATGGAGGATGAAGACGAGGGCCTTCAAGGAATGGCTCTCTATGCTGAATATCAGACCAGCCTCTACGAGCCACCCCCCGTTGTCGATGAGAAGATTCCTCGCAATGCCTACGGCAACCTGGATGTCTACGTTCCGTCAATGATACCGGCTGGTGCAGTCCACATTCGCCATCCGCTCGCATCAGCAGCGGCTCGCGTTCTCGGCATTGACTATGCAGATGCAGTGACGGGATTTCACTTCAAAGGTCGACAGGGCACGGCCGTTGTCGATGGTGTGGTGGTAAGCATGAATATGACCAACGCCATGATCAACGTGATTGAGGGCTTAGAGTCCCAAGCGACCGAGGAGGTGCAGGAAGCGAGAACTAGAATTATTTTGGCGATGTGGAAAAGATGGCTCACTGCTTTGCGCGTGCATGAGCATGTACATCGGCAATACGGAGACCGCGGTCATGGCACAAAGGACGACGCTGGTGGTGGTGCAGCAAAAGTCACCGTCTCTCGAGAAGAGGAAGATGGTGGCGGATTCATGATGGATCAAGCAGACCTGGATGAACGCGAAGCATCTGTTGACACTGTTCCTTCAACGGCGCCAAACCTGAAACCACTCAACCAGCTTCTTCCCCCGAAAGTCGTGCATCAAGATGTGATTGTTGTTATGTCTCCGAACAAGTTCAGCCGACTGCCTTCCCCTGTTCGGACAAGGTCCCATGACCGTATCGTAGGGGAATCACCAAATGCGACCAACAGTGGCGGGATGCTCCTTGATGCGGACGACGCGGGCGGTGGCTTCATCTCCGAGAATGGTACGAGCCTGCACCGTCCAGCAAACCAAAGGCACGAACGTGCGGTTTCCCCAGATGGTAAACTCCCCAACGATGAAGCTGGTGGTTTCATTGCCGAAGAGGACAATGAAGGAGGTGGCTTCCTAGCCGAAGACGAGGAGGCAGACACCGAATCCCATAGGCGGTCTGTAACGGGTCATGGCGACCCGATCCAGGCAGCGGAAACCGCTGAGATGCTATTTGAGACACACTACGCGTCAAGCACCGAGAAGCTGAACAAAACCGGTGCGGGAAATGCGACCGCGGCCGCTGCCGGAGATAGCAGTGCCGAGCCCCGGAGCATATCGACCGGAGAAGGCGGAGGACGAAGAGAGGATCCAGCAATCTCGACGTGCTCAGTGCAAATTCCTGATGCGGATGTCGTGGCGTTGTGTGGTCAGCCACGGTCAATCAACGCCACGCTCGACCCGCCACATCCGAGCCTTGGGAGCGGGGAGACGACCGCAGGTGAAGACCAAGGGGGAGAAGGAGGAGGAGAAGAAGAGCAAGCGAGAGGCCAAAGTTCGCGCTCTGGTTCTGGTTCTGGTTCTGCTACTGCCTCTGTGGCGGGTTCTCTGCTCTCCCACGACCCTGAAGAAGACGACGCCGAACCCGAGTGGCTGCTCAGTAGTTTGGGCGAGTTGGATTAGATGGGTTTCTTGTGATTACTCGTACTCGGTAGACGATGACGAGACGGGTAAGTGAGTCCGCGTACTCGTACCTGCAAGTCCATGATGCATGGACCGTGTTTCCTCTACGAGGTAGAGGAGGGTATAACTAACGGGGAGGGAGGTAGGCAGGGGAAGGAACTCGTTCTTCTCGCTCCATTTACCCAACTAGGTAACATTACCACTTGCCAGGGTAATAACTAGAGTACCAAGAGTACCTCCCGAATCGTACATGACTACAATAATATTATATTACATATGTACAAATGTACATACATACCTCGTATCCGGTACATACATACACGCAGAACGGAGTCCGCACATACATATTACAGACCGACCGACCGACCGAGCGACAGCACAAGTTTACTGCCTATTCGGGTCTTTGCTTCCTATCTGGGTACCTATCGAGCTAATAATATTATGTATGCATGTTCCTATCTAGGCAATGGGTACGCGGTATTACTTTGTTACTTACTTACTTCTTGTACCTTGTCCCTCGTACTCGGTGCTCGGTTCTATGTATATTCGAGACATGCATTGCACTGCACAGCACGCACGCACGCCCTGCACGGCGTCTTCCTTGCGATTAATTATTGCTTGCGTTTTTACCTACCTGCCGATTTACCTAGCAGCCTAGCAGCCTAGCTAGGTAAATGGGAAGTGGGACCTCGGTTTGTTTGGTTACCGAGTAGGGAGTACCGAGTACTTGGCACAGAGTACTGAGGTACCTCGCACTGCGTACAGAGTAACCTCGTCTTGAGGACTATCTGGCTATTTGACGCGCTTGCTCGCTCACTCGCTTGCTGGAAAGAAAGGGAGAAGAAAGAAAGCAAGACACAGGCGGAATGAATGATTGAACGAGTCAATGAATGGGAAATCATGAATATAATCAAATCAAGTAAAACAGACACACACAAGGAATCACAACACAACACATTAGGGGGGAGAGGCTGGCTGAGCTGGCAGAGTCGCTCAACAACATGGAAGAAAATCCCATCGACAACAAACACCACGCCACATGATAGGGACAAGAACAAAGGGCTCGCTGATAACTCGTCATCCCAAACCAAATCGAAACACCCTTCTCTTCTTCTTCTTCGCCAAATACCTCGTTCCCGGCCCGCGTGAGACTGACAACAGGCTGACCGCCTCAAAAGACATCCCATACATGTCCTCGATTATTCCTGCACATCCCGACTCCGCCCGGTGAAACCCACTAATCTAAATCCTCGTCGTCGTCCTTTTCAACATCTGTCGTCGCCGTCGCGCTCTGGGTCTCGTCGTCAACGCGGCTCAAAATCCCCGCCATCTTCTGATGCTCCTCGAGAAAGTCCTCGCTCAGGTCGTCCAATTGCTTGATTTGCTCCTGAATGCCGGCCAGTTGGCCTGCAACATTACGGCTTTTCTCGTTTGATGTTGATGGTAGTGCTGATACTTCTTCGTGCCCTGCTAGAGGTGTTGTTTCGTTAGCCATGGCGCTCGCTGCCGCGTCTGTAGAAGCTGCGTCTGCAGGGCTAGCCCATCGACTAGACTCCAGACCTTGTTTGGGAGAGGCAGGTGAGAGGGGGTTCACAGACTTCCCAGCGGACTTTGGGCTCTGAAGCACAGTGGCCTCAGTCTTGAATCGCTGCACTTCCTTCTGGGCGCTTTCGGCAAGGTTGCGTTGGGTGTCGATCTCAAGCATTGCCCCGTCCAGCTCGGCTTCAAGGGACGCGATCATCTTCTTTGCTTCATCGAGGCTCGCTTTGATAGTGTCGACGTCCTCGGATTCCGAACTTCCCTTGTCCGCCAGTTTGGCGTCATTCAGCTCAGTAAGGACTTTCTCGAGTTGCGTGTCGTATTCCGCCTTGGCCTCGCGGATCGCAAGGTCGTGCTTCTCTTGCAGCGCATGAAGCTCCTTTTGAGCATCCAGGTACTTCTCGTTCAGTGCCTCAAGCTGGGCTGGATCAGGTCGCTGCGCCGCCGCCTCCTGGGCATTGAGAAGCTCTTGCTTCATGGCTGCTAGAGCCGTTTCGCGTTCTTCGAGTGCTAGAACCATGGCTTCGTGGTGCTTCTTCTCGACGTCTCTGGCCTGTTCTTGTGCTTCTGCAAGTTGAGTTCGAAGTTCGTCCAGCTGCGCAGATGAAGACTGGCTCGACTCGGCGGCACTGCGCGCCCCCTGCAGCTCCGCTTGCAGTTGCGTCAGTGCGGCTTCGTGCTCCGACTTGATCTTTCGCAAGGCTTCCTCGTGTTGTTTCTCGGCTTCCGCAAGGCGGGCACTAGCGGCCGCACATTGCTCCTCAAGTTGGTCAACCTGGCTCTTCCACTGACTCTCCAAGGTCTTCATGACCTCGTCTAATTGGTCGTCGTGTTCTTGCTTCATCCGTTCTTGGACTTCTGTCAACTGAGACAAATTCGCGGCGTGACTCGACTCAATGGACTTGGTATGCTCTGCGCGAATCCGCTCAATGTCTTGCTCATGTTGTCCCCGTAGCGTCTTCTCTAGCTCGCCGAGGGCTTTTTCATGTTCTGCGCGTAGGGCCTCCATGTCCTCCTCGATTTTAGCCTCCAAGGCTTTCTTCGTTTCCAAGACTTGATCATGTTGCATCTGAATTTCACTCATTCGTGCAAGTTTGAGGACCGAGGTCGACATGTCTGCTTGCAGTTTCTCGAGAGCTTCATTGAGTTCCTCCTCCTTTTCTTTGGCCTCTTTTTCGGTATTTTCCAGAATGGATTTCACCATCTGTGTTTGGAATCGGTTGCCCTCGAGTTCTTGTTGGAGAGATCTGGTCTGCGACTCCAATTGGCGCTTCTCTTCAGCGAGGCTCGATCGCAAATCATCCAGCGCCTCCTCGTGATGAGATTTCGCTTTGACCTCCATATCCTGAAGTTGCTGTGTGTGCTCCGCTTTGAGAGAGGCGATTGTCTCAGCATGACGGCCGGAGATCTGCTCTTCCAACTCACTGAGCTGTTTGGCGTGCTCGGCTCGGACGGTTTCCATCGACTCTTGCATGGACTTGAGCTGGTCCTCTAGATCCTTGACCGCAGTGGCGTGCGACTCTTTCAGCGCGTTCAGCGCCACTTCCCGCTCATTAACTCTCTGCTGCTCCATCTCTGCTATCTGCCCCGAATGAATCGATCTTGCCTCTGCCAATTCGGCCTCCACAGTATTGAGTTGTTGCTCGAGATTCCTCACTCTTTCAATGTGAATCTTCTCAGCCTCTTCGACAGCCTTCTGCTGAGACTCCGACGCCTCAGACTTTACACGCTCGAGTTGCTGCAGATGCCCAGCTTCAATGGATTCCAAATCCTTGAGAGACGTCTTCATCTGGTCCTCCAGCTGCTTGATCTGGGATGAGTGGGTTTGCTTGAGGGTTGATGCCTCCTTTTGCGACTCGTGGAGCTTTTGCTCAAGTTGTTGGATCTGCTCAGCGTGATCAGATTCCAGTTTCGCAACTTCTTCCTCGTGTTTCGCCTGCGATCCGGACACAGCGAGTTCAAGTTCCTTCTCATGAGCAGATTTCACCGCAGCAATTTCCTCCCGCGCAGACTCGCCTTGGGACTCGCGGTCCTTCAAGATTTTCTCATGATTTGCGGTAACCTCGTCGACGGCGTTTTTGGCGGCGTCTACTTGACTTTGCAGCGCCGCGAGAGCCCCTTCATGGTCTGCTCTTTTCGCCTCCGCATCCTCCCTGGCCTTTTGCAGTTCAGATTCGAGATCCTGAACTCTACTTGAATGCGAAGCCCTGCTGCTTTCAAGCTCGTCGTTGATGGCGGCCAGGTCAGCTTCAGCCTTCTTCAACACGTTTTGCAACTCGCTGTCTTGCGCAACCTGTACTGTCTTCAGTTCTTCTTGGGCGTCGCTCAATTGTCGCTTGATGGTGTCCATTTCCGCTGCATGAGCTTTCTCGGCGGCCGCAAGGGATGATGCAGCTGCGGCATTCGTATCAGCCTTTTCTTGCTGTAGAGTTTTGATCTGGTCCTCCAGCTCACGCACCAGTGCTACTTGCGCGTTGCTTTCGTTGTCTTTTGCTTGTTGGAATTCGAGCACTTGACTTTCCAAGGATTGAATAACATCGTTTTGCCGGGAAATTTCTCCGGTGACTTTGGCAAGTTCCTCCTGTTGGCCAACGATGTCTTTCTGTTTGCTCGCAACCTCTGTACGTGCCTCCTCAAGCTTGTCCCGGCTTTCGGCAAGCCGCGCTTGATACTCGGCTTCGAGGGTCGCAATTCGGGTCTCCATCTCCTTTTCTAGTTGTGCATTGCTATCCCTCGTCGAAGCCTGTTCAGCCGCCGCACTTCGAAGTTCTTCCAGCTCCGACTTGGACTGATCAATCTCCTTCTGGGCAAGAGCCAGTTCCAGAGTGAGCTGTTCGGTTTTGGTATCGTGCCCCTGAGAAAGCTCTTGCAGCTTTTCTTGATGCGCACGCTCCATTTCCGAGATCCGAGCCTCGTGAAGCGATGTGAGTTGCTCAATTTTGGCGGCGTGTTCGTTTTGCATCGCGTCGGTGACGCCCAGCACACGCACGCTCTCTTCCTCCGCAGTCTTGCTGAAGTCTTCGAGCTTGGCCTTCAATTCCATTAGCTCGGCCTGTAAAGCCGCGACCTGCGAACTGCTGTTCTCGTCCTGTATTTGAGCGCCAGGCTCGTCCAGCTGAAGTTTGTCTGCTTCGACCGCCGAATCAGAGGGCGTTTCTTCAATCACCGACTGAACCTCCTCCAACTCTGCGGCCGTTGGAACTCGGCCGTGAGTACGTTCAAACGCCCTAACCTTGGCAAGGTCCGACTTCAATTTTGCGATTTTGCTTGCAGCCTCGTCATCCATTGACTGCTGTTCTTGTTCATCGGCGCCATCCGCCGTCATAGCTGCTCTCAACATGCTGTTCACGAGCTCAAACTCTCTGATCCGCTGCTCTATCAAGAGCGACCTCGTAGATTTCCTCGACCCCAATGGTGGACGAGCCGTTCCGGCTGCGGCGTTGTTGTCAGGAGCCGACGTAGCATTCTCCTTGTTATCTTCCGGCTCTTCCATTCCAGTCTTGACTGCGGGAGAGGCGGGAATCGTGCTCAGGCGCTTCTTATCAGCAAGAGCACTGGTCCCGACACTTCTTGAGGAGGTGAGAGGTCTTGCTCGTGTGGTAGACGGAGTCGACAACGCGGTGCGGGTCGAGGTCGGAGTGGCAGCTACCTTCCTAGCAGCCATTGGACTGCTGCTGGACTGCTGTGCCGATGTAGTTGCAGCCTGCGTTGATGTGCGTCGAGCAGGGGTGGGAGCAAGTGACCTGGAGGTAGAGCCTCGATCAGAAGTCGTGGAGGCGGCCAACGACATCCTCTTTGGTCTTGCAGATATGCCATCTTTGCTCTTCTCGTCGCCAGAAGGCTTCTCGTCCACCGACGTCTCTGATTCTCTTTTCTTGTGTGTTACAATTGACGAAGTCGAGGCTGTATTGGGGGTCTTTCGGGCGGTCGTACTGGTAGCGGTTGGTCTGGCCGGCGGCTTGCTCAGTGAACTTCCGACCGCAGGCCTGGTAGCGGAGGAGGTAGAGGTAGAGGCTGGTCTGCCCGTGGTAGACAATCTGGAAGCTGGAGTCCTGGCCACGGGCCTCGATGGAGGATTGGTCGCCTTTGGCTTGAGCGTCGCGGTTTCATCCTTTTTGTCCATGGCTGCAGTGCAGGTTTGGGGCAGGGCTTTTCACAAATGCAACTGCAGAACAAGAGGAAGACAGATGGACCAGATGCAGTAATCGATCGGGAAGGGAGAGGAAGGAGAGAATATCAATCAGCCTAGTCCCAGACCTGCTGGCGTGCGACCGATTGGGCGAAGTCACCGCGACGCGTTTCTTTTTGGCTGCGTGGAAAAGTCGTGAATCTAAGACTCCAAGGACGAGCCACTCGAAAGAAGCGAACAAAAGCGAAGAGGCGAAGATGCACGCCCCCACCACCAGCGACAGCATCACGAGGCTAACTTCTCTATCACAGACGAGTCTCTCGCCAGTTCCTCCTCCCTCACTGATTCCCCGAGATTAGTGGTTTCAGCCTGCTCCCGTCCTCGTTCTCGGCTTTGAGACACCTGCGCGCCGCCGTCTCACCCATGACCGATACGATCAAGACTACTTTGAAAGGAGGTGGAATTGACACGGCTGCTGGCTCGACCAGGACATTCGGGAACCAGAGAGCCGGTTCCCAGGTACCATCATTCAGCACCCCTAACATGCGCACCAAACAAAGGGGTATCATGCAGCCAATGCTGTCTAAAACGAAGCAAAACAAACAGCCCACGTCTTTATACATCAACCAGGAACACTCCTCAACCAGTCCCAGGACTCATCCAGCTCATGTTCCAACTGTCTCGCCATGGTCTGCTTCACCCATCGGGCCTTCGCCATCAGCTGATCCATGTCGTATTTCTCCAGACTACCTCCCGGCCCACCGTAAGCGTCGATGATATCCTCCCATCTTGACTCGCCGGTGTACTCTTGCAAGGCGTTGACCAACACGATCAACTCACATTCATTCCATTCCGTCTCATCTGGTGGGGGAATCTCCTCCGTAGGTTCTCGTCTGATCCTCGGTCTGACGCGCACAGCCGTGCCATTGAGAGAGCCGGTGTCTTGTCTGCGGCTAGACGCTGGCAGGACATATTCCTCGCCAATAGATATGTCGTCAATATCAATGAGCTGGCATTGTGAGCTAGGAACTGGCTCATTCGGACTCGCCACACCAACATAAGAATAGTGATATTGTCGATGTTTTGCCAATGCGGCTTCTCTTCTCCGCCGGTCCTCAGCCTGCTGTTTTTCCAGGTTTTCCTTCTGTTGACATGCAAGCTCGTCAACAAATCTCTCTCGTTCATCCTCGTCGACCGCGCGAAGATAGTTCTTCACGATATTTCCCACGTGGACCTTGATATTGGAATGTGTCTTGCTTTTGACCGCATTTTCTAGCACAGGTCTCGGAGTCCAAGCCTGGGCGCTTCTCACCAGCTTGGATGTGATATTCAGGAGCTGGCAGAGTTCTCTCAACGCTGTTACGCTGAGCCCATCGTTTTGAAACAAAGTCCTGAGGGCCCGCTTGGCCAGGTCCAACGACGTAGGAATCAAGTGCTCATATAAGTCACGAACCATTCTTTTCCGCTTGGGGTCGAAACGCATATCGGGTCGATAATGGTAGTCACAGATATGTTTGCATCGTCGCCTCAACAGGCGCAGCGTTTCCCGTTTTTCACGTTCCAGTCCTTGAGGAGACCCGGGGTGTCCACGACGGATCGCCTTGTAGATAGATGCAAGCTTTGTGAACTCGCGCGCGCATGCTTTGCCTTCGGTCGACTCTGGCTCAGAGCAAGAGCGGCTTTCGACGACTTCAGCGGCTGCGACCAGGGACTCCGTCCAAGCATCCATGCAGTCATGAACTCGCACTGCTATCTCGATCCCTGACAATGCCGCTTTAACCAACCGTTCTCGTTTAGCTTCGGCCTCTGCCACAGTCTGTTCTGCGGCATCGCGGTCAGCTTGAGTTCGCGGGCGCCGACTTTGTTGCGTTGTAGGTTTGGCAGATTCTTGTCCTTGGTCAGCGTTGTCCGTTGTGTCCCTTCGGCCTTCTTCGATCGCCTCAACAAGGATATGAGGTTCGGGTATTGCCTCAGCCAGGGCCTGCTTGGCAATTTCAACGAGTGGGTTCAATGGTCCAGCGCCGGGCGGTTGATTTTGTCCAATCTCGAGGCCTGCATCCGTCCCAGATTCAACAGGCTGATGTGCAGGCTGTTGTATTTTGGGCCGGTGTGACTCTTTAGAAGGCCGATTTTGGACCACCTCATTTGTTGGAGCTTCTTCTGAAAGTTCTAGCTCTTGTTCTGGTGGAGCTTGGTCTTGCCCTTCTCTTCGAGAGGCTTCGAAAAGATCCTCACCGTCAAAAGGCTCACGATCAGTAATTGCAGTCGTTTCCTTCAGCTTGCTAGCACGTTGGGGTTTATGGAGAGACCGGCCAATCCTCTCAATCCTCCTCCTTACAGGCCGCTTTCTAGGAGAATCGTCCAAGTTTACCAGTGCATTTGTCCTGGTTTCTAACACGCCCTTGCCTTTGAAAGGCGATGCGGTGTCTTGCGGTCGTTGATTGAGCGCCCTGAGCTTCTTCAACGGTCCTAGCAGCGCCATTTCCCTAGAGTTCGTTTCCGCATCGTCAGGGATCTCGAACAGGTCGCGTCTATTGAGAAAGGTAGGTGCTGAGAGGGATTTCCGCGCCTGTAGTCTTCCGGATCTGCGCCGGGAGGGGCTTGCAGTCGTTGCCATAACCACATCAGAGGCAGACGGGACAGGTTGTTCGATTCGGCTGCGCTTTGTCGAGGCGGTCAAGGCATCGGACGCGCCACGAGATTCGCTCTTCTGCTTCCTAGGAGAGCTTTGCATTGAGTGGGCTGCCTCTTCGTTGAGAATGGCCGTCACGTCGTCTGCGTCCCACTCGAGCGCATTGCGAGCAGCAGATCTGCGCGTGGAGCGCTGCATCGACAGCCGACCCAGGAGCGAGGACACAGTTTGGAAGTATCATAGGTACCACTGATATGGAGTTCAAAGCGTTGGTACCAGCGCTGAACTTGGAGGTTTAAGTTCAACGTGATGCGCCCCGCGAAGCAGCGGTTGCGCAGGCGACGTGGCCACGAGGCTGAGATTACATAATCGACCTTCAGCCTTATCGACAAGCCAAGCACAGACATCGCCAACATTGTATCATCCCATCTACCAACAACTGGATTCATTATCCTCGTTTTGCAGGATAATTGGACTTCACATACAACTCGCCACTCCCATATCCATTCATTCTCAAATATAACCAGACTGGGCGGATCGCGAGGAACCCCCAAACAGCGGTCATGGCGAACTTTCCCCTGCTCGCGAAGATTGCGGACGTAAAAGAACATCGATTCGAGAAGCCAGTGAAAAAGATATTCGATGGTCCTGATGTATCCTTCTTCCTAATGTCTCTCGCGTATCGGGACATCATGATATTCATGCTTCAACTCAACAGATCTGTTTTACCACGCAAAGTTCAGACGGGAGGAAAGGACACAGTCTCGACCTGGCGGTTAAACTCAGAGGAGGTCGTGTTCTCAGAAGCTATCTCTCGACTGCGCACTCTGTTAGACCACCTAATAGATCTAGTCGATGCTGTTCCTCCCGATACCGGCCCTAGGCGATTTGGCAACGTCAGCTTCCGCAAGTGGTACAAGATCGTCGAAGGAGAGGTTGGCGACTTATTGACCCAGCATCTGCCAGAAGAACTCGGCCCAGCGCATGAAGAGCTCTCGTCATACCTCTTAGGGAGTCTCGGAAGTTCTCAGCGGCTGGACTACGGAACGGGCCACGAGCTCAGCTTTCTTGCCTTCCTGGCTTGCCTGTGGAAGCTGAGTTTCTTCGCCGAGCGCGAGCCAGGTGTGGAAGAGCGAGGAATCGTCCTCGGTGTCTTCGAGTTGTACCTCGTCCTCATCAGGAAGCTCATCAAGACATACACTCTAGAGCCGGCCGGGTCTCACGGGGTCTGGGGCCTAGACGACAATTCATTCCTCCCGTACATTTTTGGTTCTGCCCAACTGTGTCCGCCTATCGCCGAAACCGACGACACCCCTACTGAAGGTTCGCTGCCCAGTGCCCCCGATGCGTCCGCAGTGACCAAACTCAACCTCGTCGAGAAGGAGAAGGACTCAAACATGTACTTTTCGGCCATCGCCTTCATCTACGACGTCAAGAGAGGCCCGTTCTGGGAGCACAGCCCCATGCTCTTCGACATCTCCGGCATCAAGGACGGCTGGGGCAAGATCAATAAGGGCATGATCAAGATGTACAATGCAGAAGTCCTTTCCAAGTTCCCCGTCGTCCAGCATTTTCCCTTCGGCTCCCTGTTCAAGTGGGAGAAGGATCCCGAGGCTAAGCCACCACCACCCTCGACACACGCTGCGAGCCAACCTCTCCGAAACCCAACGGATACCAATGCGCCCAGTGCAATGAGGCCGGGTGGCCCTCCGATGGGGTCAACAGCCGCGCCCTGGGCCTCGAAACCCTCGGCCGCGCCAGCGGGCTTCGTCAACGGCGTCACGCAGGCCCCGTGGGCTGGTCGAGCACCTGCGCCGCCCCCTCCTCGTGGTGGCTTCGCTGCAGCACAGAGACGACCCCTACAAGCATTGAAGGAGACGGAGACGAAGACGACCCAGCAAGTGCCCAAAGGGTAGAAGTCAAGCGCTGTACCAAGGAAATGCGAGACACGACTTCTTTTTTTTCTTGTGAAATGTATGATTTATGAATATGAACACCCCAGACGTAAAACCCTGGAGATAACCTATTGAAACCCCCAGAAAAAGTACTGCGTGCATGGAGGGGCAGGGGGTATCACGATGAATCTGAATCATAGCCCACCACCAACGCCGTGCTGTTTGTTTCCACTTTTGTCGTCTTCGGCTCTTTAACTTCTGGATGGCGATGATGCCCTTCTGCTTCCCCTTCATCCGCCCTTTTGCGTTTGACTCTCGGCTGCCAGACATCTTGCTCTCGTAAGAAAGGGTCGGACGTCATCCTCGTGTTGCTGCGTAGTGTGCTCTGGAGGATCTCCTTCCTGTGGTCCTGCTTCGCTGTGGTGCTGGACTGGGACCGCCGGGAGGAGGAGAGGGGGGATGAGACGGAGGATGTAGTAGTGGCCGAAGAGGTCAGATGTCCGGTGTCGCGAGGACTGTGAAACATGGGCTTGGTCTTGGAATTACTCGTCGTCGCCGAGAACGACGAAGCCAGGTCGCGATGCTCGCCAAAGTCGACAAACTTGGCCCTCTCGCCATCCTCGGCACTTTCACCCACCACATCCAACTCCAGTCCAAACTTGTCCTTCAAGGCCTCTCCGGATCTCTCGTCGGCCTGTCTTTTCCGCCGGCCCACGCGAAACTCGGCGCGGAGGCGCCGACTCCGCTCGTACGGGTCGGCCCAGTCGCGGTCGCTGGCCTTCAAGAGGCTCTCGAGCCTCTCCTTCTGCGAATCGAACAGGGTCTTGTCTTGGATCTTTTTCTCCAGCGTGCCGAACGCGCCGTCGCGCTCCAGCCGCGCTTTGTCCTCCTCGCTCACAGCACCGCCGGCGATGAGTATCTCGCCGTCGAGGACCTTGTCGGCGCCCATGTCCCTCCTCCGCCCGCCCTCGACGACCACGTACTCGGCGTTCTTGGGATCCGTCCGCACCTCCAGCCAGCCTCCGCAGGCGGCGTGCTTGAAGCGGAAACTCCATACGGGGGTGGAGAAGTAGTTGCCCACCTTCTTCTTCTCCGCGTTGAACCGCACGCCCTGCCCGATCAGCTGCTCGGGCCGGCAGTGCGTGCACCAGATGGCGAACGGGCATTCGAAGCGGACGGTCAGGATGCCTTCGGTCTTGAGCTTGCGGGCGCGCGAGCCCAGCGCGTGGCCCTTGCCGGACGCCGTGTTGAACGAAACCACGCCCTCCAGGTCCGGAGGGACGTAGCGGCCCATATTGAAACCCTGCATTTTGTCGGCGGTGACGGTTCGTAGTCTGTGACGTCTCCGTGGTTAGAGAAGGGAGGGAAGAGATTAGGAGTCGCCCGCACGGCCCGGCCTCGATCAGTCGGGCTCTTGTGATGTTGTTGTTCGGCCTCCAATTTCCAGACAAGCACCCATTTCAGTATCTGCTCGGCTGTACGGCGATGTTGTGAGGCTAAAATGCCAGAGGGACAGAGAGAATTGGGAGTGGTGGCAAGTGTGGTGGTTGTAGAATTCGGTAGGGTCCAGGTTTCTGCAGCGCAGTTACACATGTGCATCGCGAATAAGGCTGAGGCTTCGCCATTCCTCGGGGCGGAAGATTGAGTTTATCCGCGTCCGGCAGCCTTACATACCGAGATACCTACTCGCTTCATATGATTGTGGTTTGATCAGCCACAAAGGCCGATAAGACTTAATATATAGTCTCCGCGCCTCCGGGAGACAGAAGAGTATATGCGTCGGAAACAGAGTCCCTTCGCTGACCATTATCAGCACTCAGCACTGAAATGCTACACCTTCCCGCTTCGCCACATTCGACCCTCCGCCAGCGAAGCCTGTACCTTCGCAACTAATTTCGACCAACCTGCCGACCTTGCGACTATTGTCCTTGGCCTGCTTCTGTTTCCGCTTCTTGTCCCTGTTCTCCTTGTCGTCGTTGTCTCCAGCGGCTTCGGGTGCCGGGCCGCTCAGATCTGCTTCGCAGACATAGCAGAGAATGCTGGCATTGGTTCCTTTACCTGCCTTCGACGACACACTCTTGGATGCGGTGCCCACCAGAAACAAGTCAGTGCAGGCGCCGCAGACGACGTGCCCGCACCCTTCTGCCGTTCCCAACATCGGTTTCGAGGTGTTAGTCAGGGCCTTCTTACAACTTGGACAGATCCTCGTTGGCTCATCCGCACCCGCGCCCTTTTCTGGCTCGATCTCTGCAAAATTGACCGCGATGAGCGATTTCAGCGAGTAGTTGTGTTTATCCTCCGGTGTCGATGCGGGACACAGTGGATGGAGCTTTGGCAGTTTAGATGTTGACGTTGTAGCTGTGGATCCGGAGAGGCTGTCGGAGCCTGGGATCCAGAAACTCGCTTCGGAGGATTTTGGCTTCTTGTTCCTTTCGCCGCCTTGCTCACCATTACTCTGTGTTTCTGACAGACGGGCATGCAACTCCTCGGCTTCCCTCTTCCTCTTCCTTCCTATCATCTCAATCCCATCGTCCGCAAAACCCATTGCGGTCCTCTCAAAAACCTCCAACTCCCTTTTTCTCTTCTCTTCTTCCTCTCTCGCTCTCTCCTCGCGCTCCTCCCTCTCCCTCATTTCGGCTTCCTTCTCTAGCCGTTTAATCTCCTTTCTCTGCGCCATGAGATCGTTCAGCGCACATTCCCTGCAAAAGAGATGGACTTTTAGATTGCTGTTGTTTCCCCCACAGCAAGCCACGGGGACCTTGGCATAGCCCAGACACAGGCGGCAGTATCCAAAGGGCAGAAACGAGTCGCGTGTAAGTCGGGTTGTTTGAGTCCCCCAGCTTGAGCGCAGGAGAGAGCGTTCGTGAGAGGTGAAGAAGGCCAAAGACGTGTTGCGCTTCGAGTGGGACATTGTGGACCGGATGGGCGTGGCCAGCCAAGACGGCGCAAGCTCGACAACGACGACAGGTGGTCCTCAAACTGTGTTGCGCTTCTGGGACGAATCTCCTTTACCGCTTGATATTCTCTGAGGACTGCAAACTCCGTCCAAAAATTAGACAGACTCCTAGACAGCCAGGAAAATCTTCGAGTCCGCTGGAGCCAGTAAACCTCATGCACACGGAATGCTTGGAATCGAAGCAGCCGGCTCTTCTTGATCGGTTTGTCAGATCCGATTCTCGTCGACTTCCGTTATAGGGAGCGCTCGTGTCGTGGAGCAATATCGTAACTTTGTGCCTGTCTCGGGATGGTAGTATGTACCTAGCTGTGGGACAACAACCGCACCAATGCGGTCTATGTCACTGGTGGACGCGCCCTGCAAGAAGCGATTGAGGGACAGGTTACACCTAGAGCTGTGACTGATTCAAATCACGTACAATCAATACAAATCCGTCGTCTAGAAAGGTGCTGTCTGGTACATAGGAAGAGCTGCGGACCAAGTGTTGGTGACGATGCGCTTTTTGTATGTTCGGAACAACTTCGGAGAAAAGAAGGGCCGAAGAACACGGGGATATCAAGAGATAATCCAGGACACCAGCCTGACCACTGGCAGGCTTCTCCACCAGCCTTCCTCATTCCCGCCTGGTATGGGATAGAATGTGTATTACTGGTGGCCGTTCTTCTCAAGCAACAGCATATTAATTGTACAAGACAGGGGGCTACAGTCAACGTGTAATGACCGAAGCAATCATCTTGCACAGTGCGCATTCCGAGCCTCCTAACCAATCTATCCATGCATCACATCTGTATCAGCCTCATATTGCACGAGCAGACATATAGCTCCGATAGATCCATAATGCGCTGGACCCCGACCCCTAGTTCGTGACAATGTAGAGATGCGCATGCCCTTTTCAACCTGTCTCTCCTCTCCTACGACGCTTGAAGCAAGAGCATTCCATGAATAGTTGGACGGTAAAGTATGCCGGAATCCAGACCGTAACTACCAGCACCACCAGTAATATCCGAGCCCACAGAGGCCAGTCTAGGTAATTCGCTGCTGATCGACGTAGTATTTGGTCATGAAGACTGAAGTCCGTTCCAGGCACAGGTGCCATTGCAGAGGACAGCTTCGGGGGGTGGCTTTGGATTTGTGGCCTATCACGAGGCAATAACGCCTGCATTAAGATCGTCAGATCAGAGTTCTAGCTCGTCGTTTATGGGCATCAAAGCTTTACCTGGCTCAAAATGACCAGCCCCTATTACGGCAAGCTGTAGCGGATAGATCGGACGACGTTCCAAACAATAATCTTTGCGCCACAGGTGCAAGCGATTCTCCGCGCATAAAGTCATGATCGACTGCAATGCATCGCGCCGACGAGTCCAGGTGTATTGTAGGTTGACAACACAAAGGTGGTAATCTTCAAGGCATTGTTTTCGTGTCAGAGACGTTTGAGGGTTGCGTCTGCAAACAAGTGTCCGGACAAAGGCACATCCCACACAATGACTCGGAGCACAGTCATCACAGCCATTTGCGGCCAGCAGCAGTGACTCTTTGCTTGAAGACGGGACTCTTGATGGGATTTCCAATCGTGTAGAATGGGTTCATCAAAGTCTTCACCCAGAGTTCGAAGACCTCATTCATAAATTGCCGAATGGCCTCTTCTGTCTGTGGACTGGTGGGATTCTGTGGGATCGAAGTCGATGAAATCGTGGTCGATGCTCGAACCCCAGCAGAGGAGTTCGTCATTGCCGAAGGTTGGTGGAGAAGCATGAACCGCACATTCGTCCCCGTCATAAAGCAGCTGATGTGCGAATTGGTGGGTGCGTAGTTGTCGATGACTTTGAGCCACATGTTTGGCGTGAGCCACTGCACTTCTTCCACGACGTCGAGAGCAGCGTGGACGATGAATTGGTTCATATACCGAGAGGTCTCGCCATTGCGGAACCGAGCGACACCGTCACCGCCAGCTTTGGATGTGCCGAAGGTCAATTCGAAGAGCGGCGAGTCGGTGGGTGAGACGATAACGAAGTAGTATGACATGTTCCTTTCACGCGGCGCGAATTCACCGCTCCCTCGATAGTCCTTGAGATGCGAGATCGGCCTTGACCGGCGGAGTTATTTCAGTGTCGCACACTCAAATGTGTAGAAGAAAGACATCAAACACTGGAAGTGGTGATCGAGACGAGGCTCGGCACAACTCCGGGGAAAATGTTGGTGTCGTCGTGGCACGTCAAGAGATGAATCTCCCGTCCGCATTGTAAATCTACATTCTCGACGCAATCCACAAGTCCGTTGTCGGCGGTGTTGACTGCGATCATCACTATTGCGGCATGCCCCCCCTCACTTTCGGCCTCAACTCCGCCAAAACATCCTCAGGCGTCTCGAAGCCCGCGCAGAAACGCAAAGCCTTCTTCGATGATGGTGATGATGGAAGCGAGGAGGCCGCGGCCACGCCTCCGCCTGCTTATGGCGCGAAGAAGACCTCAAAACCTCTACGGCCCTTAAGAGATCTTGACGATGACGACCATGACCACGAACCTCCGAGAAAGTCGCCCAAGCTGTCGCAGTACGGTCTGCAGCTTCACAAATCAAAATCCTCGGGGTCTGCAATGGAGACGGACAAGTATGTAAATCTGTCGGCCCTGCGCAGTGCCAAGTTGCATGACGAAGAAGCCTCGAAGATCGATGCATCTGTCTACGACTACGACGCTGCCTACGAAACGTTCCACGCAGAGAAAGAGAAAAAGCCAAACGAGGCAGGGGGATCGTCAGGCCCCAAATACATGGGATCACTTCTACAGAGCGCTGAGGTGCGAAAGAGAGATCAGCTGCGAGCCCGAGAGAAGCTCCTGCAGCGTGAAAGAGAAGCAGAGGGAGATGAATACGCTGACAAGGAGAAATTCGTGACTGGAGCATATAAGAAGCAGCAGGAGGAGATCAGGCGCATGGAGGAAGAGGAGAAAAAACGTGAAGCAGAGGAGGAAGAACGGCGCAGGAAAGGTGGAGGCATGACCGCTTTCCACAAGCGGATGCTAGAGAAGGACGAAGAGAGGATGCGGTTGATCAAAAAGGCCGAGGAGGAGGCCGCAAAGAGAAAGGAAGACGGCCTAGAGGAGGCGACGCCGATTGAGGAAGAGGAATCTGAAACGAAGATTGCTGAGAAACTGAACAAGCAAGGAGCACGCATCGTCGTCAACGATGAAGGTGAGGTGGTCGACAAGCGACAGCTCCTGTCCGCTGGCCTGAATGTGGCGGCCAAGAAGCCCGGGAGAGAGCAACAAGCCCCCACGGGACCAGAATCTGCTCGAAAGGACGAATACTGGAGATCATCCAAGGCAGTAGATGCGCGCCATGCTCAGCGCGAGAGACAGTCACGGATGATGGAGCGACAGATCGAGGAGATGACGGAGAAACAGAAGCAGGTCGAAGTGGAGGAGCAGAAACAACAACAGGACAAGAGTAAGAGCAAGGTCAGCGAAGCCGATAAGATGAGTGCCAGAGAGAGATTTCTGCAGCGGAAACGGGAAAGAGAGGAGGAAGCGAGGAAGAAGAAAGAGGCTGGCGGTTGAAGCGAGTCGAGGCATTGGTTCAAACCACGTTGTTGGCACAGTCCTCTGGCTATGCCCGCCCGTCTTACTGGATGAACATGCCTCCATCGACGGCGATGATTTTGTTGTGGACATAACCAGTCTTGACAATCCACAGCACTGTCTCTGCGATTTCTTCAGGCTTTCCCAGTCTCCCAATGGGAATTTCTGAGCAATGTCTGGGTCAGCAAACTCAGGTCCCGGAGACAGCAAGAAGAGTGACTTACTAGCAGACAACTCTGCCGACCCTCCAGGCAGCATCTTGGTCTCTTCGATCAATGCTGGTGCAACACCGTTGATGGTTATGCCGGTCTTTGCATAAGCGCCAGCTAGCCAATGCACCAACCCATGGAGTGCCGATTTAGAGGATCTGTTGAGTGAGCAGACAATTTACAATAACAAAACACGTTGCATCGCAGAAGAGCACTCACGCATAATGGGGTCCCACCACACCACCGGTGAAGCCCGCGACACTGGAACAGAAGATGATCCTGCCCCAACCGGCATCAACCATCTTGGGGATACACAACTGGGTGAGCAAGAATGCTGTGCCACAGTTTGCTCTCCACGTTTTCTCAAAGTCCTCCACGGACACCTCGCTGATATCCTTGACTCGGGATACCCCCATGGTCAGCCCGGCGTTGTTGAAGAGGATGGTTGGATGACCCATTTCTCGCACGACGTCGGTGTGGAGAGAGCGCGTCTCGTCGTAGGAAGATAGATCCGCGCGAAAGGCAGAGGCGCGCACGTTCATCGATTTGAGCTGTGCGACGAGGGTTTCTGCCGTGTCCGAGGCACTATGATAGTGCACGGCGATGGAGCAGTTGAGGTGGGCCAGGGCGAGGCATGTCGCTTTGCCTATTCCGCCTGTTGCTCCGGTCACCAAGGCGAGATGCGAGGAGAGGTCTGTCGTCAATGCCATTGATCCCTCTTCTGTTGTCCCAGTAATGCAAATGAGGAAAGGATGATGTGTCTAGAAGCCCACGTCAAATGCCCCTTGTTCAAGTTTCTCCCGTCTCTTTTCCAAGTCTTATGCTTTCCTCCGCCAGCAAAGGATATCTGGCGAGAATCAGTTGGTATCACAAAAATGTAGAGAATGCTGCTAGTAGGACGCGATATAAGTGGCACTGGCACCGGAACTGGCGCTGGCATGGGCTTGCGATAGTTGATGACAATTGAAATGCAGGATCTTTGTATCTACCGAGTACTCGGTCCTTGGTGACTTGGTGATGGTGATGAGGGCCATGATGGCGGGACAAATCAACCACGATGCTGCTTATCCCCGAAATGACAACCTAAACGCCGAGAGGGCACCGAAGGATTTCGTGGAAAAACCACAAGCCTTCGCGGTACAGTGACTGCCCTTGTTTAATTCAACAACAAACACAGACACATACTCGTTACACACTCGGTACGTGTGAAGACTGTCCATCATCTGCAACTTGCACACACTCGTACCAGAACGGTTATATACTCTATACCCTATACTCTGGACGCATCTTCCCGTCTCTCGTACACCCAGGGTGATCGACATAGCCCCGCCTGAGAAACACTTCCGTCTTGAACTGCGACAGAGGTTACTGAGCTGAGCTGAGCTGAGCCAGGCTGTGACAGACAGGAGAAGAGAAAAGAAAAGGGAGCAAAAGTACGGCAAGGGAGGGGACGGGAAAAACAGATAGGAGAAGGGGCTTAAAGCGCTCTCAATAGATAGATAGATAGATAGATCACTTTGCAGTATCTCCTTGGGGGGGGGAGGGGAGGGGACGGAACCGACACTTGTGCCACGCAGACAAAACACCCTTCCTCATACAAAAGGAGTTTCTTTATTGGATATCAGACCGGTAAAAGGTCTTGCAGTGCTACACAAAGACCCAAGAAGCGGCGGCGAGACGGGTAGGCTTCTTCATCGCCTGTTGCAAGTTTTGTATACCGATACGATATACAGTATTCTGGGCAGAAACCACAAGGCTGTCTACAGTATTCACGTCGGAACTTCACGGTGGAGTATAACATCTTTGGAGCCGGCCAGAAGAATTGACCCGCCTCCACAATGTCCCTGTCACCTCATCGATCCTCCTCATCATGCCCCTCGAGCCTGATCACCGCCACCCTCCAGCTGCAATACCTGGCCGAAGGCGCCGCCAACGTCATCTACAGCGTCTCCGTCCTGTCACCGCAGTCTCTTCAGCAACACTCAAACTGCTGCGTCATACGTCTCCGCAAAGACCTCGCCTTCACGAAACCGGCGGTGCAGGTCATATCGGAATTTCGGGACCGCATCGTACCGCTTTTCAACAAGGAGCACGGATCATTGCTGCTGGAGCAGGCGTTGTATAAGCTCACGCCAGAAATGGTGAGTAGGGCAAACGAGGAATTGCGAGAGATGGACAGCGTGGATTTATCTGCCCTTTCGGCAGAAGACGTCAAAGGCAAAAAGATCCGCCATCATCACCGACGACACGTCTATTTGCCCTCATACGAGAATGAGCAGTATGGAATTCTGATGCAGAACTTGCAGGGCCCAGGGATCGACTGGCTAGTCGAGTTCAAGCCCAAATGGCTGGTGCAAAGTCCCAGTGCGCCTGTAGACGCAAGAAACTGCAGGACGTGTGCACTTAATGCAATGCGGAGAAAAGCTGGAGCTCACCAAGGGAGAGGTGACTCGGGGTTTTGCCCGTTGGATTTGTTGGCGGATGAACATGCAGTGTTGAAGCGGACGCTGGCGAATATCTGGCCACTCGAGAATGGAATTGACGACTTTGTGACGGTCTTTGCAGAAAAGGTCCAGCCTGCCTTGAGACATCTTCAGACTCTTCAGAAAGAGTATGGGTGCGTGGCATTGGACGATTTTCTCCACCCAGCTGGCAAGGACTTTGGCGTGGCCATGGCGTTGAGGGACTGCAGCGTCTTTCTAGCTCTCAGGCGGAGTACCAACGCCGGCGATGGGGGGGTTGATGTTGTAGACGTCAAGCTTGCGGACCTAGATCTCAAGACGGCCGAAGGAGGCAAGATCCACAAATGGGCGACCATGGAGCAAGAGCTTCTTGACGGTGGCTGGTATCAGAGCTTGGACGGGTCGGATTGTTGGATGAGCCGTCGGCACCTCTGATGAACAATTCCCATCACATTAAGTGTAGATTCCGTCACCAGTTATGTTTGATGAGAAAGATGAGATCGGCCAGTTTCTGGATGTGGTGGTGCTCGATGGCTCTTATCCCGGTCTTGATCTGCTCGAGCAATTCCTCAGACAAGCCGCCCCTGCGTCGAGCGTAGATATCGATGCCCGCAGGTGTAAATAGGGTCTTCTGGAAGTATGTGACGACCCAGCCGCCCTCTTCTTCGCCATATCCCAGTATCTCCCAGTGGCTCGATGCGACCTTCAAGAGTCCCTTGCCGCGCCAGTTGTATGCGCCTTTTGTGTTGGCGTCCGGGGTATCGACACCTTCGACTCGCTTGTGCTTGTCCGAGGTCAGGGGCTGGTATTCGACCAGGTCATCGAGCTGCTCGGCATTCTGGGGCAAGGACGTGTAGGTGATGGTTACATTGCGGTTGTTCTTCCACATGGGAAGCGTCGAGTGGGTGACATGCCACGTGCCCTGTAGGAAGGAGACATGAGGAGACTTGAAGGTGTCCGGATTTGTAGGAGAAGCCGTCGACGGCGGTCGGAAATTGAGTCGTGGAGTTTGGGCTGTGGTCATGATTGTTGGGTGTTGGCGCGCAAACAGGTGCGTTGGAGATGTGGCTTGGGGAATTGGAGAATAAAGACAGCAGACTTGACAGAGAACTCGAATAGAACCACTCAACTGGTAATTACCTCTCAAGCTATGTACCTGGTAGGTAGTTGGGTTTTAAGTAGAGCATCGGGTAATTACTGTCCACGGAGGTGGATGGTACAGAAGAGGACAAGACAGACCAGCTGCTTAACTACGCCGTGCTGCGCCTCACTTCCCACGTATGTACCTCGTACTTGCATATTACTTCCCGCAGACTATTCATCTTCTTATTCTACCACGCAAATATCGTAATTGGTACTTGTACCGAGTACAATGGCTCGATAATCACACCACATTTCTGTCTTATCCTCTTCGTAACTCGATGCTTTGTCACTTTGACCTCGAATGATGGACACCCGACGCGATGCATCTCGACATATTCTCCCGATGTCCTTGAAAATCCAGACGTGTGCAACCCCTGCTGCACAGTCCCCGAGTTGTTTCGAACTGACTGGATCAAACGAGTCTCCGACCGAAAGTGTCTTGCGTTTCGCTCGGATAAATAATCGACCGTAGCAGAATCTTGATCGACCGTAGGGAGGATTGCCCCACACGTACTTTTAGTGACATACAAACGCGCATTCCCCGCATCAACAATTCACTGCACCAAGTGATGTGGGTGGTACGTGCAGCGTGCATCGTAACCAAAAGTACAGCCTTTGTTTACTCTATTGACAATCTGCGTTCCTCTCTCTACCTATGAGTGTATTCTGCTCCTCCAAAAGGCTGGCATTGAGTCGATATCATGCCGTCCTCTACACATTGCCGTGACGATCTAAGCCCAAAGACCAAAGACCAAACTTCACTTGACAACCATGTCACCACCGGCGAAAAAGAGTCTGAAGAAAGAGATAATACGTGCTTGGAAACTGCAGGCTTTTCTGACACTCCGAAGAGTCCTTGGGATCTTTACACCGAGCTTGCAGGTGCATCCAACGACCCTCCCGCTCTGAGGTCCATTCTCAAAGCCATCACCGCCCAGCACCGTGCTGTCGAGCCTCCTTTCTGGACCGAATACCAGCTCGACGCGTGCCATGTGGACCTTCTAAGACAGCGCCTCGAAGAGTGTGGTGTGAGCGAGAAAGCCCGGTATGGTTGAGAGATAAATGGAGTGTCAGGTTCCGGACCGCTAGTAACTCGGGGATACAGGTCTGGGTATTTCTCCGAGCTTGGGATCTTTGTTCACGAAGCACATTCGTACACCCACAATATCTACGCATGCCAATTCTCCCGCTATTTCTTCAAGAAGCTGGATCACCTGTCCTCTTCGCCAGAAGAAGAAGCATGTGTGGCTCACATCGTTGATAGTGGCTCCTCAGATGCCAAAGCCAAAGATTCCACCAACAAGGGCTACCATCAACCAGACAATTTCTACAGCAACTTTTTCTCAATCCATCATGGTTTTTGTTTGGAGATTGCATGCACACAGAAGCGCGCTCGACTAAACGACTTGGCTGAATTCTACTTCCTCAACAGTGACCGACAGACACAAGTCCTCGTTTGTATCGACTTCGACGCCGACCACTCCAAAAAAGCCACTTTCTTGACCTGGAGATGCAGTGGAGGCAAGCTCAAAGCGCATGTCCAAGTTAGTATTTCGTCCTGGGTACTATACAAACTCCTTACCGTTGGTGTCTAGGACATACGAACCGAGGATGGCAAGCTTGTTCCAGGCGACTCTTTACGAATAACCATGCTCGAGATAGCGCCGCCAGACCGCATCCCACCCTCAATGCACAATATGGCGATCTACTTTTCGGTGCAAGAACTTGTCGAAATCCTGGAGTTCGCAGAGTCTGCTCGGGCGAAATGGGACGAAATACAACGTGCCAAGAACACTGTGCCGATCGTTCCAAAACCCACTGCAGCGCTGCCAGATGATGTAGAAGGGGCTATCTAAACCGAAATCCTGAGATTTCAAAAAGGAACCGGCCAAAATCGCCTTTGTACTAGTAATGAACAAGCACGTGAAGGGACATACCCACCAGGAAAAATCGAGCCCAGTGAGCTCATCTATGTATTGTACGAGTAATACCTCTACCAAAACCACTTCTGGGACAGAAGAAAAGACGAGAAAACAACCCATGTATCCCAACAGACGCGAATTGTGGACTGCCAATGTATGGCGCCTCCAGGACTCCTTTTGATCCGATTTCAGTTGCCAACCCCCCCCCCCCCCCCCCCCTTCTATTCTTCGATCCTCTCCCAGGCATGTATGTATGTGTATTGCATTCTGCCCGAGTTGGTACGCGGACCAGAGTGTCGTGCCACAGATGGGAAACGTCGAGATCTTCCAATTAACATACAACGCAGCGGCCTTCTTCAGACAAAGAAAATCGAGGTAGTGGGACGGGTGCTTTCGATCTCATCTTCGACATTTGAGATGACGACGTGCACGTGCGGGAGAGGTGGGGGGCAACGAACTCCTGTGTCTGGCCACTCCCGATGGTTGAGAGAACTGTTTCAAAGAGGCACAGCCCCAGTGATGAGGGACGAAATTCCTCCGACACCTATGGCGAGGCATCAGACCTGCAGACAACCACCATCACCATCACCAGTCTGTCGACGAGTCAGTATAGCACAACCACGTCAATATACCTGGTCAACTCGATGAAAATGACACAATAAGACCATCGAGGCCCCCGCCTGCAACATCGCGACCCTGCAAATAGTGGATCTCACGGTCCTCCACAGGGCAGCAGCACTTTCGTACAACGCAGAGGGCGAGACGCAGGTGGTGTGTTGTTGTCCCCGCCCCCTCCTGGCATTGCACGTTCTGAAAGGCGTTGCACCCAAGTCAATCGACCGAAGGACATGATGGCGACAGAGACACACCGTTGGCATTGGCGCGTGGTGGCGGGGTGTCGACCCTTTCCCCTCCTCCATCAACGCGCTTTTTGGAGTTGGGAAAAAAAAGAACCGGGGAGGACCCTACGTTGATATCGCCGAGCTTTCGCTCCCAAGCTATGCTAAGGTAAGGTAAGGTAAGGTTCTAGAGGTCTTTTGCGTACATTCCCAAGAAAGTAGTTGACTCGCTACCTAGTATTCTACGGCGAAGCACCTTTCGCGCGACGTGTATATATGTATGCACCATACCCACTTCGCCAAGTACTTATGCAGGTACAATTGGAACCTAGCGTGCCAAGGCGTGGCCAGCCCTGTGGTCGGGCTCGCTGGTTTCCACGCCAAGGCTGGAGACTAGTACATATCGGACTACTATAGACTCTTGGCGGGATCCAACTAGACGAACGTCGGTTTGTTTACAAGTACGAGGCACAGCCAATTCACCTCACCGTACCTGGCAAGCCGAGGCGTGGACGCATGATGTACGAAAGGAGATTTGGGGATGTGAAGTGAGTTCTATAGAGAGAGTGAGTGAGAAGTGAGTGAGACGTGAGAAGGAAGAGAGGGAGAATCATGTTCAGTTTCAGTTTCAGTTTCAATTTGTTCTTTTGAATGAAAAGCTCTGCGCGTGCCTCACTGGGCCGGGTATCATCTAGTCATACAGTAGAAGGCGAAAAAGTGCCTATGGCTTCGTGAGCCAGCCGAGATGTTGTTCTTGTTGTTCTTGCTGATTCTCTCCGAACGCCGATGCTGATGCAGATCCTGTATCGTCTCCATCTCCATCTCGCCTCTGGCTTATTCATGCCTGTGTCTGCAGGTGGGTCTGCATGAGCTGGTGGTTTCTGACCGCGATGTCGAGTAAGAAGCACAGTTCCGACGCTGGAATGTGGATGCCGGTGTCGTGGCCGAGACAGGTGGGAAGGTTGAGCAGTGGCTTCGCCTCCCCGGGGATCATGCGGGCAGGGCAGAAATCGGCCAGGCTGAGGTGGATGCCGCGGCAGTCCTTGTTCACTGTTCCGTCTGCCTTTTGGAACTCCTGTAGGGTTACAAGTGATTGTCAGTCAGACGACGGATGGTTTCAGTCACGAGAGAAGAGAGAGTGAAAGGGAAGATTCGAGTGCGATGGGATAGGCGAGAACGTACCTCCTCATCGGCCAACTCGGCCTGGATCTCGCCATCCGAGGCCACCTTCTTCTTCCAGACGTAGTACTTGGCCTGCTTGGCCGCAGGGTACTCGATCTCAAACGCTACGACAACCTGTATCTCACCATTTGAGCCCTGGATGTACGCCTGGGCGACTTCCCCAAACGCCATCTTCTGCTGGGCGTAGCCGATCTCAAACACCACACCGGGGTAGTAGGCATCGACGTGGGCGAAGCCCACATCGGGAGAACACCAGCTGCCGTTGGCGGCAAGTTCGACGGCCGAGTTGGTGCGCTTTTTGATCTGGGCGGCCACGTCGGCGATGAGGATTTCAGGGTGGTACTTGCGAATGCGCAGAGCGTTGGCGACATGGTCGCCAACGTTCCAGGCGAAGACGCTGTGGAGGACGGTGGTCATTCTGATGATGATTTTGCTGGTTGCGGAAAAGTAATCGTGTCTATCTCGAAACAACCAGGTTAGCAAGGCCACGACAAGTTCTTCTGAAAGTTGAATCTCAAGCTGTTGCAAGCGTACCTCAAACAGCCGAAGCCCCAGCGGTCTTGGAAGTCTTTCACGAAGACCTTGTGTGCGTCGAGGGTGAAAGGAAACTCGAGGTAGGTGTTGTCAAAGGTGCTGCGTTTGTGGATGTCGGTGGGAATTTGACTGATGGCGAGTTTGGTTTTTGTGTCTTGATCAGTCTCGGCGCAAGGCGGAGCGTTGGTGGTAGAAGCGTCGTTACCGCTGTGGAGCGCAGCGACGGCGACGGCGTTGTCAACGTTGGAGTCATCGGAGACGACTTGTGATTTCTCTTCTTTCTCGCTCATGTCCACCTCCTGCGCCGACTCTTGTTTCTCGTCCTGTTGTTCTGTCGCGTCACCACTGACCGTGCCAGAGTCCACTGAGATGTCACGGGTTTCTTCGTTGTCCATTCCGAGCACAGGATTCATTGTGAGCAAGTTGGGTTCATAGATCCACGGCGAGGTGTCAAACAAGTCACCGCTTTGTGGAGAGGGGGCCATCAACAAAGAAGACAACAAGCAGAGATAGAAGAACAGGTAGGATGGTGCCTGTGAAGCTCACGGAGGCTGGTCTGGGTGTCTGCACAAGTTCAAATTGAATCCAAGGACGCGATCGAAGTGAGGACTGACTAGGAGGAACTTGTATATTGAATTTAAGTGGATCGATACGGTGGACCAAGTGGCGGCGAGGCGGTATACAACGGTCGATCATATTGTGCCTCATGGCTGGATATACGGTGAAGCATTCAAAGCCTGCACATCAGCTGCCAGCACCGCAGCTGGACGAACGATACAGTCTTGTTCTCTTTGTGGGCCAGAACTACGAGACTCTACGACAGTCAGAGACCTTCGAGAGATTCCACTCAGCTATGGTGAGAAGGCACCATCAGAGCAGCCCAGAACCATGGAACACAGCAGAGAAGCCGTTGATGACACACTCACAACGAGACCAAAGAGAAGCTTCACCTCTCCCGGCTGACGGCGAATTTGGATTCCACACCCAGATTCCTTACAACGAAGCAAACGAAAACATCCGGGTATTGACCCGCGCTTCAAGACGTCTCTTTGATTATGCGAGAGAGGCTCTCACACTGTTGAGTTTGAGGTCGTGGCCTTTGCAATCTGGATTGTCAAGAGGCAGAGCGACCCGGACAAGACCTGGGGATCCGTACTCTACAGGTTCATAGGCTGGTAGGTACATAGCTACATATCTAGATAGATAGGAATATAGATGGATGGATAGACGCATCCCTCGACGCACGCACTACAGACTGGTATTCCGGCAGGATATGTACGGGTACAAGTATAAGTATACCGAGCATGTAAATGTATATGTGAGCACCGAGTTAGATGGTATGTCCACCGTCAAGTCTCCCTCGTCGCTGTCGTCGAAGAGCCATGGATGTATATGTAACCCCCGTCTCCCTTCTCAATCTATCTCGCCCCCTTCGGCGCTCACGCTCACTCACACTCACACTCTCTAATATCGTGCGACGCGAACCCGTTCGGACTTAATCCACTTACTCATCCACCCACTCAGTCACTCACTCACTGATGTGACCGTCCTCTTTTCCCTTGTCTCTGTTTCCCGGCCTCACAGCCTTCTGTCTGACAGCCACGGCGAAAGAGGTGGAGATGTTTGACGAGGCTAGGACACAGGGAAGATGGAGACGAGGATGGAAATGGAGCTGGAACTGGAGCTGAAGTTGAAGAGCAGGCGGTCTGGTATTCCTTATGCAGGTAGGTAGGTAGGTATATAGTCAGCGTGCGTGACGTGTGGTACCGGGTGTGTAGTACCGAAGCGAAGAACGAAATGTAAAAGATGGGAGAGAGCACACGAGGAGAACGAAAACGAAATTATGTATACCTGTACGGCAAAGATCCTCAGGACATCAATGACTTGAGTGGTCACTGCTGCATTGGACTTGCGACAACAACATCTTTTTATTCCGTATGGTAAGCCTCAACAACTTCTCTGCAATGCTTGTCACAGCGCGTCCAAAGGTCCTTCGTCAATGGAGGGGGTCGCTCAATCACAAGCTTACTGTACCATCGAGTGACTCCCTCAATGGGAATTCCTACAAGAAGATCGGTCACTCGAGCATGAATCAACAAACAGTCCCTCACAAGAGGTCCATACTGCAACGGCGACAACATCGAACAGCGAGCACCAGCAGCTGAAGTGGACTCAGGTGACAGGCCATGATACCTCTCGGTGTGTGCAGTTCGGTGCTTCGTGGACATGTTTTCTCTGCATGGACGTATGTCGTGTTGTGAGCACAATGGGAGGCAGACGCTAGCATCGGATTCACGCCGCCAACCTCGAGGTCCCCTCTCGCCCTGATCAGCTGGTTCAAGTCAACATGGTTCCTGTTCCTGAGTCTTGATCGAGTACCATGCGACAAAGCAGCACCTCGAGACAACTACCCGAACAACGGAGCATTGCGCAGTCCGTCGAAACCTTTTGGGTGAGGAAAACTCTCTCCGTGGTTGCATGTCATGGCAAGCCAGACCTTCAGGGTCGACAACACGAGTCTCAAGGGAAGAGCGAGCACTTCGATTGGACTGGAGGGTGGAGTCGCATGCTGATTTTCCAGCTCTCAGGGCAATGACGCAGGGAGGATGGGATCATGAGAGGGTTTGCTTGTGCAAACATTGCGTGCTGGGACACACTGTCACACCGAGCCATCCTGGCACAATGGAGATCGAAAGATCCAGGTCATGCCGTGGAAGTTCACGGCGGAGTTCATGCAGAATAGAACACAAGGGAAATGATGTCTCGAAAGGTGACACAGACACAGTCGACGGTGTAACCCAAAGGCGGGGAGATTGACAGTGACAGCTGCCTCACAACAACGGAGGGGGATGTCGTGTAGCACAGAATGCAGTCGGTTACTGATCATGAGCCCAAAGTTTGGCTTGATAGTTGAGATTCTGTTGCTAATTAGCATAATCAAACCACGTTAATCATGAATGCTCTGATAAGGAGATGCGATCACGCAAGACATCAACGTGCACTCTGCAAACCCCTCGCTCCTACACGCATTAGTGGCCTTGGCCACAACAATGACAAGAGTTTTGCCACGAGAAAGGCAGATTGAGCAAACCGGTTGCAAGGTGGGCATGGTTCTCGACATCGACGATGAGACCATTCTAAAGGAAAGACGTAGAGGGTTTGAGACATTGAATATCCTGGAAGTTTCCAGATCTTCAAACATGTACGCCCAAGGAGGAAGCTCTCACAGGTAAGTAGTTGTGGTTGAGTTAAAAACGAGGATCGTCGACCAAACGAGTGGCCGACACGCAGCGAGGATCGGCTAGGTGGTTCGACTGTCAAAATGTGCTCGATCGCATGGACCTCAAGGGAGGGTTTGACTATCGAGCCACCTTGATAATGCTCAGACGGAGCACGCCGATCAAGGTCCCAACAAGCTGAAAGAGGTTGCTGCTCTCGTGTGCTTCAACCTCAGAAGGGAACGCGGTCGATGCATGGTGACCTGTCCCGTTTAAAGGGTTCTAGCCTCAAGTCGCAGTGCTAGGGTCGGTCGATAGGACAAATTCGTACAGTGGATGCGTGAACCCTTGGAAAGATGAGCGAAGGTCTGGGGATCTCCACGACCTCCAGAGATATTCTGGAGACGGAGTCCGCAAACTTGTGCGATCAGAAAGGGTTTGAGGGTCTCCGTCGTATACTCGGACTCGCAGGTTGGCGACGGGTTGCTCCAGGACGTGCAAGGTGTGAACCTGGCAGGACGAGGAATTTTCACATGTCAAAAAGCAACTCGCATGAAAAATTTCCAGACTCGACAAATCACGTAAGAGAAAAGGCTGCGAGCAAGAGACCTGGGGCGACTGCACCCCGCCATCACTGCATAGATCAGCAAGGGATCTGGTCCCAACAAATTTGGTGAGGGCGCCTAGACGCATATTATGTGTGACATTTTCTGTTTATAATTGTTTCGGCGGCTCGAGCGTTGAAAGATCGTGCGCCATGCGTTCGAAACGAAGCATGTGCAACTTGAAAACGGCGATGGATCAGAGAGCTCCGGTGGCGGCGGAGTTGGGTACCAAAGGGTATGCCATTTCTGGCCCAACGAACGGCAATTGCTGGCCGATATCAGTAGTAGTGGCAAGCCGCAAGTCAGCTATACCCACCCACGATCCATTTGGGGGGGGTGATGGCGCCAGTGTGGCTTGCATAAGTCTTGGTATCAGAATTGACAGCAACTCCTTCAACCGTGAGCTATCTGGCAATCCGACGGTGGAGAGGTCAACATGCCGAGTCTTGCTGGTATCATGCATCCAAACCTGGAGAAGAAGCAGACGAGATGATCTCCACCGGCTGCATTTGATGGTCGGGGTATTCTGACACAGACGGTTCGCTCGCAAAGTTATGTTTGCGGAGTGCATACGAGTATTCACACACCGCCAACTTGTCACACACAGATAGTGGACCCGACGCTGGATCCAGCAGAGGTCGAGGCCTCCCCCAGGTGGAGATTTGCCAGGGAGTCGCTTGCAAAAAGATACTGACTCTGGAAAATGGAGGGAATTGGACGTTAGAGGGAATGGGGACGAGACTCTTGATGTTGCTTGAGATTGTTGGGGATATCGCCTGCCAGCTCGCCATTGTGTGGGACTGCACCCCAAGGACACATGTACTTCGTATTCGGAGGTAGAACCAGGCCTTTTGTTCGCGTGTTACTGTGGCTTCCACCTGCAATTTGCCACCACAACGGTTGAGGAGCGCACGATACGAGGACCTGCGCGGTAGACATGGCCGGAGGAATGCTCGGGTAAGGAGTGCGGGAGCGTATACTGCATATCGCTATGCTATTCTGGCACAAAGGGCGCAGGCAAAAATTTTTGGTGGAACAAAAATACTGCCACCCCTAGGAATTTCCGCGGTGGATTTGTGGCTGGTGTTTGCACCGTTTGCAGGGTTTGTAGCTGTCACCACCGATGGATCGGGGGATCTTTCCCCGCTTCGGCTGCTAGTTTCGAGTTTTTCCGGCCGAGCCACTAACCCCCAAACTGTCGGATCATGTGATCTTTGGACAAAGAAGCCCAAAACAAACAAAAATGCACATGCTTCGTAACCTGGAAACATCCAAAGGCACTTGACTACTGATAACACCTCACGCTTCTCATCTGCGGCTTGACTCTGCACCGCCCCTAGCGCCATTTACGCCCATGTCTTTTTTATTAATGTATTAATAATGTTGATTCCGATGAGACTTTTGCCACGTATACCGTTGGTTATCGAATAAGCGACCTTCGTGCCCGCCTAGGCTGCCCGTCCTCCCTTGTCTAGAGACCACTCCTCCTCCTCCAGTCCCTGTGGGAGCCGCCCCTCCAGGAATGAGAAAAAAGATGGATACTGCTCTGGCTTTACCGGCAGCTAAGACATGGAGGGGTGGTCATGTCAAGCAGGGCACGCTTCCAGGGTCTTTCGCTGTTTGAGACAAGAGCCAATGCTGTGCAGCGACACGGCTCGTCAAGTGGGAGGGGGGCCCTTTTCCCCATTGTGCAAGGATTTAATTATCCAGCATCCGAAGGCCTCACCCGCCGCAGGGACTTCTGGGCTCAAAAATTTCCCTGCGCCTAGGAGGATTTGCAACCAACAGAGTCGATCAGTAGGGTTTCCGACTGACAGGAATGAGGAGGGGTCCTACCGAAGCCCCTCTACCTGACTTGAGAAGAGGAGGGGTCGAGACCAGGCAAAAGCTACTGTAATCGACATGCAGCCACAAGAAAACTCCATTGCTTTGCATCCCAAGATTGCAGGTTGCCGGGGGAGGCTCCAAGCGGTCGAACAGCACATTGTTTCTCTACCTACGACTCTTCATGAGTTCTCCTAAAGAGGGTCTTGGAAGGCTGGTGGGGACAGTGAAAACCCACTGACGGGCTTTGACCTGAGCAGCACTACCATGTTCCTTTGCGAGGACAGAAGGCGATAGCAAGCGCTCAAGATGGGAAGGAGAGTTCACACGAGCAGAGACGATACCCACCTCGTACGTGATAGAAACAGGTTGGCAGTGATTCAATGTAAGCGCCCTACCCAACCCTGAAGACGATATCTTTGTTTGAGGAAGCTCTCCAAGAACTCTATCTAGAGGATGAACCGCCTACCGTCCGAGGCCGTTTGAACGCCCCTCCACCGTTATCATCATCATTTTCTTCAAGAAAAGGGCTGCTTTTGATACAGGCTCTTCCTGCGACACCTCGGACGCAGTCAGAGTGCCCTCAGTACACCAACTACCTAAAATTAAAGAGGACCCCTGGTCTTGCTTGGAAGATTGAAATAGTAGCGCTTATCGCAAAAGACAACTCCCTCTTCCGGAGCTGACCATGTTTTGCGCCGACCCTGAACGAACAGCCGTCATCCGGATGTGTGGCGAGAGCACTGCTGTCACTTTGTCAAATGTTAATCGCAACGTCTGTTGGGTGTTCTGGAGAGCCACCGAGAATGACCGACTCCCAGATAACTACCCATAATGCTGTATCTCGTATCAAATCGTAGACGGTACCGAAATCGTTCGATGTGGTTTTGATTATTACCGTATGATGTGATGGTCTTTTTGTCGCGTTTGTCACTGTCGGAGTTGAATACTGCTTTGGTGGACATATATTATCTGGGGGAAATAACGCCTAACGCTGGCTTCCACGATATCTTCGGTCCACGTTGACTTGACACTCGATCTGTGTGGATGGAAAGATTTCATCGTACGATTCCGTGGTACGGAGCAGACCTGTTCGAACGGTGGCACCTCAGTTTTGACCCGAGTTGCGACACAAGGTGACAGTTAGTGCGTGCATGAAGGCGGACAAATTCTCCCAGAGATAAAGGTTGACCCCGCCACGCGTCGCATTGATTGGGTCCTGCGAGCTATACCGCCTTTTGGGCCGTGGGGGTTACATTCTTGTTGTACGCCCACCTCCGAGGAGCCGCTTTGGGATGTGCACGGATGGGTTCTTGTTGTGCTGCCATTGTCCAAGACCATGACCAGGCACCCTATCTTTCCGTCACTCGGGTCCGCGGCATGACGGTGCGCCGTGGCAAGGGAAGCCGGGTGCTATAGTAGAGCAAGAGAGCAATAAGCACAACAGTATTGTGCGTCATCAAATGATGAGGCTGTTGGAGGCTTCGCCATCAGTGAGCATTTTTAAAGTGCATGGGCTTCTCCTGAATCCTGACGGCAATTGTGGAAAGTGGGCAAGTCCCCATGACAAAACAAGGTACATGTACATAGGTACGTACCTGGAAATCACAGCATCTTTTGTAAATGTCCGTCACTGCCGCGAGATCCGGGACCCATTGCAGAGGCAGACCCATCGAGCCATGGAAAGTTCGCACAGATGGGGAAGGTTCCCCCAGGTGTCGCGAAGCCCACAATCTCTGACGCGAGCAGCCAGAAATGCCCATGAGCCAGGAGGTCAGAGCTTGAAGCAAACTGTTCGCCTGTGTCAAGGGGCGCTGGTTTGATTGGAGGGGACCCTCGTGCTCACCGCCTAGATTGAAATTTGAACCACGTCCTGGCGTCATCCAGTCAGATGCTGGTAGGTAATTCACCGCCCTGCTAGAGTTATCAAAGCGAGGGAGGGCGCTTTGGCGCTTCAGTGCTTTGGGAATCAAGGTCAACTGCCAAAAGGTGTGTCTGCGGCGTCAAGTCTCTGGGCTGTGCCGTCGCCTGGCTCGCTAAGCACCGTCGCCTGCTTAGGGCCTCGCGGGGTAAGATGAAAAGGTATTCGCCCATCTTGCGTCCACAAAGTCGCCAATGACGGTGGCATCCGTGATTGCTGCAGCTGGCAGTTGTTTCCTTTTGGCAGTAAAGGCTTATTGACGCCTCATCACTCTGTACCCGCATGCCAATGTTGGTCTCGTGATGGGGGATAGGTCCTCGTAGGTAGAAATCAGAGCCGGTAGATGCGTTTAAACACCAAGTCATGATGTCGATATGGCGGTGTTGCCCAAAACCTTGGAATTGCCAAAACTATAGCCCACATCCTGTCGCAAACTGCGCCAACTTGTGCTCCAGAGCTTTCGGATGTATGATCCGTTGCCTCAAATCCACCATGGACATTTTGACTTCGCCATGCAGCTCTTCCAGAGGGGGAAGTTGTGGCAGCCGAAGTGATACGACCAGTGCCGGCATCAACCTTTGCTTATAGTCCTGTGAGATCAAGGCCGGGGTCGACCTGGTCGGCCTTGGTACCTATGTACCTACTATGGGCGGCCCTTTGCTCCCGCCTGGGACGGCTTTGGGCTGGGTCATGAGCTGGATCTGCTTTTCGACAAGATCGTCAAGGCTGACGGACTGCAGCATTGTCTCTAGCCACAGGTGCTCTCTGAAAGTTCCCGGGGGGAAATGGGCAAATAGCATAGGTTTCCAAAAGGCATTTCACAGGCCCAAGTGACCTTGCAAGTTACGCCCTAGGCCCCGCCAACAGGTGCAGCTATTCGCTGTGATTTGAGGCCTGCCCACTGTGCATGAGCCACCTGGGGTATCTCGCCAGTGCCCACATCTTGAACTTGGAAAATCTTGATTTTGCTGGCAACGAATACCACTCCCAGGACCGGTGCAAGATCTGCGCTGCCACGCGAAGGATTGCCAGGTACACAAAAACAGCGTCCGAAAAGATCCTCAAGGCCACCATCGTCGGCGACCCTCCGCATACAAGGTGGGATATTTTGGAACAAATGTCCCCTGCTCGACACGGGAAGGAAGGTGTGACTGCATTGAAGATGGGGGGAAGAGAGGCCTTCATTGGTGTTATGCCTTGGAAATGTGGCCGGTTTAGCGGTTTGCTCTGAAGCGAAGAGTTGTTGCGTAGGAGGCGGTCGTCGCAAAGAGCCCGACTGCATTGGCAGACAACGGGAGATTGGTGCTTAGGCCCCTGCTTAGACTGGGTTATGGGCCTGACGCGAATTCTCAGCAAGCACGGGCGGGACAGTCAGCCTGTGCCGCAAACCTTCACAGCGAGTTAGTCCTCGTTCGAGTAGAACGGAGAAAGGGGGGACAAAGATAATGAATGGGTCTCGTGTTTCATTTTGCTACAAGAACTCCATCGTCGAACATGGCGCTGGTGTAGTTTACGATGTCGATCCCTGACAATGTTGGAAACCTTTCTCCGGAGCAATGAGCAGGACGGAAATGCCACCTCTTTGCAATGAGTATGCCATACGATTGGAACAGCCGATAGTAAACTTTTGACAGCCAACAAGGCATCCATGACTGTGAGTGACACTGCTGACTGTGCTATCTGCGTACTGTTGTCATTTTTGGTGGCACGCAGCGGACGAGGATGAGGAGGGGGGAACGGGGAGAATATTTCCTAGGCTGATGGGCTTGTTCTCAAAAGGCCCATTCTCTGCAAAAGGAGCCCTGCGGGAGAGCCTGAGGAAGAGCCTGAAGAAGCTTGAAGGGCGGAGCAGCGCGCCAAAGCGCCAAAGCGCCAAAGCGAGAAAGCGAGAGAAGACTGAACTTGACCTCGACGTGTGCCTGGAATGTTATTGGTCGGAACTGCTAGCCGGAGCCTCCGAGTATGTAGCCAATGGGCAGGAGTTTTTCTGCCGGATTATTTGCCCGCAGCCACCAAGTGCCAAGTCTGTCACGATGACTGGCTGGTGCTTGTCTTTTGAAATTTTATTTTAGCGCGTTTCCGTTTTCTTTTTATTGCTTTTGGCGGGGAAAAGCTGAACTGAATGGCATTGTGCGCGCAGAAACTCAGTTCAGTCAATAATTTGTTCCCAGCCAGTTCTGCCAATTCGATTATGGAAAACTTGGACGCGGACCTGTGCAACCTGCCACCAACGAGAAAAAAAATGAGGACAAGCTCAGACCATCCTATGATCCTGTCCCCTCTCTGTCCTCAGCTTCGAAATACCCGCCGCCTCCCGCGAACGGCTCCTCCGTTCCCGGTGGAGAGTAACAGATGGGAACTGGGCGCTGTGTGCGTGCAATCATTGCTCCCACTCATACCCACGGGCTTCTTATACAAGCAATCATTATTAATTTTGGGGCAATCAGGTCATAGCTCCGAGTGGTCTGTTTGGTCTTTCGCTGAGAACATCATCTCATGATGTGTTATATGTGCTCAATGCGGTCTTGTGCGGCTTTTTCCAGGCATCTTTTCCCTCCGAACACCCCCGCCACCAATACTCTACGTACACTTGCTGGTATCTGCTCGTCGAGGCCATTTCCGAGAGCGGACGAGGTGGAAGTCGGAGGGAAAGAAGAGGTGGGAATCTTTCATATTAGATATGCAACACATAAGCCGCCGCAGCTCTTGGGACTCTTTTGGTGCCTTTCTTACAATAATATCAGACCACAAGCGAAATACGGAGGCTGTACCGTGTACTTGTATTCGTACTCGTACACCACAAGCCTCTCATCTTCCTCTAATACTCGTATCTCTCTTCCTCTCCCGCTTCCTCCCTGTATCTTTTGGTGTGCCTATCTATCGCCTATCACTGAAACGACGCCAGTGCGTTCACTCTTGTCATCGTCTTGGGTTGTCTTCCCACGCCGTTACCCTGTATTCTGTATTTTCCAGCCACGTTTGGATTGGCATTTTCAGTTGCCATCTCTAGTCGCCAATATCTCCTCCTCGACGCCCCCCCTTTACCATGTCCACTCGCCATTAGCGTCGCAGGCCAAAATTCTTAGCCGCAGCAACACACCCCAGGTAGCCGTCGTGTCGTGCTGGGCGAGCGTTGGGATCGTGCAGGACTCAAGACGAGTTACGCCACCCCAAGGCCCTCAGTCCACCGCACAGTTTTAGCCTGCGCCCTAGGGTACCCACTACTGCATCTCATCGGACCAGGGTTATCAGTCTTCGCCTCTGTGTTCAGAAATGGTCGCGCCAACCATACCCACTCTCTAAAACCACTCTGAGCAGAAACTAGAGCCATTAGTCCTCCCAGCTCCAAGGTTCCCAGCGCCCGCCCCTCCGTTCTCACCTCAACTTACTTACCCATCCGATCCTCATCTACCGCCCATCCTCCCACCCTAAACCCACCCCCCAAGTCGCCCACACTACTTGTGCGCGCAGATCCGAGCTTCCTGCTTTGGGCCGCTCGAGACTCAACACCTTTTGGCTTCTTGGTCGGCCTGCCTTGCCCTCTGGCACACCACCGCTAATCAACTACCAACCCAAAATACTCCCTCCTTCCTCCCTTCTTCATCCTCCACCACCACCACCACCACCAACTCCTCCCCCATTCCCCCTCCATTCTCTAGGCCTTCACCCAGCCTGTCTCTTGACATCTATCCTAGAAGGAATTGGGACTTTTGAACACGAACTCGGCCAGCGGTATCACCACGGTCGAACCTACCTTGACCCATTTTGTCCTTTGTCGGTCACCGATCAGCAAGCAGCCCGGATCTGCGTGTGTGGACAGTCTCACCAACAAAGAAAAAGAGGAGGATACCAAGAGAACATTGTCACACCATTTTGACTTTGTTCCTGTGTGTTCTCGGGAGTCCTGCTTGTCACTGTCTCTGGGAAGTGCAGAAACAGTAGCAGTCCTTACTAGTTTGTCGCTGTACGGTTGATCTCTGGTCCCGTGGCGATAACTGTGTTTGGTCGCCGTTCTGCACTGGTAGAAAGTGACTGAGCCTGTTCTCTTTTTCACCAACAGACGAATTGCACACTCGAACGTTACCCTCAGTAACTCCCTGTCGGATTTTCTGCTTGCTTTGTTCCTGCCTGGACTCTAAAAACCCGGGCATTCAATACGCTCCGTAAGTACCTTCCCACTTCCCTACCCCGGACTGACGCACGGCACTCGTGTGCGCGTGGCTGGGCGATAGTCGTCGGGAAAGTTGGCATCGCGTGGTCAACTCGACCGTGGCTGCGCTCATGGCTCTCGTTACGCTTGTCCTTCACTTGTCCTACCATTACATACAATGCTCCTACGATTGACCTTATTCTTATTCACAATGATTTTGATTCCATATACTGACCTGCCTCGTCTCGTTTCAGATCGTCTTTAATCCTCCGAATAATCACCTTCGACCTGCTGCAGGTTGTACTTTAATGAGCCTCGTTGCACGTTGAACATCTGCAGTTTTTGGTTTGGCCCATTCATTCCTCACAAGCCGACCGAATGCCTTACACGCCACCTACCCATCATACGCCCTCGAGCTCCAAACAATCCAGTCCCACCCCAAGCCGTTCCCACTCGTATATCAAAGGACCCTCACTTTCTCCGGACGCTGCCGATCGACCGAATCTCCCTCGTTCTAGTGGCTCCTCTTCCTATCTCACCAAGCACCGACGGAGTCCCTCATTGACTGATGCAGCAAAGATTGAGGTCCTTCACAATGGCGAGGCGTACGAGGTGAACGGGGACTTCGACCCACATGGTAGCATTCGACAGTCACCTCCCCCTTTGACGAATGCTTTGATACCAGCAGGAATGACAATATCACCTCCAGATTCCTCTCAAAACTCGAGCGATGAAGATGAACCTCAGCAGCGAGGGCGTTCGAGGGATTTTGACGAGGATCTTCAAGCGCTGCAAGAGGCCATCCGGTCGATTGAGCAACGGAAAGATACAGGTTCCCCAACTCGTGGGGAGCACAGCTCTTCCATCATAAGGTCGGATGTTGTTTCCCGTCTCGATGGCACACAATCGGCGGGCCCTGCTGTCTTGCGACTGCCCTTATCGCAGGAAGCTCGGAAAATCTCTCATTCGAGGTCGTCGACCGACTCGAACATAATCTTCGAGTCTCCTTCAAAGCAAACACCCTCTGTGGCCATTCGGCCAGACACTGATGACAGCGACAGCGACAATGCTCCCGCTGAGCGACCGGCAATGGTGCGCAAAAAGTCAGGTGAACTTGTTCGTCCTGCTCTGCGACCATCTTCACGGCGGCGGCCCTCGAGCATGCCTGGCACACCTACCTACTCCAAAGCTGTCCACTTTGACTCTCACCTTGAACACGTCAGACATTTCCTGCAGGTGGACAGACCGCTTGCTGTGAGTGCCGGCTCATCTCCCGTAGAGAACTACGAAAGCGAGACCGATTTCCCCTTCGGGTCGGACGAGACCAGTACTCGTTCTCGCACGCCCTCATATGAATGGGAGATCCGCTTGAACAATTTCCCCACCGACTTGGATGCTCGAAGGGCACAGCCCGTTCTCGTGGAAAGGGTTTTCCTCTCCTCTGACAACAAGAATCTCATCGGAACTGTCGCCGTGCAGAACCTGGCATTCCACAAACAAGTTGTTGCTCGTTTCACGTTCGACTACTGGAAGACCACTTCGGAAATCGTTGCTGACTACAACAATGATGTTCGGCGGAAGGGTAACCACGATGGCCTGGATCGCTTCAATTTCAGCATCAAGCTCGAAGATCAAGCGAATCTGGAAAGCAAGACATTGTTCTTCTGCATCCGCTACAATGTCAACGGTCAGGAATTCTGGGACAATAATGGTGGTGCCAATTACCAAGTCGATTTCAGCAAGAAGTCCAAGTCGCCACCAAGCAAGTCCAGCCCTGGCCTTGGTGAGAGGCCGCTCAATGCCTTGCCGCGTAGTCGACCATCACCACCTACCTCTTCTACAAGACCGGTGTCAATGCCTACCTCATTCGATGATTTCTCAACTGGTTTTGACAGTTTTGGGAGCTTCCTGCAGTCTCCGAGTTTGCTCATGGGTGAACCCAAGCTCAAGTTGAGGAGTCCCAAATCCAAAGCCGAGCTTCTTCCCGATGCTCCTCAGCGCCGTAAGCAGGCTGGGCCTCAAGCATTCGGAAACCGATATGACTTCAAGACATCGTTGACGGCTGCAAAGAACAATGCATATGCCGCCATGGGCGAGTGGTCTGGCTTGGGTCCAAGGACGTACACAAAGCAGTCTTCCCACGAGGTTCCTGCAACAACTCCTGAACAGAGTGTTGCGGACGCTGCTCCCAAGCATGAAACTGGCATCAACGGTGTCAAAGTCGAAGCCGGTAAACCGGCTCCCGCTGCTCCTTTGACATCCAAGCCGGCTGCTTTGCTCTCTGAGAAACCCTCTCTCAGCTCACAGAGCTACAAGGAGCTCGTAAGTCTCTATCCCCAGGACACCCTGCTGTATTGATGTTCGCTTCGGGCCCAGGCTAACAAGATTGTGCAGGTGGACAAGTACTGCTTTGTAGGTACCCGGGGAAAGAGCGAGGAAGTCAAGACACATTGATGTGCTAATTTTTTGTTGCAGTTTGGGACGGTCAAGGTTGATGGTTCAGCGGACTCTGCGTCCGCGTCGGAGAGCAATGGAGGCAGTTCGTCTGATTCTTCTGGCTCGACTACTCCGACACCACCTCGAAGCATGTCGCCCGTTCAGCAACCTCAATCGTCAAAATCGTTCGCGCAATATGCCGCGCGTTCTTCGTCGCCCTTGTCGACAGGCGGGTTCTTCGGTTCTCGCTCTGGGTCGCCAGCCTCGTTTGGATACCCATACCATTCAGCGGCCCAACATACCTTGATGTCCGAGTCGCCAACCCCGACCGCAATTCAAGGATAACATCCTCTTCATCACATGCATCAAAGAATGCTTGCATCAACCTGGCCAACGTTGTCCCACGTTGGCCTCGGCAGCACATAGACACTGAACTAATCGGCGCGGTCGGACAATTTCCATGTCCGACGACCTCGACAAATCCTAGTATACCACTCCGGCAGATGGTTGATACGGGATATCCCGGTCGAGACACCACGACAGCATTTTTTCGTCCGGGGTGGATCAAAATCGTTTCTTCCTGTCTGCTGTTCTTTTAGCGACCCAGACAAATGTCCTCACCTTTTTTTTCAGCATCACCCGCATTACAGCACCTTCGTTTCTCCGGCGGCGTTCGCGAGGAAACCTCCCCACTATTTTGTTAATAGACGCCCCTCAACTCCAGACTGGGTCGGCAAATTGACGACAACCGCCAACCGAGTTCTTTAGACTGGAGATTGTGAGGAAACGGCTGAAAAGGCCAATCTGCCGAGGAGCCACTGGGCACCGGTAGATAAAAAAAAGTTCGGTGGGGTTGAAGGCGTTGAACTTGCTTTCTTGTAAACACTTTTTTGGGATGTGTTTTGGTGTTGGCGGAACAACTGTGGGGTTTTGGGTCCAGGTCAACGGGACGTGAAAGGTGGAAAGTCGCTTGCAAGTGTCCCTGGATGAAGGTCACGTCTTGGTGCGTTGGGTTACTCGAGTTGCATTGTGGCCTGTACGGGAAGAACCCTTCCTGTGCTACGGCCTGGCAATTTCGACGTGACCGATGAACGATTCGAGGAAATGATGATTTGGACGTGATAAGACCAAGGGCGGTTGTCATTTTCGGGAAAAGGCATCAAGGTAGAGAGCGACATCGCATCTTTCTTTTGAACCAAATAAATCAGTAGTTCTCTTGATTGTGTCTGTCGTTCATGCCATCATGAGGTTCATACGATAGCAAATGCAGGTTTTGATGACATGACTGCTCGGAGCTCGTTTGCCGTTTGGTGGTATGTCGAAGGGAGACAGTCTTTGCATTTCACTCTTCCCCCCTGTACGACCCGAGTCTTTCTTTTTTTGGCCTCGCTCCTTCTCTTGACTCTGCTGCGGTAGGAGTAAACACCAGGGACTTGTTCCCACTCACTCTCACATCCCGACAAGGGACTGAACAATAGGACTTCGGTGGATGGGGATGGGGCTAGACGAGGGTGTCGAGGTTCCGAGGTTGGTAGCGAGTATGTACAGTTCCAGGGTGTGTGTGTATGTATGTAGATCCATGCACAAAGGACATGTACTCGTCTCTCAATGTGGTGCCATGAGATGAGATCATGCTACCATTGTACCGAGTACTCGTGTGTGTAGTGCGACGATGTGTCAGGCAAGGGTGCTTGCCATGCACCACAGCAACGTGCCTCTCGTATGGTTGGTACCACAGTTATATACATGAACTGCAAGCGTGAAAGGGGTTGATCAGGCAGGAGGTGGCGATGGCGATGAACAGATGGTAGACACCGTGTCGCTCATACGCAGCTCCGATACGCGTGCCATTGTGGGCGAAGCGCTTTGGCACGGCATCGAGCTGAGTAATGCCATCGAAGTTCATGCCTGTGAGGCAAGGGAGGATGCTGTGGAGAGGTTGTTAAGACCGGGGAGGGCAAAGACATCTATCCACAGCGAGGATGGTAGCGTCATCACGGATGTGGTGATGAGTAGTCCGCGAGGGTGGCAGAGCCATTTGACCATTGCACATTGCATCAGCACGGGTTGCATGTCGATTTGCCTGGTGCCGCGACGCACACTGCATTGCCTTGACCTCGTTGACAGGCTACATGTTGGTTTCAGTAGTTGCCATGGACAGGGAAAAGGCTTGCTCGCTTGTGTCCATAGCTCTGACGAGCACTTGGTTTGCGGCTTTGCTTCGCTGAGAAGCTTGATTTTGATGTCCACACTGGCTGACCTGTCCGTTGCTGGAAGCACTGCGCTAGAGAGGGCGACATGCAGTAGAGTCTCTGATAGCGATGACAATGGTATCGGCGACATGGAAACTGCTGCTGCAGCAGAAAACCTTGAGGACGACATACATCACGACTGTAAGATTGTGTCCCAAGCCGTGATAGCCAAAAGCATCAAAGACTCTTTTCCGACAATACATGGTATCGTAGCCCGTGGCTAAAAGACCAAATTGAGCATGGCTGCGGTACGGAGCGGCGCGGGTCCAGCCTCAGCCTCATCGGTAGGTGGTGGCTGCGGCAGCGGTAGCAGGGGGTCAGCCTCGCCTTATGGACTGCGAAAGAGGGAAGCCATTCGACGCGAACAACGAGCGAACTTGTTTATCTGCGCCCGGGTCTCAGCGCAGTGCTGCGCCGTGTGATGATAGGCTCGCGACCAGTAGCGCTTTACCCAGCCGGTTGTATAGGCGAAACTGGAGCAGATCAGGGTATGTGTGAAAGGAAGAGAGCCGACAAGACTCTCTTCTTAAGACTGTCCTGAATAGAATGGACTTGAAAAGGTTGAGTTGACATGGCTCTCCTGCCGTGTACCACGATGATGTGGGCATACTTGGGAGGAAGAGGATGAGAGTGGCACAGAGAGAGGGAGGGAGGAGGGAGAAATACAACCCTTCCCAAGGGGGTGGTGAGTAAAACAGGGCAACAACACACGGTGGCCATGATATAAAGTACTCGTAGTCCACTACACCCTCCCTCGACTTGCCGTACCGAAAGTGATGAGACCTTGGGCCCTGGGCTGGAGGATGGAAGAATGACGGATGTCAGAATCCACGATAGCGTTGGATTTGTTTGGCTTGCTTGTTCGTGTCTGTGCCTGGGGCTGGACCCTCCTCCCTTGATGGCTTTGTTTTGGGACTTCAGGGTCCAATCCCTGGCGGACAGACAAGTCGGGTCCCAAAGGGAGTTGCGGCCTTTGCCCACGTCGATCGTCTTGAGTGGTCGGGGAATGCGAGCTGAGGCTGCTAGGGCCCGATGAGAGCCCAAAAGAGTGGGTGATAGGCAGGGGTATCGCCCAGGCTTCAAGCCACTATGCCTGAACCGACCGGATCATCCAAGGGTGCCCGACGTGGCACCTGCATTGCCTGCTCACCCGGCGGCGACGGTCCGGATCTCTCCTTTGTTGGCACCGTTCGCTAACTTTGGGTCAAATCCTGGAAGGGAGGGCGAGACTGGAAAAGAAAGATCCAGCCGTCTTTTGCCATTTGGCGTGTCGTGACTCGGCCCCTTTCTTTTTGTGGCTGTTAGGGCAGCTGGGAGGGCCAGACCACCAGGCTGACTTCATCCGAATCAGTGAGTCAACCGGTGGGCTGAGGGCCAATAGACATAACAGACAAGTCCCCTCTCTTCCATGTTGTGGGTGAAGGGCTCCAGAGTCTCTAGGTAGGTAGAAATAGAAGGGAGGGCGAAAGAGAACGAGGGGAAAAGGGAGAGACCAATCTTTCCGAGAGAACTTTGGGGGGGCCTGGCTGAGGTATATACTCGGTAGAGTAGTATGGGGAGAAGAAGAGCGCAGGTCAGAACTGGGGCAAACAGCGCTCCGTTTGTAGTGGAAGACAGATATGTACCGAGTAGAGAGGGTAGATCGAATGGATCCCTTGGCCAGCTGGTGCCATATTGAGGTAAGTTGGCTGCAGCCGAACGGATAGAGTCCTCTCTCTCCATCCTCCCCGTCGTGCACCGGCTTCTTTTTTCATGTCAGCAGGACCATGTCCACGCCCGGGGTTGGGGCTGGCAAATGGGCTGGATCATTTTGCAGATATTTTAACCAGTGAGGCTAAATTGTGTGTGCTTTACTGGTCAGCATGGGACCCGATCCAAGATGGAAAGCCACAGGCTCCGCGGCCGTGAATTGCGCGTGACCAGAATTTCTCGCAGAGACAGAGGGGGTGAGTGGCTGGCAGCCCTAGTAGTGGAGGAGGGACAAGGCCGAGAACAAGGGCGGGTGATGGATCTGTGTTCCCCTTCTCTTTTACTTGTGTTTGTGTTTCCCTCTCTTTCTGTGTGTCTGTGTGCGTGTGTGAGAGAGAATGTGTGTATGTCTTCTTCTCTTCCCCTTCTTCATTCCTCTCCTCTTCTTACCCCCTGCCTGCTGATGGATTTGTGTGCGGGTATTTGAATCGTGGACTGGACTGATTGGAGTACTGTGAAGTACTCGTAGGCTGGAGTGGATAAGTCAATCTGTAGACCAGTCAGCTGCTCTTGGGCCTCCAAGTTTTGTGTTCTGGAACCAGAGTCAAGCAAAGACTTCAGATCCGCCTTGTACCTGTCGATCCACAGGCCCTGCATTTCAACTGCCGAGCCTAAAGCCTCGCCGTGTCTCTGCATGCACCCATGTACCCTTTGGCGGTGTCATTGGTGACAAGGTACCGAGTATGTACCTCATATTTGGTGAGTCCCGAAGTACCTAGGTGTGCGAGGTTCTGTGTTGGTACACAAGGTACGAGGTACTTGAGAACAAGTCGAGTGCGTGGTTCTTGGACATCTCGCACTGCGCTCCGTCCTAGCCCGATTCTCCGCCAGTCTGCAATTCCCCTTCGTCGCACGCGTGACCAAGCACCGCAGATTGCTTTACGGCCACTACTGACCAACAACCAGTCATAGCCATTTCTTTCTGCTTCGAGCTTCACGAACTCGGGATGGAAATTTGCTCTGCCTCCTCCACACTATTTCCACGGCTCCATTTCTGTTTCTGACATCCCCGCCTCCCTCACCGACCCTTTGACTGTCCTTCGTCACCCGATGATACCCACGGCTTGGCTTGCTACTCGTCCGAGTCTCCGCTAGGTGGTTTGATTTGATTCTCTTTCCTCGTTGTGTGAAGACTTTCCTCTAGGCTGTGTGGGTTGTTGGTCCTTCCTCTCTATTTCCTACACGAGCACTTCCTGTAGTATACCGCCATGTCTCTGCCGTTTATCCGGGAGGATGACCGGAATTTCCCAGCTTCCCCAGGCATCGCATCGAGATCGGGTTGCCTCGAAATCTCGTGATTAGTCCATTTCCCAGTCCCGATCCTCGTGGTTATGTGGGGGCATATTTCCTCCAGCTTCTGTCCGAGCACGGGTAGATCACTCCAAACGGCTTGGGGGATGGCAGGCTACACAGCAGGTCCCCGTCTTCACCAGGAATCTCTCCGGCCGAGTCAGCTGGTATGAGTTTGGGGACCACAGATTGGACCCTGTTGTTTGTGCGCCATGGTTGTTCTGCATTGGACTCCGCAAATCATTTCCGAGATCTTTTCGGTCGATACATAGCCGAGGTGCATTTGTTGGCCTTACCACTATTGAGTCCTGCAGTTGGGGAAGTCCCAGACTTGAAGAGTCGCACGGCCAACAGCTCAATACTAGACATGAGGAGGATGGCAGCTGTTGAAGATGTCGGCGTCACATGAGATGATACAGGGTCAACTCATCTCCTGTGGTACAGAAATGGGGACGTGTTTCATGAGAGATGATTCCGTGGTTGCAAAGACACCTTGTGTCATATCTCGAACCTTAGTAAGCCGATGAGCTTGAGCAGGAAGGAAGTTCATACGCGCATGGCTGGTACCTGGGCGGTGTTGGAGGTCATAGAGGTGCTCGATTGTAGGAGACAGCATGTTTTCGGATATCCTCGTCTTCGTTGCCACATGTCCCTACGGCAATGTGGACCTCCTAGGACCTATTCGCTGTCCCAGAAGATGACCATTCCAGAGGATAGCAGCATGTCTGCGGTGCACAGCGAGACAGGTGCTAGCATGGAGAAATGCCCACTGCAACATTATAGGCCCACAGCATCAAATCCCTCCTCCTCTTCTCCCACCTCTCCAGTGTTTCCGGACTCCAGAGGCACACAGCACATCTACTGTACCGATCGGGTGTAATTTTCTGATTGATGATGATCTTTGAAGCCAAATGGTACGAAGTGTCAAAACAGACTACAGATGTCCAATACCTAGCTCAACTTCACCAGACATATATTCTTTGACCATTCGTCTCGCCTCCGACGCATCTGCCGGTCCTTTGACGCTGCATTTCCGAGGGGGTGTATCTTGAAATCCTTCGACCGGCAAGCGGGTTGAGGAGGTAACTCAGACTCGGCGCACAGAAAGGGTTTGTCCCGTGCAACCAAAGATTGAAGGCCTCTCTCCGAATCGGGGTCGTTCGGCTCCACGCGCTTGAGTGAGGATGAGACGAAGACAACGTCTGCTCCTCACATCAAAAGAAGGCCCCCCAAAGTTCCGTCAATGATGTGGATTCTCGAGCATGAATGGTCAACCGTCCTCTTCTCTTGGTGGGATCATATGAGAATTCCATAACGGTATCATCGTACCTCCAGAAACTCTCGTCACGACATTAATTACCTCTGTCCCGAAAGCATAACAAGTTTGTCGTCATTACTCGAACATGAGAGCACAGGCGTTGTAGGAATCTGAGAGAGGCCAGCCAGCGTTGTTTTACTCAAAGGTAGCAGCTGGTTGTTGATCAGTTGAAAGCGGCAAACGCCACTTTTGCTCCTCCGTAGTTGCCAAGGACCACTTTACGCGAATGACCCGCATCTTCGTGTTTCTGCGCGACGCGTCTGGATTTCACAATCCGCTAGAGGTGCCTCTGCCCCCCCTTTCTGACCACTTTGATGTGAACAACCTACACTTACACCGCCATAATTGCCCATTGTCGCCATGTCGTCGACACCGTCCTCACGCCGCCGGGGGCATTCCTCTCGCAATTCTCAGTCCTCCATCCCAACTCAACAATCCCAATCCACCCCTAGGAGTTCGAGACGAGCGCCAAATGGCGCATCCGCAGTTGCGTCCTCGTCGCCCTTTTCGTTCCATTCGTCCCCTGCTCGAGCAACTCCCCCGCCTCCGGCGCAACTGGAAAGTGATGGCATGCTCATCAGCTCTCCTCCCCGACACTCGTCCGAGGTGGGTGACCGCGAGGCAACACCACGCGCATCAAACCGGTTGGTAGGGGGTTCGTCAATCCTGCACTCTATAGTCATGTGCAGTGCTAATATCCTATAGATTCGTCCCCAGTCAGATACGACCCCAGCTCAAGCCCAGGGCGAAGTTCTCAGCACCCTCGATCCGACATTGGCAGTAGCAGCAGTGCCCTTTTTGTGCGTCAGGACCATCAGCCGAGAATATCTTCCCGGAGAGGTGACATCCACTCCGATGCATTCGCGCCCTCATCAGCCCCTCGTCGTCGAATCTATATAGGCGAGGATGGCATGCCTGTTCAGGACGGCAATGATCCGACATCAGAGGCTACGTTTTCAAACCTCAATCCTGACACGTCCGAAGCCGATGCAATGGGGGGTGACTCGACCAGAGTTATCTGGGGCACCAACATATCTGTCGTAGATTCCATGGCCTCATTCAAGAATTTCCTCTACAACTATGCTAAGAAATATCGCATGTGGGCCGACGGCGCCACCGAGGAGGAAACACGCGCTCTCGGGGCGGTTGCTGACGAAAAGGAATACCTGACAATGCTTCAGAATATGAGAAGAATGGGTATTCACCCGCTTAATCTAGACGCCCGCAATCTCAAAGCGTATCCTGCGACCTTGAAATTGTGGCACCAGCTTCAGGCGTATCCGCAGGAAATCATTCCGTTGATGGATCAAGCTGTCAAAGATGTCATGGTGGAATTGGCCCAGAAGGAGATGCAAGAGTTGCGCCGGGTTCACACCAATGGTCCGGCTTTGCGGGCAGCGAATGGGAGCTCAATGCCTCCCATGCCGTCTTCTGATCTGGGACGGGGGACACCGGGGACTGGACTGAACGCCGACGAAATTCCCGACCTGGTTGAAGAAGCAGAGATGCAACCTTGGAAGGTTATGCCGTTTGGCCTGGACAAGACGATCAACATGCGGGAGCTTGACCCAGCCGATATTGACAAGCTGATTGCGGTCAAAGGACTCGTCATCCGAACAACCCCGGTCATTCCCGACATGAAAGAGGCATTCTTCAAATGCACTGTCTGCCAGCATACGTTGTACGTATCGATTGATCGTGGAAAGATCGCAGAACCCATCGAATGCCCTCGGCCAGCTTGCAAATCCAAGGACAGTATGGAGATTATCCACAATCGGTGTATATTTGCGGACAAGCAAGTGATCAAATTACAAGAAACGCCGGACTCGGTTCCAGACGGACAAACGCCTCACAGCGTGTCTCTTTGCGTGTACGATGATCTGGTTGATGTTTGCAAGGCCGGTGACCGAATTGAGGTTACTGGCATTTTCCGGAGCAACCCAGTCCGTGTCAATCCCCGCCAACGTACAGTCAAGGCACTCTTCAAGACTTATGTGGATGTCCTACACGTGCAGAAGGTCGACAAACGCAAATTGGGGATTGACGTGTCGACGATCGAGCAGGAGTTGTCAGAACAGGTTTCTGGCGAGGTTGAGCAGACTCGAAAAGTCACCGCCGAGGAGGAAGCCAAGATTAAAGAAACCGCTGCTCGCGAAGACATCTATGAGCTCCTGTCGAGGAGTCTAGCCCCAAGTATCCACGAGCTGGACGACGTCAAGAAAGGTATTTTGCTGCAACTATTTGGTGGCACGAACAAGATATTTGCAAAAGGTGGCAGCCCCAGATACAGAGGCGACATTAACGTCTTGCTGTGTGGTGATCCATCCACCGCCAAGTCCCAGCTTCTGCAATATGTCCACAAGATTGCGCCGCGAGGAGTCTATACCTCTGGTAAGGGTTCCTCGGCAGTCGGATTGACAGCATACGTGACCCGAGACCCAGAGTCCAAACAGCTTGTGCTCGAGTCCGGAGCTTTGGTTCTTTCCGACGGCGGTGTCTGCTGCATTGATGAATTCGACAAGATGAACGAGTCCACTCGCTCGGTGTTGCATGAAGTCATGGAACAGCAGACCGTGTCCATTGCGAAAGCGGGCATCATCACCACCTTGAATGCAAGGACCAGTATCCTCGCCTCGGCCAACCCCATTGGGAGCAAGTACAACCCCAATCTGCCCGTACCTCAGAATATTGATCTTCCGCCGACGCTGCTGTCGAGGTTTGACCTCGTGTATCTGGTGCTGGATCGGATTGATGAAGTGAATGATCGCAGACTTGCAAAGCACTTGGTCGGCATGTACCTAGAAGACACGCCTGATAATGCGTCGAGGGAGGAAATATTGGTAAGTCCAACTCGTCTGCACAAGGGTTCCGTCTGGAGCAGACAAGCTAACAGCCATTTTAGCCCATCGAATTTCTTACCTCTTACATCTCGTACGCCCGCAACAACATCCACCCAAGCATTACTCCCCCTGCTGCCAATGCATTGACAAACGCTTATGTTGCCATGCGCAATCTCGGGTCAAACATCCAATCGTCGGAGAAACGCATCACGGCCACCACTCGTCAGCTGGAGTCGATGATCCGTCTGTCTGAAGCGCATGCTAAGATGAGACTCTCGCCTATAGTGGAGGAGACAGACGTGGAAGAAGCCGTGAGATTGATCAAGTCAGCGATCAAGGCCAGCGCCACGGACGCCAGGACGGGCCTGATCGATATGGGATTGTTGAGCGAGGGCGGCGGTGTCAGCGAACGACGCAGGAGAGAGGATCTCAAGCGAGCAGTGCTGGAAGTGTTGGACATGGACAGCACTATCCGCAGTGGCGGCGCCATGAGATACACGGACCTGTATCGCAAGGTCGCCGAAGGAAGTAGCGTTGAGGTCGAAGGAACCGAATTCAACGAGGTCATTAGAGCGGTGGAAGTCGAAGGGAAAATCACAGTGACGGGCGAGGGAGCTCGGAGATCCGTCCGGCGGATCACAGGTGTCTGATTTGATATATACACATCGCGCAAGTCAGGAGTCGAAGGCAGCCTTGATGCAAGGCCTGGTACTTACTTGCTCATGGGTTATTTGATGGATTGGAACGAAGGATGAAAGGACGCAAGGACATTAGGACGAATTTGGCAACAATAGATGTTTATGACGACAAACGAGTGACTTGCTTTGCCCTTCCTCTCCCTCCTTCTTGTCACTTGTCTTTTCAGGTATTCCTCGCTAGTAATACTCTCCTTGCGGCCGCAGTGTTTGTGTTTGTATTTGGGAGACATGGGATGGGGTATATCTATCCGTACCTCCTCACCTAGTTAGCTGCTACCTATCTCCCCTATCTATCTCTACCGAGTAAAAGGACCCAGGTATACTCGGTACAGGAGTACTGTACTCGGTACGTACTAGGTATATACTAGGTATATACCGCACCTGATATGGAGCAGCAGTGCCGAGTGGGGACATATAGGTACCATATACTCCGTACTCTGTGCCGTACCATGAAGCCATCGAGCATGTACGATGTAAGTGTGTGATTGGCCAATAGACGTATGCCAAGAAATATGCGTCTTGGCGGACATATCTACGCACATACAAGTACGAGGTACGGACCAAGTGGACTCCAACAGAACTACCACATTACCTACCTACGTAGGTATCTATCAGGTCCATTGCGAGAGTGATCCGTACGAGGCATGCAGTATCATAGTACTCGGTAGATTATGCGTAGTTGTAGTTGATTTTTATCTACTTATGTGAGCGCCGTGCGACAGGCACCGCAGCCATGCAAGAAAGCAAATTGGTATCATGCCGGCCCAATATCCCCCCCCTAAATCCTGATATCCTGTTCGCGGAATAACATCTCTTGACCCTTTTTTGATGCGTAGCAAGCAGAAGCGTACGTGTCCAGCCCAGCAGAGTCCTCCTAAGTACGCCGCACCTGACCACTGCCATATAATCCGGCATCGTTGATGGACCAAGACACCGACGCCATGCTTTTGCTGTTGCACTTCAAAGAGTTTCCAGTCGCAATATCCAGTGATGCCCCCTGTCCCAGTAAGAGAATAACAGGTCTCCGATGATCCCTGTCATATGGCAATCCCAAATCCCTTTCAACAAAAAGCTCAATCATCATGTGAAATTGTACACCCTCACCTCTCCGTCCTCGCCACCACTACACATTCTCGAATCACTCAGCCCAATGCATGTCACTGGTCCTGCGTGTCCTGTGAACGTCCGCTCACACTTCCCCGTTCGAGGATCCCACACCTTCACCATCCTGTCTTCTGCCCCAGACACAATCCTCAGAGTATCTGCCGCCACAGCCCAGACACCCTCGACGTGTCCGAAGAATTTGCGGATACAGCGACCCGAGTGGACATCCCATAGACGGATGGTGGAATCCAACGCCGAAGTCAGCATGTAATGGGGTGGGTGGGGACGATCAGGCTGAGAGGTGAAGAGGTTGTTGATACCAATGTCCCTGAATGAGACAATGGGAAACCCGCCATTCTCGTCCATGACTGTGGTCGAACTGTCGGGCGACCCAGGATCCGACACCTGCTCTTCGTCGTCTTCTTGTACGTCGGTACCGGGTTCAAATTCGGCCGGGAGGGGGAGAACCTGCTGAACCTGACCCACGTGCCCTTCAAAAGTGTGGATGCATTTCTTCGTGTCCAGGTCCCATAGTTTCACCGTGCAGTCATCGGACGCGGTGAAAATGGTGCGGGATGCCGAATCGATTTGGACCGAGTTGACCCAATCTGTGTGGCCCCGAAGGGTGAAGACTGACCGGTCCTGGAAATTCCACACCCGGGCTGTGTGGTCGACAGAGCCCGAAACCAAGATGTTGGAGTCAAAGTGAAGCGCAATCACTCCTTCGGTGTGGCCATTGTATGTCGAGATACATTCGCCTGTCCGCCAGTTCCAGACCTTCAGTGTCTTGTCCAGGCTGCCACTGATGAGCTTGTTGTCATCGAACTGCAGACAACGGATGCCCATGGTATGACCAGTCAGTGTCCTGAGCTCTTTGCCGGTGTCCAGATCCCAGATTTTGATCGTAGCATCATATGACCCCGTTGCGAGGATGTTGTCGTAAAATTGGAGGGCCATCACCCCATTCGTGTGGCCCTTGAGAATCTTGATACTGCATCGGCCGTACTTCCAATTGGTGCCCACCTTGAATCTGTCCTTGTACACATCTTTCCAAGGTCTGGTTTTCCGAAAGTATTCGCTATCACTCGTCCCAAGTGGCGGACGGCGGGCAGCCACAGGCGAGAGTCGTCCGTCTGACGAGGAGTCGTGGTGGCTGTCGGTGTCTGATATCTCAACACTCTGCGACGAAGTAGGTACGTTGGCGTCAAAGGAAAGGTTGCTTGCCGCACGCAACTCAATCTGCCTCTTGGTGGCACGCAACATCTTCCTCTCCAACAGGGGTAAACCCCATCCACACTTGGTACACTTTCGATCAATGTGCTGCTCGCACATACGATGCCAGACTACATCGTCATCCGCCAGTTGTCTCCACTTCCTCGATACCTGTGCAGCCTTGCAAAGAGATGTTGTGTCGAGAAAAGAGAGGATGCGAAAGGCGACCTCGGATGGTAGAGCAGAAAGGAAGTCGATCCGAATGAGTTCTCGCACATTGGCTGACAGGAAAGAGAGCTGTGGGAAGCAGCACTGGGCAAGAATACCCTGGAGCATGAGGTTTCGATGTTTGGAGGGCGCGGCAGAGAACAAGGACCACATCTGCACGATCCCCTGTCGATCTTCCTGTGACAGTGTGTCCAATTCTTTCTGCAGTTTGTCCATCGATGGCTCGTCTGCTTGACGCCGGCACAACATGTCAGGTCGATGTCGATAGCAAAACTTGGAATTGGGGTCTTTCATAGGGTCGTAGTGCTGAGTCGCAGGTCTGCCAACCTTGCCCAAGGGCGCATATTGCGAAGGGATGTGCTTTGCCAGAAATTGGGCGACATTCTGGTCAGCATGTTTGGCGGTCGAGGCAATCGTGATGCTCTTGTCTTTTGTGGCGGCATGTCTTTCGTCGTCTTCAGATGGGTTCATTCGAAGTCTCTTGCGGGCCGGTTCCTCCCATTCTGAGTCCGCCAGACCCTGCCTCCGGTGCTGGTCGAGTAGATCAAACGGCATGACGAGGTTTTTTTTAGAGAAATAGCCAAAGGAATTTCACATCTCGTCTGGCAGAGAGTCTCAGATCTCTCTGCTCGTGCGACACGAGGAAAGGAATTTGCAGGTGACTACTCCGAGATCCGACTGGTGTGGGGGATGCCAGCGAGTAAAGTAGACTGCGCTCATGGGAGAAATGACAAAGTAGGGGGGAGGCGCACAGCGAGGGGAGTCGTAAGCAAGAGGATTGCTCGTCAGAAGGGTCAGAATGGTGCAAGATGGCGAAATGCGGTGCTTGGGTTTCGCAAAGCTTCCGAACCTGAAGAGGATGAGAGAATCTGGAGACAGGCGAATATCATCACCGACACCCGGGTTTTTTCGAGAACCGACAAGCGGCCGCAGGCGGTAGTAGTGATGGATCGAAACGAGCGGCGGAAAGGCTGTTAGCGGGGTCTGAGATGGTCAAGTGCGTCGAGTTTGGTGCTCATTCGGAGGCATTTGGGCGCCCAGATTGGCGTGCGCAAGGGCCTAATGACCTAAAGTCCCGGGGGAGGCGGTAGTGACCGGAGGGCTGGAGCCCAGGCTCGCCCTTGGGTCGCCTAGAGCCAATTGAGCCACTGAGGACACTTTCTTTTGCAGGCCAAGTCCCAGTCCGGGCTGCACTCACAATATTTGCCTGCGATGGCGTTATCGCACGCCATTCCCACCATCGAAATCATCATCGCTTGAGTCACCGATTTCATCCACGAGTCCTTGTTCCTGCAGCGCCCATCGGGCTCAGCTGAGAGTTTCAATTTCCAAGCTGGTCAGTCTCACATCTCGGAACCTTCCTTGTGCACAACGGCAAGCCTTCATCCGGGCAGGAGAAGAAGAAGCCACTCCGAGTAATACTAGAGGCCAAGGCATGGCCGTGCATGGCTTACAAGATACAGACAAGCACGGACTCCAGGTTCCGTATTCATTACCCCACAGTAACCAGGGGTTCATTTTGCCTGGGGTGTGAGTTAGTCTCTTTTCCAGGATATACGGCACAGATGGCGCAGCACAACAATTTCGTCGTTGAATGTATCCAACAACTCTGACCAGTTGTAATTGTCGACCTTGTCCTCACCGCTCCTCACACACAGACAGGCGGACAGACGGACAGAGAGAGCGAGCAAACTGCTCATATTTTTGTGAAGCCAAAAGATGAAATAAGCAATGTCCTCACTTGACCCTGTCATGGCGCAATCGCCTCACCGTACAGCCTCAGTTCGATCCTCTCCTTCGCAGTCTGCGCATGCCTCCAGTCCTCCGCTGGCATCTGTTGAGACTCTCGTGTCATACCTAGTGGCCGCTAAGCGGTCCCTCGGCAGTATCCATCTCGTCCACCGAGCCACCACCATCCTCACTGAAGCACGCGCCTCGATCGAAGCTACCACTGCCCTCCTCGCGAAAGCCACATACCTTCGTCGTTCCTTGGCATCTCAATTGAAGATTCTACGTGGTGTCCAGCTGGAACTAGAGACCGCTGCCCAAGGCATTCAGCATGAATTTCAGGCCGTGATCAAAGAGTTGGACGAGACCGGTGCAAGGCTGATACAATCCATAGATCTCTTAAAGCAGACGAGAATCGAAAATGCCTTTAAACCCTCGACCGAGGGCGAGTTGGATGAGGGCCAAGGTAAGGAGACCTTGCACGATTTTGTGGATGACAACGGTGTCGAAACAATCAAACAAGCCATGGAGATTGCCATAGACAATGTACAACATGCCCAAAATGAGATGGGGCAGTCTATACAAACATTGGAGGATGACCTCCAATCCATTAACGAAGTCCTCAATGGGCGAGGAGACCTTTCTAGCACAGACAGTGACCTACAGCAGCCGACCACAATTGCCGGCACTCTCACAACATTAGAGAACCACGCCCGAATAATGGCAGAGGAGCTAGAAAGTCTGGTCAAGCACTTTGATCTCTGCGTTACGGCCATCAAACACACTGAAGGAGGCGGCGAAGCGTTATTCCAGACCATGAATACCGGCGAAGGAGTTGACCTTCCGGACACGGTTGGTCTAGGCATGGACGACCTTCGCGCACCAGCACAACCCATGAACGAAGAAGAACGCCTAGAGATGCTACAGGTGCTCGAGAACGATGCTCAGGAGGTTGACGAGGTAGTCATGGAACTCCAAGATCGCAGTGCCGAAATGGAAGCCCACCTGGACAGGATCCATCAATGGTGCGAACGGCAGGAAAATGCCTACGCAGATGTGGCTACGGCATTCAAGCTCCTCGAAAAGATCTCGGGGCGGTTATCTGGGTATGTGGCCGAGATAGCGCGGCAAGCTCTGAAATGGAATGAAGAAAAGGCCAAGATTGAAGACGGCATCGGCGGGATGGAGGAGTTGTGCGAGTACTACGCCAACTTCCTCCACGCTTATGACGGCCTTATAGTCGAGGTCGCCCGACGTAGGACCGTCAAGAAACAGATGGAGAGAGTGGTGGCGGAGGCGCATGCTCAATTGGAGCAAATGTACGACTCGGATCAGCAGTTGAGGCTCGAGTTCAAGAACGACCTGGGCGAATATTTGCCGAGTGACATCTGGAGTGGCGTCAACACGCTGCCGCCCAGATATTCCATCTCAAGGATCGACGAGGAAGAGGCTGGCAGTGTACCTGAGCTTCCGAGACGGACGGTGGAAGAGGCTTTGAGAAGGCTCAAGTCTGGCAGAGGTGGAGGGATCGCACGATGACTACACAGGTTGTCTAGATTCTGGAGACGTTTCTTGGACACCACGGTAAGTAAGAACTTGTATCTCCTCAACCCCAGATTCCACAGCACAATACAACATGACGACACCGGAAAACACAACACTTGATATGAATCGCGATGGACTGGGACGAGCGTGGCACGATGGTTGTACTTGGTTCACCTCCTCAACCTCTCACTTCCTCGCCCAGCCGGATTATGATATTCAAAGAGAGCACTGAACGCTTGCTTGATTCGGTGTCTTCCGTCACCCTTTATACTGGAGGAATCGGGGAGCTGACTTGTGTGCAAAGGTCTAGGTAGCATCGACACCACTTGGTCGACATTCTCGGTCACGCTCTCCAGAAGCTGGCGTACCCTTTTGCAAGCACCCGCTATCATGTATGGCATCGAGAAGAGTGCGCTCCAACAGGCCGAGTTGTAAGCACGTCAGCACAGATGCTCCCTCCTTGGAGAGGACATTGTGCCTTGCTCATCTGATGTTATCAAGATGCTCGTTCAGGACATTCTGTACCTGGGCAGTATTGTACCACCAGGACTCGCCCTGCTCTGCCATTCCATGTTCCCTCCTTTCCTGCTCCATCTCGCCCTTGCCGGCACAATGATATTGCCAGAAGTATAGGACGCTAGCCGTCCCCCCCAATACGAGAAGCAAGCCTCTTCATGGTCTCCTGATAGTGGGATGGTCCACTGTTAGACTTGTTTCTACCTACCTGGAGCTGATCTAAGGGAGAAGAGAGGGGGCACCCGTGGATTGATTTCTTCGAGGAGCTTGGCTGTATCAAAACAGGTATGCTAACGGGCTATATGATTGGAGAGAAAAGGAGCAGGCTTCGCTACATGCAGTGTGGGCCAAAATATCTTGGATTGAGTGCTATGGACATACGAAGAAGTATGTATGTCGACGATGAGGACAACCAAAACTTTGTCAATGCTTACCCCGGCGCGCCGAGTCCTTGACCAGCTTCTTCTTGGTGGCCTTGGGGATCTTCTGGCTCCGCTTCTCGCGCTTCTCCTCCTTGACCTTTTGTTTGTGTTGCCGTTTGGCATCCTTGTCCTGGAACCGCTTGCCGCGCGGGCGACCTGGCGAGGATCTCGACGAGGCCGAATCTGACGCGTCTTCGGAGCCCTCGCCGTTGGATGCGGCCGAGGTGTCCGAAGCGTCGGAGCGGAGAGCGGCGCCGCCTTCTTCGTCGAGATCTTCTTCTTGTGCATGTTGTTTTCCGTCATTTCTCTCGAGATCGTCTTGGTCTTGACCTTCGGTCGAAGAAGAAAGGTGGTTCTTGTCGACGCTCTGGGAGGGGATGAAAGTCGACTCTACCGCTGGTGCGTCTTCGCTTCGCAGTGGCGCCAGCAGATTCTTGTACACTAGTGCATCTCGTCCCTGCGTCTGCAGCGTCTCCGCATCCTTCTCTGCGTCGTACACCTCGTCCAGCGTTTGCGGTATGTACTGCTTGCGGAAGACCTCGTTTTCCACCTCGTCCTCTTCCTTGTCGTCTTCAGACCGCTCCGCCATCAATTTGTCAAGGTCTTTCCGTTCCTCCTCGATCTCGAGCCCCTGGCCGCTGGCAGCGGGGGCTTTTGTGATGTAATCGTACGTCTTCCGCTCCGCCAGGACGTTGACGCCCTTGCGGCGGAAGAAGTCGGTGACGTTCTTGATGTCCATACGCAAAAAGTCGAGACTGCGTGGGTGGTCGCCCTCGACGCTCTGGCTCACGTCGATAATGTACGGCTTGTTCTCGTAGTACAGGATGTTGTACTCGCTCAAGTCGGCGTGGACGAGTTTGCAGATCTGTAGCATGATGCGCATGTATGCCACGACGTCGATGTAGATGGCGCGCCACCTGGCGCCGTCGTCTTCGTCCTCAAACTCCACATCCTTCAGACGAGGGGCCGCTTTGCCCTTTTTCCCGTTCCCGATGAAGTTCATTCCCAGGACGTGCCGATGAAGATAAAGCGGTTCGGGGCAAGGGATGCCCGCGGCATGGATCCTCTTGAGGTTTCGCATTTCCTTCTCCGCCCACATCTTCACCATGGCCCGGTTGTCCCGAGTCCTGTATCCCTTGCGGAAACGGAACTCACCTGTCACATACTTTTCGCGGTCCTTGAATACCAAAATGGCCGTTTTGTACACCTTGATGGCGACGTGGGTGTCTTCCTGCGAGCCGTCTTCGGACTCGGCCACGGCGTGGTAGACGTTTGCTTCCTTTCCGGTGGAAATGGTGCCGTGGATCTCGGAGACGATGCCCTTCTGGATCATAGAGAAGAGGATCATCCGCGTTTTGGGATCGAGGACTTGTTCGGCCGTTGCACGCTCGCTTTTGTCCTTGTCCTTGTTGCGACGGCCATCCTCGTCCGGGGCCACGTCAGAAAACACGAGATCCTTCATGTCGCGGTATAGATTGCTGACAGAACCTTGAGATGGCTTTTGCTGGGGGTTTGCTTTGGGATACTGCCAAGCGGGGATCTTGGGGTCTGAAGCGGCTTCATTGAGGCGCCGTCGTCTGTTATATGACTTTGTCAGGTCGGCCGGATTAGACGTGGCAAGGTCCTCAGGGTCGAGGACCTGGTCGCGGTCCACTTCTTCGTCGTAGAGGTCCTCCAGCTCATCCTCGTCCTCCTCGCCGTCTGCATCTTCCACTTCGTCGTCGTCATCTTCCTGAATAAATTGGCCTAGGGCTATTCTTCTCCGGGGAGGTGCTGTATCGGCATTTACATAGCCATGATTTGGTACGTATGTGTGCGAGGGAGCGATTCCATCCGCAATTCCTTTGGAAGTGTCGGTTGACATTGCGGCAGGGTATTCATCAGACAGTGGCGGGAGGCGAGACACAGTGTTTGTCAGGGAAAGAGTAAAATATGCAAGTCACTTGTTGCCACACAGAAAATGAAAGTGGCACTTGAAATGCGTCATTTGAACTGCATTTTTATGCCAAGAATACTTGACCGTAGTGATTGATATCAATACGGCAGATCATTACTGCAACTGCGGCAACATCATTTCCCTTCGAGTCTCTACTCATCCATTGTCCACTGCCACTCCATCTGTGTTACTTGGACACTATATTCTTTGCCTGCGACATTCTCACGCCCGGGGAAAAGAGGCTCTTCAGGCACCACCAAATTCCTGCTCTTCTTTGGCCGGAGGAATGTACCAGTCCGAGTCAACCACCAGCTTGACCCGGTGTAGATCCTTGGCCATGATTTTGTCCTTGTCTGCTAAGTACACCTCGACCTTTCTGGAGCAGTCAATATACCTGCCAGACATGAAATCCAGTTGTCCACTGGACAGCAGGACCACATAGCCCGCTGGCATCTGCGGCGTGTCCCAGGTAACATCCTTGAAGAAATTGACGGCGATATTGGCTGACTTGTCCTCTCCAGGTAGGCTTTTGGACACATAGCTGCCCTCCTTGATGTTTCCCTCAGATGCCTCCTTGAAGTCAGTGAAGAATCGAGTCGGAATGGCACCCGGGTGGATGGCGAACGTCCTGATGCCGTGGTCTTTGTTCTCGTGATGGAGAATTTCCGCCAGACGTACCAGGCCCAGTTTACCCAGGGCATAGCTGCCCATGCCGTTGCTCACATGAGCGCCAGCACTTGAAGTGAAGATGATTCTTCCACTCTTCTCTCGCCGCATGATCGGAAGTGCTGCTCGAGCAAAGTTGAAGCCTCCTTGCAGGGACACTGCCAGGGTATCCCACCACACAGTGGGATCTGACTCCCAGGTCGCCAGCCATTGTGGTGGACGGCCTGCATTCGCGAAGACCACGTCAATGTGCCCAAATTCGCGGTCGATATCGTTGATGAATTGCTGCACTTTGGCATAGTCTTTGACGTCGAAAGCTGCGGTCTTGGTTAAAAGCTGTGGGTTGATCTTTTTACATATGCTGGCTGTCTCATCGACCTCGCGCAGCTCCAGTGCCATCAAGCTTAGCGACTTGGCTGCAGTATGAGCAAAGAACTCAGCAGTGGCTCTTCCGATGCCGCGGCCAGCACCAGCAATCACCACGTGCTTGTCTTTGAATGCAGCGGCCAGTTGGCGATTCTGTCTCGGGTCGGTCGCAGGTTGGCAATCATGTTGGTCTCCAAGAAATCTTTCGACCATAGGTTCACTTGGTTCGCCCATGGTGACTGAAGGTGTATGGCTACGACGTCTGTCTACTACTGGCTACAATCAGAAGACAACAAGTGCTGGGGAGAGGACATTATCATCTGGCCACACCAGATGTCCCCCACATGTTGCCAGGACTGCTGCTAACCTAAGTGGAGTAGGTACATTTGCCGTTTCCCATCTGATCGGCAAAAAACCTTGCACGCCCTCGTCAATCGTAGGTCAAAGATGGGTCAAGATGGGTCAGGGAATGGGAGCGACTGTGGGGAAGATGTTTGTGGGGTTCTTGGAGACATAAGAAGGTGGGTTCACGGGTAAGGACCATACAACACATTGTCCAGACAATCGTCCCAGCTCTGTTTGGAGTTTCTTTGCCCTCGGTTCGAATACTTCACAATCCCAAGATGGGTTCAATTGGGCTCTCAAAAGCCGAGCATCATCGGGTCATTATCGTTGGTGCTGGCCCGGTCGGGCTAACGACCGCAACCAATTTAGCAAGGCTTGGGATCCCTGTCTTGGTCCTCGAGAGGAATCACCAGGTCGATCAATCTCCCCGGGCGGCATCGTATCAACCATGTGCGCAGGCCGAACTGCTCGAGACAGGTACCCTAGACGACGTCAGAAAGGAGTCTGTCATCAATGATGTGGTATCATTCTGGATCAAAGGCAAAAAGGTGGCGCATGTGGAGAAGCGAGAAGGAGGCAGCCTCTTCCCTTCTGGCATCAATTGTCCTCAGCCGAGACTGGCCGCCATACTCCTGCGCCATCTCACCACCAAATATAACTCGGAAGTGCGGTTCAATCAGAAAGTCATTGAGGTCTCTCAAGACGAGAAACAAAGTCTGGTTTCTTTGACCGCCGTGGATCCAACTACCAACCAAGAAACTCTATATACCTGCGACTGGCTGATAGGGGCGGATGGGGCAGGCTCGAGCGTGCGCAAACTGTCCCATATCCCCTTTGAAGGGTTCTCCTGGCCGAAAGAAGATTTCGTGGCTACGAATGTGCGATTTGATTTCTTTAAACATGGATTTGACACCGCAAACCTGATCTTGGATCCGGTACATTGGGCTGTCGTCACAATCCTCGACGACACAGGACTATGGCGCGTGGCATTTGGGGTCAGAGCGGGCTTGACCAACGAGGAGATACGAGCCGAGCTTGACGAGCACTATAAGCACATCTTCCCAGTGTGGCCCGTCGAGTATGAGCTGGTACAGTTGAACAAGTACAAGCCGCATCAGAGATGTGCACAGACTTTCAGACTGGGCCGGATATTGCTGGCCGGTGATGCTGCGCATGTGAGTAGTTCGACTCCGACTGTTTGTTACCCAAACGTTCTACTAACACACATTCTAGAGCAATAACCCCATTGGTGGCCTAGGCTTGACGACGGGTCTCTTGGATGCTGGACCTCTGGGCCGTGCGCTCGGCGCTGTCATCAACGGCACAGCGCCCGAGTCGCTCCTCGATACGTGGGCCAAAGCTCGCCGAGATAAATGGCTGAACTTCACCAACGAGTTTTCCATCGAGAACAAACGCATGTGCCAATTGGGGGGATACAGCGACGATCCTCTCGGGATCTGGGAGATTGACGACGTGGCCAAGGAGCACAAGATGGAGCAGTGGTTAGCCATGGCTACGCCGGAGAAGAAGGAAGCCGACGCGAGGATGTACAAGGCTCTCGAGGATCCACAGGCGCAGCTGGTCAGTCGGATGAAGCAGTGGGAGATTACCATGGATCCCATGTGGATGGCGCAGTACGAGGATCCGGAGCTGGTCAAGTACAGAGTTTCGCTGAGGCCTGCGGTGCTGTCGACGCCCGAGGCTGCGACATGAAGGAGAGCTGGACAGAACCGTGGGCTTTGCACAGAATTTATCCCAGGCCGTGTATATAGACTGAAGGGAGACCAAGGGGAGCGATGACTGGACGAGGCGGTCTTTCTTGGCCTGACCGAAGAGAGTTGGATGAGCTCCATTTCTTACAGACCACATGAAGATACCTCCCAACGGCCAGCCAAAAGCACGCCTCTTAATATTAGTTGTTGGGTACATTTCATTTTTGTTTTTGCCCAATCCGATCCGATAGCCAGCCAGCCGGCCAGCACTCCTGACTGGGGCTTAGGAACTCCTCCGTGATTGAAATCAGTGACAATCCATGCGAGCTTGGACCCATCAAAGCCATGCATGCGTGCATGTGGCTACACCTTTGCGGCAACAGGGACACCAACGCCAGCGACACCGGCCGCCGCGGCGGCTGCGGCGGTGGCAGCAGCAGCGGGGGAAAGTTCGGCTGTTTGTGACGACAACGACAGCGACGACGACGCGGCAGCAGGAGCAGCAGTAGCAGTAGCAGTTGTCGGTGTAGTTGTACTTGTCGCCATCGCAGCCTTGTTCTTGTCGCTCGGATCGTCGTACGGCGTGGCGTCCATGATCTTCCACATCTGGGCCGCGTGCAGCGCGTCGTCGGGCATCTTGCGCGGGATCGACGTGCTTTTGTGGCCGTCGCTGATGAACATGACACTCTTGCCCTGTATTATTGCCAGGTCCAGGCCCGCCCGGCCCCCTTCCAGCGAAGGGGGAGGGAGGTGGACGGCGACGTTAGTCGTGCTGAGCTGGAGTGCATGGTGGATCATGTATCTCATGTAGGGTGTATATGGTGCGTGTAGGGGAAAGGAAACGGGTAAGGAATGTGTCAGGACTGTAAAACTCACCAGACCCAATGTCAATTCGATAGATGAATCGACCATTGTCGGCGTATACTCCTTCAACTTGACCGCCGGCAAGGAAGTGTCCGCTGTCGCCGTCTTGTTGGCGTCTGCGTCCGTCCCCTTCCTCCTCTTCCTGTTCTTCTGATCCCCTCGAATCGCCCGCAGAATGTTCTCCGCGACCAGGAACCCTTGCATCGTGGCCGGGCGGCCCATCTTCGGACCGGGCAGGTCGATCACGTCGCCCAGGGCGAATATGTTGCGGGGCGCGTCTCGGATCTGCAGCGTCTTTTCTACCAGGATCGAGCCCGACGGGGACACAGACTTTGGGGAGAAGCTCTTCAGGAGCGCCGAGTTGGCCGCTTGCCCTGTGCATCGGATCTGGTGGACTTTGGTCAGCGAGGAACGTGTCGAACGCAGATTGATGGGGTAGGACGGCGAGAGAGGGTTAGGGTTACGAGAGAATACTTACCACTAGATCACACTGGATGACATTGCCGCTGCGAAGCTTGATCTGCTTGGAATCATCCCCCTCCAACCCCGCGATCACCCGGTCCCCCAGGTACAGCTTGATGCCGAGCTCTTCGAGCGCCTTCTTCGCAATGTCGTGGAGTTCGGCCCCGAAGTTGTTGAGCAGGTTGTCGCGGGAATGCACCAGCGTGACGCTTTTCTGCGGATACTTGCTCTTGATGTCTGAGGCGACTTCGACGCCCGCGGCACCACCGCCCACGATGACAATGTCCTTGGAGGCCACGATGCGCTGCTGCTCCTCCTGGAAGAATCTCACACAGTTCGCCTTGTCGTCGCCGTCCCCGTCCTTGTCGAGCCTCGCCGGATACCGCGATCGCGATCCGGTCGCCACGGCGAGATAGTCGTACGCAATCTCTGTTCCGTCCTGCAGAATGACCTTGCCGGGTTCGATGGCGATGACAGAGCCCTGCTTGAACACGTACGCTCCGACAGGAACGTTGCGTGGGCCCTGGTCCGGATACGGGATGATGGCATTGTGCTCCTGGCCCGCGAGGACCGTGGCGCGAGGGAAATTCCACGTAAAGTGGAAATGGGAATGTTTATCGATCAAGACTACTCTGTACCCCGTGGGAAGGGACTCGGCGAGTCGCTTGGCAAGAAAATACCCAGCGAAGGAGCCGCCTATGATCACGACGTTGCGCGGGTCAGGCACAGATTTGTACCTCAATCGGTGGATATATGTGGATATATAGATACATAATCTCTCAAAAGAGGCAGATAAACCGAAGCCAAGCAGTTTGATATAGAGAAAGGCTTTGGTAAACATCTTGAAGGGAGAGAAAAGATTGGAGACAGAGGACGAGGCAGAGAAGGGAAAGGGGCGGGTGATGATCTTATCAGATAAAAATCAGATTGGAAAACAAACGAGATTCATCGTCATCCCAGCTTTGGCTCCTCGGAATCCGCGGTGTTTCCGTGGAGGTGGGGAGGAGGCGCCGATGTCGGCTGAAACTCGCTTGAATATAGTGTGTCTCGGCCTTTGACAAGGGTATACGAGTCCCCGTATATCCGCCAAGTAGTATGAAGATCGGTTCAGGGGATGTGCTCCGCAAAGTGGCATTGCCCAAGGCTGCCGAGACTATGGCTCGAGAAGTCCCTTGTGCGACGTCACTGGCGGCTTCGCAGCCTTCAGATAGCGGATGCTCTCCCTGGTCTGCTGGAAGTGAACAGTGCCGTACCGGAGCAGCTCGGCAAAAGTACCTGCCTGGTGATCCTTGTCCTCGTTGCCTGGCTCCTCCCAAAGGACACCAGCTGCCGGCGTCTTGGTCAGGTTCTTTCCATGGGTGATTTTCTGCAAGCTCGACTCTGTCAGAAGCCGCCAGACCAGCTTGTACGCCGTCTTGTATTCCTCAGAGTCTGTTGGCGCGTCAAGTGGGGTGGCCAGGGCGTTGAACAGGATCGGTCCGCCAAAGCCGATCGTGGCTTCAGCACCCCAGTCTTCTAGCAGCACGTCGAAGACGAGAACCTTGTTCAGCCAGTACTCGGTCGCGTTGAAGCCATCTCGTGCATTCTCCAGCATGCACAGTCTTTGCCAGGACAAAACCTGGCTGATGTATTCCATTACCGTCTGGGGCTCCACCGCGAAGTCCCATCCGAAATTCGCTTGTTCTGCCGCCTCAAAAGTGTGAGTCAATGCGAAAGCGACCAGGGGATGTTGGATCAAGCCTTCGTGATTTTGGCGGTCCTTCCACAGATGAATGAAGAGGTCGTGCCTACAAGCGTTGTTGTTAGCCCGCGCCCGGCAGATCTTACATGTCACATACCAGCATTTGATGAAAGGGTCGCCCTTCCGACTCGCGACGAAATGGTTGGCAATGGTTGTTCCATACATGATTGGGACACAGACTTCGAAAGGTGAGTTGGGATCGGCTAATTGATTCCAGCATATCCTGTCAAGATCACGTATCAAGATGTTCCCAGTGTCCATGTAGACTCCTCCATGAGAATACAGGCATGCTCCTCGCAGGAAGTCGGAGCTATGAGGCCCAGCATATACCCCGGTCATCGTGCTAGTAACGAATGCTTGCGGGAGGAGATCGGCCGAGATATATTTGAGGGCGTTATTGGGAGAGTCTGGTACGGAGTCGAGGATACGGAGGGTCCACGAGGGCGAACAGAGCCGGACCCAATCGACAACATTACGCTGGCACCATCCAGGCATCGCCCGAAGACCCTTATCCCAGAAGGCCCAGATATTCTTTTCAGACCTGACAGGCTTGTACTCCTCTAACGAAGCCAGGATTTCTTCGTCAGAGCGCTGATCAACATGGTCGACATAGCGCAGCTGGGCCTCAAATTCTGTGGGTATCTCAAATTTCGTCGTAGAGGCCATCATCTGGGGATTGAAAGGTGAAATGGATATTGACTTGAGCAAAAAAAATCACTTCACCTTCCGACGAGTCTGCCGTTCCATTTATACTAGCCTTGGGCTACCTCACAATCCAAGGTCTGAGATTGATTCCCTCTATGCATAAGGCTAGTCGTTGGATGCTACATGATCGAGTCGTGGAGCGCAGCAGCTCTGGGCCTGAATTGGAGGCCTGACGAACAGTTTGGGAATATATCCATTGCTGGCACCCTTCGACATCGTTTCGGGTGGATGCCTGAGTCCGAGCCAATCCGCCGGGTCAATGAGTCTCCGAGCTTTTTCGGTCTGAGTCACCAACAATCCTATCCGAGAATGGCGTCGGAGGTAACAATTCACTCAAGGGTTAGCGTGAAGCGTCACAGATTGGGCGGAGCGGCTGTGTTGATTGATGCCCCCCTGTCGCACCGCAAGGTCACACGGGGAAAAACTAAGGAGAGGGAAGTTGTTCTCCTACTTGTTTGGATGGACAAGGGTACGAGGTGCATGGAGGAGGAAATACAACCTGAACCAGGATATGGACGAGATATCTCGTACAATGTAGTGAGGCAGGTGTGCCGATCACGTGCTCATATAGTGCCAGTTTTAACAGTCAAAGACCGACTAGCCTCTTTAGGATTAGCCTCAATATACCATTGAGGAGTTCGCGAAGCGCGTGCTTGTTCCACCTGGAGCCTCGCGTCGCTTTGATGATCCAACAATCCTTCACGACTCTCAGCTCCACGGCGCTGTTGTGCGCACGCCTCTGAAAAGACACCAACGTCGACGAGAATCTCATCTGCGCATCATGCACATTAAGCAGATCACCATCCAAGGCTTCAAGAGGTAAGGACTACCCAGGTGTTGATGCAGAAACTGTTTTTAATCACTTCTTGCAGCTACAAGAACCAGACAGTTGTCAATCCCTTCTCCCCGAAACTCAACGTCGTTGTCGGTCGCAATGGCTCGGGCAAGAGCAACTTTTTCGCCGCGATTCGATTCGTTCTCAGTGATGCCTATTCACAGATGGGACGCGAAGAGCGACAGGCCCTCATTCACGAAGGGTCCGGCTCCGCTGTCATGTCCGCGTATGTGGAGATAGTGTTCGATAACACAGATGGGCGGTTCCCAACCGGAAACGATGAGCTCATACTGCGCCGTACAATCGGCCTCAAGAAAGATGAATATTCACTCGATCGCAAGAATGCGACGAAACAAGATGTCATGCAGCTCCTTGAAAACGCAGGATTCTCGCGTGCGAACCCCTACTACATCGTTCCTCAAGGTCGCATCACCAGGTTGACCAATATGAAGGACTCCGAGCGACTGGACGTCCTGAAAAGCGTCGCAGGTACACAGCAGTTTGTCGCCAAGAAGGAGGAGTCGCAGAAGATCATGAGTGACACAAGCAACAAACTGGCCGCCATTGATCAGACGTTCGAGCAGATCGAAGACCGTCTCCAAGAACTCGAGGAGGAGCAAGCAGAACTCCGAGATTTCCAGGAGAAGGACCGCGAAAAACGCGCACTTGAATACACCCTCTTCCATCGAGAGCAAGATGAAATCAACAGAGCTTTGGCAGAATTGGAAGATCGAAGAGCGGGCGGGATTGACGGGGTCGACGGGAACCAGGAACTCTACGCACAAAACGAGGACGAACTAGCCCGAATCTCCCAACAAATTCAACAGCTCAACCATCAAATCCAGGCTGCGCGGCTTGAGAAAAGACAGTACGAAGAGGAAAAGCGAGAAAAAGCGAGGGCGCGAGCCCAAGTCGAGTTGGAAGAGAGGAATCTGGTCCACGGACAAGCGGCGGCTCAACGCACCAAGCAGGAGCGTGACAAAGAGCTGAAACAAGTTCGCGCACAGATCCAGGAGATCGAGCAAGAACTGAGCACCATTATCCCGCAATTCCAGGCAGAGAAGGCAAAGGAACAAGCCGTCAAAACTCGGTTAGAGGAAGCAACCGCCACGCAACAGCGGCTCTATGCGAAGCAAGGGAGAACTGCTCGATTCAAGTCAAAGGCAGATCGGGATAGCTGGCTACAAACACAGATTGACGAAACATTCCAGTCTCTCTCCCGCTTCAAAGCGACTCGCATGCAAACCGCCGAGGGCATCGCAGACGATGAAAAGCAAATTGCCAGTCTCGAGAAGGAGATCGAAAGCCTTCAGCGGCGAGTGGGTGCACCGGACCATTCCATTGACCAAGAGATTCAAGCGGCCAACGAGAAGAAGGACGCGCTGATAGATGAGCGGAGAGCACTGTGGCGCAAGGAGGCGCAGCTTGACTCTGAATACGCAGGGGCTTTGGATGACCTGAGAAAAGCTGAACGCAACCTGTCACACATGATGGATGGCAACACCAGCCGGGGTTTAGACGCTGTTAGGCGCATCAAGGAGCAATACCGCCTGGAAGGTTGCTATGGTCCGCTTGCAGAGCTGATTGATGTCCCTCAACATCACACAGCCGTTGAAGTCACCGCAGGGGGTTCACTCTTCCATTATGTGGTGGACAACGACGACACAGCGAGCAAGGTCATGGAGATCTTGAGCAGGGAGCGCGCTGGGCGACTCACCTTCATGCCGTTGAATCGACTCAAGCCTAAAACAGCAAACTTCCCCAACGCGCAAGATGCGAGACCACTTATGTCACTCATCAATTACGACAAGAAGTTTGAGAAAGCTGTCCAACAGGTTTTTGGCAAAGCCATTATTGCACAGAACCTAAGCGTCGCAGCACAATATGCTAGAACTCACGGTTTGACCGCTGTAACCCCCGAGGGTGACCGGTCTGACAAGAAAGGCGCATTGACTGGTGGTTACCATGATGTCCGCTCTTCGAGACTCAAAGCCACGAAGGCCGTGATGGCAGCGCGTGAGAGATTCGAGGCGGTCAAGGCTGAGGGCATCGATAACAAGAAGAAGATTGAAAAGATTGACCAGACCATCACAAAGGCCATGAGCGAGGTTCAAAAACTCGAGCAAAGAAAGAACCAATCTCAAGGTAGCCAGATCTTACTCAGACAAGAGATCAAAAGCAAGACGGACATGCTACAGCGCAAAAAAGAGGATCTCGAAGCAAAACAGAAGCAAGAGGCGTCGATAGCGGCAAACGTTAAGATCCTGACGGACCAACAGTCTGCCTACCAAGCTGAGTTGGGCTCAGACTTTAAGAAAGCACTGAGTGCAGCCGAAGAGAAGCAACTAGAGAGTCTTACAATCACTATACAAAAGTTGAGGCGCGAATACAACGATCTGTCTGCGTCTAGAGCAGAGACTGAAACCAGGAAGGCTGACTTGGAAGCTCGGTTGAACTCGAGCCTGAAACCTCAGCTCGAGGCGTTACAGACCGACGAAGTGGACGAAGAGGCCGGCAGCTCTTCCCAGATACGCGCCAAGGGGGCCGAGTTGGCCCGTTTGACCAAAGAGCTCAGCTCTGTACAGACTTATCTGGATGAGCTCGAGGAGAAACTGGAGCAATCGGCGACTCAAGTCGGCGAGCTCGAGGCTGAAGCGGCCGAGATCAGGCGCAAACAAGAAGGATTGGCCAAGGCGATCGAACGTCACCAACGCCGTCTGGAGAAATCGGTCCAGAAGAAGGCTGCTCTCTTGGCCTCGAAGCAGGATACTGTGGAGAACATCCGCGAACTCGGTGCCATCCCTGAAGACTTGCGGAAGAAGTATCAGAATACTGACTCGAACGTTATTGTGAAGAAGCTCCAAAAAGCCAAAGAAGCCCTGAAGAAATACAATTCTGTCAACAAACATGCTTTTGAACACTACCGAAAATCGATGAAGCAGCGGGAAGAGCTCACTGCCAGACGAAAGGAGCTTCAGGCAGGAAGATCGTCCATAGAGAACCTGATCAAAGTTCTCGACCAGAGGAAGGACGAAGCCATCGAGCGGACCTTCAAGCAGGTTAGCAAGGCGTTTGCCGAAGTTTTTCAGAAGCTCGTCCCTGCTGGTCGAGGCCGATTGGTCATTCAGCGGAAAACCGACAAGCGACAAGCTGAAGACTCGGATGAAGACTCGGATGCTGAACGCGGGAACAAGCGCGGTGTTGAGAACTATACCGGCGTGGGTATTAGTGTTAGCTTCAACAGCAAACATGACGATCAGCAGCGGATCCAGCAGTTGAGCGGTGGTCAGAAGAGTAAGCATGTTCCCGTCTCTGGAGACGCCTCTTTACTAATCGCGTGATGTCTAGGTCTTTGCAGTCTTGCCCTCATCTTCGCCATCCAAGCCACTGACCCGGCACCGTTCTACATCTTCGACGAGATTGACGCGAACCTCGACGCACAATATCGGACCGCGGTGGCCGATCACCTTTTGTACCTTGCAAACAGGGCGGATGAGGAACCCGCAAACGGCGACGAGAGACCGCTTGGGGGGCAGTTCATCTGTACAACATTCCGACCCGAAATGCTGAGGGTGGCGGACAAGTGTTTCGGCGTGCGCTTTGGTAATAATGTGAGCACCATTAGGGAGGAGACGAAGGAAAATGCGCTGGATTTCATTGAGAGCCAGACTCAGTGATTGGGAGGACGATACTAGTATCTTGGGATTCAGGGATAGACGACGATGATGAATGACGCGCGAGGCCTTACGATATCGTTTGAGGCTGGTGATTGGGTGTAATGGTACGAGGATTGCAGGTGCAGTTCAGGCACACAGAGCACTGGGATCTCGGAGAGGAGAGGGATTACGATATCATGTGTTTTGTTGACCGCCGTGTGAGAGTGTTGCCTGCGCCTTTTGTTCTTTGTTCTCGTGTGTTTGGCCAGCGCGTAAAGTACCGAGTACAACGCGTCCGTGTCAACAACGCCAAGCCATTGACGTGCCTGTGGATCCTGAGCCAGTTTTTGGCTGCAACAAACCTTGCAAATTTCCATCCATTTTCCCTTTCTTCCCGCCTGGCGGCAGCCAGCGACGGACCCCTGCCTTTTGCTCTTCCTCAAGTCTTTGTCTTTAATATCAAACACGATACCAGTCCAAGGCCTTTATCGGACTCGTCCACGCCCTTAGACCCGGGCGGACGTCACACCTCGATTCGCTGAGAGACATCTCAAGTCGGACTCGACGAATAGTTTCACTACAACACTCTCCCGCTGTATTTCTTACGCACACTTGGTCAGGATGAAGTACGTTCTGGTGAGCGGTGGCGTGATCAGTGGGATCGGCAAGGGGATAATCGCGTCGTCCACGGGTCTTCTGCTCAAGACCGTCGGTCTGAAGGTGACGGCGATCAAAATCGACCCATACCTGAATGTGGATGCAGGAACTATGGCCCCAACCGAGTATGCAGACTTTGGTTATGCCTTCAGATGGCCGTCTAACTATTGTGTAGGCATGGGGAGTGTTTTGTCCTGGACGATGGCGGCGAGGTCGACCTCGATCTCGGAAACTACGAGCGATACCTGAACGTGACCTTGACCTTTGAGAATAGCATCACAACTGGAAAAGTGTATCAGCAGGTTATTGAGCGTGAGAGGAGAGGTGACTACCTTGGTAAGACCGTCCAGGTGGTCCCTCACATTACAAATGCAATTCAGGACTGGATTGAAAGAGTGGCAAGAATCCCCGTGGATGATACAAAGGAACAGCCGGATGTGTGCATCATCGAGCTAGGTGGGACGGTAGGTGATATTGAAAGTGCGCCCTTTATTGAGGCCATGCGGCAATTGCGAAGAAGAGCAGGTCGTGACAATTTCATACACATTCACGTTTCGCTGGTGCCGGTCATTGGCAGTGAGCAAAAGACGAAGCCTACACAGCAAGCAATTCGGGATGCTCGCTCAGCTGGTCTGGCACCTGACTTGGTAATCCAGACTCCTCCTGAACCTTCTCCTGGCTAGAGACTGACGACGACCAGATTGCATGCCGTTGCCAGGACCAGCTTGTCGAGGCCACAACCAACAAGATTGCCATGTTCTGTCAAGTTGAGCCATCACAAGTCCTGGCCGTCCATGACGTCGAGTCGACATATCATGTGCCACAGCTACTCAAAGAACAGGGTCTGCCTGACCAGCTCCGCGAGCTCTTCCGTCTCGACGTTTACAAGATTGCCCCTTCGTTGGTCATAAAGGGCCAGCAGATATGGCAGGAATGGCAGCGCTTGACAACGTCACAAGATCGCTTCTTGGAATCGGAGAAAGTCAATATTGCCTTGGTCGGCAAATACACAAACCTCCACGACTCTTATCTCTCGGTCATCAAGGCTCTGGAACACAGTGCCATGGCCTGCCGGCGCAAACTCAACCTTGTTTGGGTTGACGCAAGCGATCTCGAAAAATCCACTTTGGATTCAAACCCAGAGAAATACCACAAGGCATGGCATGAACTATGTACAGCCGACGGGGTCCTTGTCCCCGGTGGATTTGGACATCGCGGGACTGAAGGGATGATTGCAGCTGCCAACTGGGCTCGAACCAAGCCCAAACCATATCTCGGAATATGCCTAGGTATGCAGGTCGCTGTGGTTGAGTATGCTCGCAACGTGTGCGGTCTGAAGTCGGCTAGCTCGGTCGAACTAGATGCACAAACGCCGGACCCCGTGGTCATCTTCATGCCGGAAATCGACAAGACGACCATGGGCGGCAACATGCGACTGGGTCTGCGCCCGACAATCTTTCAGGAGAATACACAGTGGTCGCGACTGCGGAAACTCTACAACAACGAACCTAGCATCCATGAGCGACATCGTCATCGCTACGAAGTGAACCCCGAATACATCACCCGCCTATCCGATGCCGGCTTGTCATTTGTTGGCAAAGACGACAAGGGTGAGCGCATGGAAGTCATGGAATTGAAAGAACATCCCTTCTTTGTAGGTGTACAGTTCCATCCTGAGTATCTCAGTCGTGTACTCCGGCCCAGTCCGCCTTATTTGGGCTTTGTGGCCGCGAGTGCGGGAATGCTGGAGCAGGCGTTTTCTGCGGTGGCGGCACGAGACGAATTGCGCAATGTCAATGGCGCCAACAACCATTTACCGCACGAAAATGGCGTTAATGGCGCCTTGACCAACGGGATGAGCCAGGTGTCGCTTTCGTCCTCTACGGGATTCTGACGGTCAGAGGATGATGGTACCAAGGTTTCAATTTGATATTGGATGCCAGCACCCCGAGGAGGTCTCAGCGGAGGGCAACGCATGGAATATTGGAGTGTCCATCACACACCATAGTCCATCCTTGTCCATCACGATTTCATTTGTTATGAGGAACACACACACACATCTTTATCGCATGCTTGGAACTGCTCCTGGTACGAAGGACTTGAGGGAACTCTTTATGGACACGCACGAAATCTATAGAATATGAATGAGCCATTTTCCCGGGGTCTCATTTTTGGATATCAGGGACCCGTGGCGTCAGGAACTGGTGTATTCTTTCTATATCGGTTGTCAGGGCCTATATAAATTTTGGGGGGGCGCGCCCTCCGTGCCGCTTTTTATATAAATGCATCATGACGATGAATCTTGAGTGTTGTCTCCAGATATGGTATGGACGGATCTGGCCTCTTTTTTCTTCTTTTCATGAATATCCTTTGTTTCATGTGAATACGTTGTCAGGGATCTGCTGTGTGAATGGCGGACTGGCTGGCATGGATTTAGTCAGAAGTTGGGACGCTGTATACTCATTACATAGCGATCCAGCTCGGTGATCGGTGATCGGCGATTGTGACTTGAATAATTCGTCTCTCACGACTCAGTGAGCTGGTAGCTCATACGTCGCAGGTCTACGACGAACCTGCTCCGCTGCCACTTGGGTGCCCAGGCGCTGTCGAATCAGCAGAGCCGGAATCGAACGGCTTGCCGCCCACTCTGTCTCGGTGGGCGAGTGCAGTCTTGCCCTCTACGTGGACCAGCTCTGCCTCGCGGACGAAGACGGCACCCTGCTCGAGATCGTCCTCTTCTCTCCCTAGAGAACCATGCGTGGGCCTTTGAGCGCGCCGTGCAATGTCGTCGTTATCGTCATCGTCATCATCATCGCCAGCTGCAACCCTGAGGCGCGCCCTCTCCCGGTCAACCCACCTCCTCCAAGGCCGGTAGCACAGCACGCTGATGCCGCCGACGACGACGAAGCTGCCGCAGATGGCGCCGCCGATGACCTCGTACAGATCGCCGGCCTTGGCGACGCCGTCCCAGAAGGCGCCTTTGGGGGAGGCGACATTGAGGATCAGCGAGAGCAGCTGCAGCATGCCGATGATGATGGCGCATAGCACGGTCAGTGTGGTCAGCACGATCGAATAGTACAGGAAGGTGAGGGGATTCTTCACGCGTGCCGTTGTTGTTGCTGTCGTGGTTGTAGCAGGGTCATCTTGTTGGTAAGGCTGTTCTGATGTCGCTGGCCGCGTGTGACCTGATTGTTCCACGTCTGTGAGAATCAGCGGGTCGTCCGGCGTCGTGAGGATTTGCTCTGGAACTCCGTGCCGAGTGACCTCTTCCCCTGAGCGGTCCTTCTTGCTCGTCTCGTCCAGGCCCATGCCCATCGGGGCAACGTACAGACTCATCATCAGCGCGCCGTCTATCGTGTCGACGAGGCACATGCCCGCCGTGAACAGGACGGGAAAGATGAGGATCAGCCAGATGCTAGTGCCTTTTGCCCCCTGGATGCTGCTGATGCCCAGGAGGGCGATCTCGGAGCTCGTGTCAAAGCCCATGCCAAAGAGGACGCCCAGAGGATACATCTTCCACGGTCGGTCGATGAGCTTGAACATCTTCTTCAGCACTCGGAAGAGACAGCCGCCGCCCTCGATCTTCCAGGCCTCTGCGGCCTCCTGCTCCGGCCGCAGGCGGATGACCTTCCTGATCTGCACGACCAGCTTGTACAGAATGTAGGCGTTCATGATGCCCAGGAGGATCAAGAACGCCGCCGAGACAGAAGTGCCGATGATGCCACCGACGGTGCCGAAGCTGTCGAAGCGTCCGGCGATGCCTGCCGCCGTGGCTGCGACGACGATCGAGGTTATGACGACGATGGTGCTGTGGCCCAGGCTGAAGAAGGTCCCTACCGTCACTGGTCTCTGGCCCGTAGCTATGAGCCGGCGGGTCATCAGGTCGATGGCAGAAATGTGGTCGGCGTCCAGCGCATGTCGGAGACCTAGCGTGTAAGCCAAGGCGGCCGTGGAGAGAAGATGGGTGTGTGTAGACAGGATCAGGCCGCATATTGCCCAGACCACGAGGTTGACCACGATGAGCAACGTGACAATCAAGATGACCGGGAGGGGTAGTTTTCGAAGATATGGTATGCTGGCATGAAGGGCAGAGAGGCGGCCATGTATGCGCAAGCGCTGTCTTTGAAGCCGTGATTTCCACGAGCTCTTTGGAGGAGGTGTTGTCGCGGAACAATCCTGCTCTTCTCTTCTTGAACCTGAAGATGCCATGGCTTCATCCACTTTTTGGCTCCCGACAAGAAAAACCCTTCCTGTGTCACTCCAGGTTTTCCTTTTCTCTCTCCTCCTGTTTCTCCTTCTACACCCTACCTACCTCGACAGGAGCTGCAGCGACAGCAACTGCAGAACTGACAAGTTTTGGTAGGCGTTTGTCACGAGGTTGGACGAACGGACGGAGGGAGGATGCTCGGCCAAGAAGACCAATCTCTGGAGCGAGGACCAGCAGTGGTGATATCAGACATTATAGCGGAACAAGCCATACGGGATGGTGGGGGTCGATTGGGAGAAAACGTCCATTTGCGCGTCCCTAGCAGAGCAGTTAGTAATGCTGTATCATGGCTGGAGGGGATCATGCTCTGCAAAATCGAAAATGGTGTCACCAGGCGTGGTGGTGATTGGGAGGAGAGAAGTTTGTGAAGGGGGAGTGATTGGTGCGGGGTGGTCCTTTGATAAGATCTGTGAGATAGGCTGATAGGATAGCCCATCAGGTGCTAGGCGATCCACCCCGTAGAGCCGTGCTGGGTTCTGCCCTACGATTATTATTATTTTACCCCTCGCCTCGTCTCGCCTCCAAATGTGCGCCCTGTGGCTTGCTCCTCCCCCGAGAGAAGCCGGAGCCTCGCTGGATCAAGTATACAAGACATGCTCTTTTGGGCAGTTGTCCAAATTCCTATACCGATGGCATAGTCTGCGATGGAATCTGTGTATCTCGCTAATGTATTTCTGGCTTGTGGCAGGGCATAATAGACAGACAAGGCTGAATGGCATCAGGCTGACAGCCTCGTCGTCCCTTAGTCAGCGAGGCTGAGGCCAAGAACACAATGCTTCCCCCCTCCTCAGCCCTCGGCAACCTGACCCATTATATTATATATTATATGTAATTATATTCCAGTGGCCGAGCTTCTCTTCCTCTTCCTCTTCTTCTCCCCCTCTCCGCCTTGTTTTTAACGTCACCCTCACTCGCCCCAACAGTGAAATTCCAGCTACATTCCAAGATGCCGTGGCCACCTCTTCAAGAACGTCTGTTCAATCTCATCGAACCTGGATTCTTATTATATGCCAGTGCCCTGTGTAGGTTCCCTCTCCTCTATTCATCCCACTGCCCAAACATCACCGTTTCTGACCAAGAACGCGGTAGCCTTCATCACGACTGCCTTTCAGTTCTATATTCTCCAGTTCAACCTGCCCTCGTCTTCCAATCTCAAGAAAGTGCGCGACGACGCTTTCTCAAAGTTCTGGACAAAAGCTACTGGTAAGTCGCGCAACCAGCCGTCACCATCTGCGAAGGAATCGGCAAGGGGGAAAATAGGGCCATGGTGTTGACGCAGTCTTCAGCACCCGCCGACCCGCCTCTCCCTCCTAAGGGCTCTGCCCTCCTAGTTCCACCCCTGTTGTCCCGTGCTCATGGGGTGGTTCTGGACATTGGGCCCGGATCAGGGTCTTACGTGTCGTTGTTCTCCGACAACCCCAATATTAGCGCCATATACGGTGCTGAGCCAACGACCGGTCTTCACGCCCCCCTGCAGCTTCGGATTAACGAAGCCAAACTTACTGGCAAATACCATATCCTCGGCAGTACTGCTGATAAGGCAGAGTTGCTGGCCGCTCTAGCCAAGGAAGGTGTCAAACCATCCCCCAATGGCATCTTCGACACCATCGTATGTGTCAGAGTCCTTTGCTCGGTACCCAACCTAGAACAAACTGCCAACGAACTGTATTCCCTCTTGCGACCGGGTGGAGAATTGATGATCGTCGAGCACTTCCGTAATCCGTGGACCAAAAACGGCAGCATTCTGGGCCGCCTGATGCAACTCGTCTACCACCTGCTCGGCTGGCAATTTTTCCTGGCTGGCTGCAATATGGACCGCGACACGCCTGCCGTGTTGAGGAAAGCGGCTCCTTGGGAAGCCGTCGAGTTGAAGACGAACTTTGAATGGAGTGCATTGCCCTATGTCGCGGGGACATTGACGAAAAAACGTTAGCCGGGTACGCAGAAACCTCATGGGCGGCGAAGGAGGCCAAATGTGAAGCACGAAACCAAGAATTGAGTCCCATCAACTGGGCTCTCAAAGAAATGCGACGAGCTGAGTGTATTCAGGCCTGCTGTCCCCCCTGGACTGCGTGCGGCCAGAAACCCTCCATCCTTTCGAGAACTCTCGCTCAATAACGGGGAGATGAGGGCTGCGAGATGATACCGTGATGCTGATGTTGGTGCTGAGTCTGAGATCTGGTTGCCCGCCAACGGCTGATTGTTGGCGTCGCGTGTTTCAGTGCCGGGTAAGTGCATATATGTACATATTGGTGGAGAGTTTTCTGTCATGCTGTTCTTTCAACAAGCCGAACCTGCTGTCAGCTCTCTCTTTTGCAAGGTTTGTTGCCATGCACGAATCATTTTGTAACTCTATCGGCCCTTTTTTTTTCGCTCTTTCTTTCCAGTGACATTGAACGCAGCTGGGGGGAGGCAGAGTGCGTCCATGCTGAAGGTAGCACTGCAACATCGCCCGACACAAAGAAAGGTTTGATGTGAAAGCAATTTTTGATGTGGGTGTTTTCCATGTTCTTGTTTGCTCGCTCATTTTCGCTGCCTAGTCAAGTGAAGAAAAGCAACGGTTGGGATGATTTACTTCTCCTGAGACAGTTGAAACTCTCCCTTTTACAACATTTGACATTCCATCATCTCCAAAATGGACCGCGAGATCAGCTCCGAAGGCCCTAGGTCTTCGAACCACAGTCAAACCAGCGAAAATGACAGCCTCGACGAGGAGACAGTCAGACACCTGGCCCTGTTTGCCCCCGAACACGACACCGAGGATGAATGCGACGAACTTTCTCACACCCTTCTTCGCGAGCTGGGGGCGATGCCCCTGTTCTCCAGCCGAGTGAAGCAATCGCTGAACGCATGGACAGAGGACCAAGACCCAGTGCTGCCAGCATACGGGCTCTTGGGACTACGAACGCGTGCCGTCGATGGGTCCGACTCGGTGACGACGCAACAAGACCTGCCGAAGGAGGACAATCTGATCTACGCCAACATGCAGCATCCGTGGTCGGCCTTCATCTGTGGTCAACAGGGGGCTGGCAAGAGCCATACCATGTCGTGCTTACTGGAGAACGCGCTCATCGGCGACAGCAGCATGGGACCGAACCCGATGCCCATGTCCGGCCTGGTGTTCCACTACGACAAATTCACCTCATCCAGCGCAACCCAGATCTGCGAGGCAGCCTACCTCAGCTCACAGGGCATCCGGGTCCAAGTGCTCGTGTCCCCCTCGAATCTGACCGCCATGACGAACCTCTACCGCAACCTGCCGAACTGGCCGCCGGGGACGCCGAAGCCAGAGGTCATCCCGTTCCTGTTCAGTGAGACACAGCTCAACGTGGCCAACCTGAAAGCGCTGATGGGCGTCGACAACGAAGAGAAGAACCCGCCCTTGTACATGGCCATCGTGAACAAGGTGCTCAAGCAGCTCTCGCTCGCCGACACCACAGCGGGGGTCAAGTATCGCGCGATGAAGCAGGCAGTGACCAACCAAGGGTTGACCCCGTCACAACTGGCCTTTCTCGAAATGCGCTACAGTTTGATCGAATGGTTCTTGCAGGAGACGGCGGCGCCGACGGTCCGAAACCGCGCCGGCAAGATCAGATTCCGGCCGCAAACCATGTTGATTGTCGACCTGAGTTGTCCCTTTATCACCGAGTCGGACGCGTGCACGCTCTTCTCCATCTTTCTGCAAATCTTTTTGGGGCAGCGCGACAAGAGTCCGCTGATCATCGCCCTGGACGAAGCGCACAAGGTAAAGTACTTGTATCTTTGTACTTCGAAGTGAAAAACAAAAAAAACCTGACTGTGAACAGTTCTTGACCGAGACTCCGGCGGCCAAAGCATTCTCTGAGGACCTAGTGCAGATCATCCGCCAACAACGCCACCTGGCGACGCGCGTGGTCATTGCGACGCAGGAACCCACCATCTCGCCCAAGCTGCTCGACCTGTGCAATGTCGCCGTGGTGCACCAATTCCAGTCGCCGGACTGGTACAAGGTTCTCCAGAAGCACCTGGCGGGGTTGGCTCGGTCGAAGAACGCGAGCGACGGGGCCAGCGGCGGTAACAACGACAAGGACGACGGGGTCTTCAAGACCATTGTCCGACTGGGCCAGGGAGAGGCCTTGGTGTTTTGCCCCAAAGCGTGCTTTGACCTTGACGAGGGTGTGGAGAGGGTGGATTTCCGACCTTTGCAGGACGGGTACGCTCGAGTCCAGCTTCGGGGCAGGGTCACGGCGGACGGGGGGAGGAGTATCCTTGCGTCTGATGCGAAGGGGAAGAAGACGAGGAAACACAAGGCGTGAGTCTGGGTGAGTCTGGATCAGTCGGACGATGCGGGAGAGCGACGATTACTCATTTTCGTCGTCAATCCTTGTCTCCCATGTTTGTACGGCCTCGGTCTTCGTTGGGATCTGATCTGTGGAGCTCAGTGTCTGCCAGGGATGCACCGTGTTTTTGGTCGATCGATTCCAGTGTCAGGATACAAGTGGCAGGGGGGAAGGGGTGTTATCATCCGGACCTACCTACCCGCAACCACGATACCCTAGGTATTTGTCCTTGTATGTGGTTTAATAATCAAGTCTACAAATAGTCCAATCCAGGCCCAGGCCATGGAGATAGATACACTTGAGTCCCAAGCCATTGTTCTTTTATTTGTGGAAGGATAGGCCGGGATGAGGATTTGCCGAACACGACATGCATGTGCAGAACACGGGGGAGAATACGCGAAGCATGTACGCAATACGCGATACACGATATTCAACACCGAGTATACCTGTACTTGTGGGACACGAAGAAAACCTTCCTTCCATGCACTGTACTACCTAGTACCATACAAGTGTATGTGTTGGTGACCGGTCTGGGTACCTATGTTGGTATCCATGATCAGACCTCCCACCCATCCAGATCAGTCGAAAGTTCCAACCACCCGCAATCGTTGTTACAGTACGCGGCATTTTCGTTTCCCTACTTCTGAGTAACAAGAGAGTGTGAAAGCAAGCCCTGTGTGAGCCTGATGATCATGGTGTGATGTCTTGTAGTTTTAGTCAGAGCCTCGGCATGGAATCGGGCGGATTTGACGCGAGGCTGCCAAGACAAGACAATCCAAGCCAAGCCAAGCTAAGCCTATTCGGTGGGAGCGAGCGAAGTGGGAGAATAGGGGCTTGGCAATGCTGTGGAAGGAAAAATGAGGGGATTTTTCTACTCACAATGTTCCACTATCAACTCAAACGCCATTGATGCCTGTCCGAGGGAGACACGAATCGTTTCTTCTTATACAGGTACTTGTACGGTATGATGCGATATAACCTCTTCTCTTCCAACGAAAGAAAGAGAGATGAAAACACCACCAGAAGCTCTTGTCAAGGAAGTGGATGGTGGTGGCGTGAGAAACATGCCATCCATACAACATGCCATACCTGGTCCCTCGTCGTACATTGCCAATTGGTTTGTGGAAAAAAATCCCTCCCTCGTGACTTTTACCTTGTGTGTCGTGTCTCTTGATGGGTAAGAAAAAGGTTATTCGTACAGTGATGATTACACACCACACCACGTCCCTGGTACATAAGTTCGTGGGGGGTGCTGCGACTTTGGAGGGGTGGGTGGATTATCAACTTTACAGACACGTTCAAGTACAGACAAACAAAGCAAGCAGAAGAAGATATTCCTTGCGAGAAGAACGAATATATCAGTCACATCAACATAAACACCAACACTGACATCAACACAAATATCAATATCAACACCAATACTACTCCAATCAAATCACTGAAATATCCTCTCAATATCCGAAATCAACGAGAGCCTCCATACTCTCTTTAAACCACCATATCAGAAAATAAAGCAAAACAAGAGCAAGGCACCGACAAAACAACAATGGGCGTCCTTCAACAAACCCTCCCCCTCTCGCTCGTCTACTTCTCCCTCGTCGCCCTCTCGGGCCTCATCCTCGGCTCCATCCGCGTGCCGTACCTGCACCCACTGCTGGGCGCGCGGTACGCCGAACTGGTCGAGATGCCCATCATGCTGATGGTGGTATGGCAGGCCGCGCAGGTGACGGTGTGGAATCTCGAGTCGTCTTCTCCGTCGTCCGCGGACCCCCAGACGCGACCCGCGACGACTGCCAAGAATGGCGGTGGTGGTGGTGTTGACAACAAGAGTCTGACGACCAAGCTCCTCGGTCTCTTGACCTCACCGCCCCCAACGGCGCTGCTCGTCGGCGCCCTCGCGCTCGTGTGGCTCCTCGCCGCCGAACTGGCCGGCAGCGTGGTCGGACACCTCGTCTCCTCTCGCGCCCCGCAGACCGGGTTCTGGTGGTCGTGGGGCGACGGCGTCGACATGTACATTGCCGGGCGGGACGTCGTATCCTCGGCGCCCGTCTATGCCATGGTGCTGCTGGCGTACGCGGTCATGCCGTGGATCGCGTGGCGCGCGCAGGCCCGCGAAGACGCCGACAAGCTGTTGTGGGAGTTTGACGCCGCGCAGACGGGCGAGGAGGACTACTGTTCGCGGTAGGCGGGGGAGGAACCTCAATAATATCAGACTATACGGGGCGGAACTGGACTGGACTGCAATGAATTACCTTGGATCGGATGGGCTTTGAATAGCATCGGATTATTGTTGGATTTGGACAGGTCAAGAATGGATGGGACATTGGACATTGGATTATTGCTGGAATAGCGTCTCCGGTCCGGTCTGGTCCGGTCACATCCACGTGGCGCAGAAAAGATGGAATATTTCGCCAGCAATGTACAAATGGGTTTACGAATCGACCAAACCAGCGGGGACTGCGCATGGATGGAGCGCTTACGCACGGAAATTATCTATACGTAACTACGTGTATTATTATGTCGATTTCACCATCATGTACCAATACCACCCAACCCCGGGAAATGCTCGGAAGAGCATGCACGGTATCAACCTAGGGATGTATTTCTTCCATTTAATCTCATGTCGTCTAATGTACCAACCGACGATGATAGTGACGGTGACTGCATTCCTAGCCACGAGAACCCCTACTTATAGGTTTCTTCGACATTTTCGTCTCGGGACTACCCCTGTCCTCTTCCTCTTCTTCGTCCTCTTCCTCTTCCTTGGACTTATACCTGTCCTGTCCTTGTCCTTTTACAAACTCGTCCCGTCACTCGTACCGCTACCACATTTTAGACTCTAGAATCTAGAATCGACACGCAGACTACACCAGGCGCAAACAAGCAGATGGTCTTCTTTCTTTCTTTCTTTGGGGCCCATGTCGCGAAAAATATTGTGGGATTTGATCCATCACCGGTACTGTACCTGGACCTGGACCTGTACTTGTTCTGCTCTCGATATGGGTACCGACTTTTGTAAATCCCATCTCATCTCAAAGGGAGGGTTTGAATCGTATGGGATGGCACGGCACGGCACGGCACGGCATGGCATGGTATGGAATTGCATGGTATGGTAGGGCATGGTATGGTAGGCAGAGTCCGCCCGTCTTCCTCTCCCTTACCTGGTAACCGCACCATCTTGCACCCGAAAAAAAGTCAATATCGCGATATGTCGATCCGTCGTTCACTCTCGATAGGGCAGCTCTGAGAAACAATTTGATTCACTTCCTTTTGCTGTAATTTGTCTGTCGACTTGTCGAGAGCGTGTAGGATCCCAAATCACTCCGGTAACCTCAACCTCGACCTCAGTATCAATATCATGTTAATTGCCCGGCCCCTTGACCGCAATCTTCTTCACCCACACTCGAATCTTCTCCTCGACGCGTCTCTGGCCGCCGTGTCGGCCATCCTTCTCCACACGCTCAAAGCTCTCTTCACGCACAAAGTGGCCCCAGTCGCCCAGCGTCTCCAGGTACTGCTCCATCGACTCCTCCTCGAGCCGCCGATATCCCTCGTCCTGCCAACCAGGCAAAAAGGTATTGTGCCACTCCAGGTACACCGCCTTGGCGTGGCGGTTGGCCAGGATCGGCGTCGTGAAGTGTTCAATCTCATCTTGTGGAATGAAGATCGTCACGGGCGCTGCGGCGGCGGCCTGGGCTGTGTCCTTTGCAGACTCGCTGAACAGGTCGTCAAGCTCGTCGGAGGCGCGGCCACGGTCGGCCTCGGTCTCGGTTTCTCCATCGCGGCGGTCGACGGGAGTAATGGTCTTCTCCCAATACACCGCAAACGTCGCGGCTTGTTTCACGGCTCTTTGTCGTTTGGCCGCGCGAAAGGCCTTCTGGGCCAAATCCACCAGGTCCCGCTCGATCCAGACTTTCGCCTGGATGGTCAAGTCGTCCCCCAGAGCGATATGCTGCTCCATCAACTCGTACTTCAGCTCCGTTTTCATGCTCACCCGACTGACTTCGGTCCCAGTCGCCGACGCCGCGTACCGATGAACACCGGTGACGATCTCACGGACCTTGTCCTGCGCCTTTGCCGCGTCGTACGTCTTCAGAAAGTAATAGTGATCGGCGTCCTTGTAGATCTCGACCCCCCTGAACACACCCCAGACGGTGTACCTGAAAACTTGGTCATTCTCGTCTCGGTCTCCGTCGGAAGCGTCCTCAGACTCCACCTCGGTCTCGCTGTCCGATTCTCCTGCGGTGGCGCGATCGATAATTGTCGGGTCTGTCGATGCCTCGAGTTGCTGCTCTCTCCTCAGTTGCATCTGCCGTAAGAGCTCTGGGTCGAAACCCTGGCTCTGCATGGCCTGGCTCCTTTCCATCCGCATTTGTCCAAGGAGTTCAGGGTCGCGTTGCTGTTGACTGGGAGTTGGGTCATGAGGCGCTGAGTCTCTTTGACGCCCATCTTCCAAATGGTTGATTTCTGCAGTATCGTGTTCCTCTTCTATGAATGACTCCCGATATTGACTCTGATCCATGGCTGATCCCTGTGACGCCGATTGCGCATTCTGCCCAGCTCCAAACACAAAGTCGGCGCCGTCATCTTCTTCGCTTTCCTCGTCGTCGTCATGGCGATATTGGGTGGCGCGCTCAAGCTCTGCTTCGATCTCGGCAACTTGACTCTGAAGTTCGGCGACCTCGTCTTGGTCGGCCGTTTCAAAAAGCCTCAGCTGAGCTTTCAACTTGTTGATGATTTCTGCTTGACTGTCCGACTGTGCTTGTCGACCATCGACTGCTCTCGCCTTACTCGTCGGCCGCTTGTCCCGGGCAGCTCGTGTCTCGTCTTCCACAAATCGGACTTGTTTCTTTCCAGACTTCTCTTCCGTTCGCACGCTCGGCCGCTCTTTTTTCCTGTGCTCTCTCGGCCTGATGTTGTGCCGCCGGCTTTTGCGCTCACTCCTTAGCCCTCCCCAATGGTCAATCTCCTTCTGGACCTTTGGTGTTTCGTCGTTGATGAAATCAATATGCTTCTGACTGAACGTCCGCCGCATTTCCGTCATGACTGCAACGTCACTGGGCTCTTCTGAGCTCTCTGCCGCCTTCTGCACCCGCCTTCGGATGTTGTCGCGAATGTCCTGGACCCGCGTCCGTCGCATTTTGCCAGGCTTCCCCTGCTCGATCACGAGCGAGATGAACCTCCCAATGTCATACAGCTCGTTTGTTTCCGTTTGCATGGTTCTCTCGGTGATTTCGCGATCCGAGAAGCACCGTAACTGTGCAAAAGTCCAAACCACGCCTCCAAGCGCATCCAGGTCTCGCTTTCTCTCCTTTGCAATCTCGTGCTGGACAATCACATCTTTTTCTTCTTCGGAGAATTGGTCGAAGTTTTTGGGAAGTGTCAAGCCTCGATTTCGACCGGGACCAAGGGGAGACGGCGGTTCGGTGTTTTCGCCAGTTGGCTGGGATTCTGGCGCGCTGGGATCAAGAGGTACTAGATCGCGTTTTCGTGGAAGTGTCTGGGGTTGGGAAAGGGCTCGATCGAGGGGCCTGAGGGTACTCTCACTGTCACTGCCGCCGACTCTTTTAGCTGCTAGCGTCTCAAGTCCAGAAAGCGGCCGAGCCGACGGCTTGAGGTTGCGTTTTTCTTCGTTGATAGCTCCTCTCTGCGCTGTATCTGTGCCATGACTTGATAGCGGCCGCGGATATATGCTGTAAGTTTCATTCTCTGCGCTAGATCCGATTTGCGATTGCTGCACTGTGTTGCACTCCAAATATCGAGCTGTCTCATCCTGTGTAGCACTGATTTGTGGCTGTTGCGCGATGTTGCACTTCAAGTGTCGAGGGGCGTGGTGCTCTGGCGTAGCACTGAATTGCTGTTCTCTATTGCACTCTGGATGTATTGTGGAATCATCAGGTCTCTCAGGAAGAGGATTCCGCCGACGAGCTCTACAGTTCCCGTCATCTGCGATGAACTGTCTGCTTGGGGGAGGGGTGCTCACGCTTCCCTTCGCCGCAAGCCCAGGACGAACGGCTCTTTTAGCCTCACGTTCATGATCATCGCCCAAGGGTATGGCCTGTGATTTGTCGCGACCGATCTGAGCGTCCCGGTCACCACTTAAAGTCTGGTTTTGTATCCGATCAGGAGGATTGCTTGCGGTTAACACGTCTGTCCTCTGGTCTGTCCTATCATTGATTAGTCTTCATCGTGATAAGGATTGCTTGCTTCTGACCTACTTCGATTTGTTGACCCTCTCCGTCGACTCTGAGTTTTTACTGTGCTGAGCAATGTCCCGGGGTTCGTCGGTGTGGCCGTTGTCATCGGAGAAAAGGCCGATAATTGAATCGTTGTCGTGGTCGACATCCGTATCAGATATTGTCCTACTGTACTCCGAATCCGAGCCTCTTTCAGAGTTTGTAAGAAGTCCACGCCGCCGCAAGGCTTTCTCTCGTAGTTGTCGACTCCGCTCTGCTCCTTCTTCTTGATATCTGTGCATGTATTCGCGGGCTAGATCCAGGAACTTCTGTTCTTCATCTAGCTCGATATTGGATGGTTCCTCTTTTATTTCCTTCTGTTTAGGTTTCGTTTGGTGGCGTCTCGATAGTAGTTCATTAAGGCGCGTTTGTTGTTCTTCTGGCGTGCCCCCCTCGCCAGAGTTGGCTGGACTAATTATCTTCGACCAGTACCCTTCATCCTCGTCCTCCGAGTCTTGGTAGAGACACGAGCCAGGGTGGGGGTCTGGACGTAACCAATCTTCCTCGTCGAGCGGAAAGCCATTGGGGAATGGATTGAAAAATCCAAATTCTGCTTGGCGATATGTCGATGCCTGGGGTTCTGGCGCATTGGCTTCGTTTTCGCCGAATGTGTCGCATTTCTGATCGGCAATTTCGACGGCGCGCTTTGTCGGGAGGAGACGCCGTTTATTCTTTTGCGCTGGCGACACAGATAGAGAGCGTTTAGCTCTGGCTGGTGGAGAATCCAAGACCACTGGGAGATTTGAACCAGTCTTTTGATGACTTAATGGTGAATCTTCCTGATATATGGCCAAGGCTTCATCAATTTCCGCCAGCGAAGGCTTTATGTCCAGATCAGAATATTCTGGATCAATTTGTGAGTTGAAGGATGTTGGTTGAGGGTAACCCGATCTCTCCGTGTCAATCGACTCGTAGATCTCGTCCGAACCATCAACGATCCGCCAGCCATCCACCTGAAACGCTTGTGCTTTTACAGCCTCCCGGCTCTCCACTGGAGGGAGCCACCTTGGTCGTGATGGGGCTTTGGGTGACAGGTCGGAAGCGACATGGTCTTGGCTGTGGCCGATGGAAGCAGCGGCCGTTTCATTTGCCTCTCGGCTTGAGCGGAGTGTGGATGCGTGCGGTTTGAGGGGTTTAATCGTGATTTTCCCAAGTTGATCAGAGAATATAGGGAGATTGGTATCGATTGTTGAGTTGTTCGCACCCATTTTGTGAGCTGTTGGATAGAGATAAGCTGTGACAAAATCCAAGATCCATGAACACTCCCAGAAGTGAAGAAAGAGTGGCTGGATGATCAAAACTGCGTAGAAAGTGACTGGTGAGGGGTCGAGTCGATAGCGTGGTCGACGTGAGTGCTGATGGCTCTGTTGCTTATGATGAGCTTTTGAGTTGGATAGTGGTACCAGATGTTTGGACTCGGGTGCAGCAGGATTCGTAAAGGGTAGCTCAAGGGACAATAGCTCCACAATGAGAGGACAGGTCTGAATGAAGAGGCCAAGCAAGTGACACGCAAAAAGGGTTTCAGTGCGTCCGAAAAGAGAGGGACACGGGCAAGAGATTGGTGAATGAACGTGGAGAAGACGTGCGGGACGTGAAAGGTCTGAGAGGTGGGCGAGGGAAGATTAACTGTGCGGCGAGGCAGATCTAAGCAGAGTAGATGCTGTCATACCATGAACTGAAAAAGAGAAGACAAGAAACGGTCAAAGGAACGGTCACCGGGCTGTCACTGACGCTGTAGTGAGATGTACCCCCACGACTAGAGAGAACCCATTAAAGGAGAGTGGACAAGAAGCGCCGCTGCCAAGCCCATCGTATGACGAGACATACAAAGTCCATCCATCACTGGAGAGGGACCGATGACCGTGTGAATATGCATGTTGGACTTGTCTTCCCGAAGACCATTGTGCCGACTTTTCAGGAGCGAACGGTCCTGCTGTTGTCCTTGTTCAGGGAGGGTGATTCAAAGAAGCGTGTTTCACGTGTCGCTGGCTGGACTGTGTGGCAGCCAAACAACAAAAGTGTGAGGCCATCATGGAACGACGCGGTTTGGGTGCGTTATTGAGATGTGCTGATCATCTGCCGGCCGCCTGCGTAGACATGCTGAGGTCACCGACGCGACCTTCGCCGGGGGTATATTGTCGCCGAAGGAAGTGGGCGCGGGCGGGCATTGTGATATCAACAAGTTAGTAGCTCTCTGACTCTGTCAATGTAAAGTCCTGGATGCCTGAGGAGATGGATTGAAGTTGGGATTGAAATGCCAAGCCATTCAACTAGCGCGAGGCTGAGGTTCAAGGGGGACGAGGCTGAATGCGTCACAATCAGTTCAACAGATGCGACAGCTCGGCTCTCAGAAACAGGCAAGATATTATTTTGCCCTTGTAGGGTTTGGAGGCCAAGACGAGACCATTCACAGATGCATCCCAAAACATGCCGCGACGAAACCTAAACAACAACTTATTTGTGAAACCCCAATTGCCCCTTCACGCTTCATACACGATGTCCGACCCCACGCATCGATTGCAGGTGAATAGGTTTGTAGGGTCCTTGGCCCTCTTGATCCTCAACAAGCGCTCGTAGTTGGACCCCCAAAAGACTCTTTCCCAGTCAGGCTCGAAGCTGTCTGTAGGTTAACTAACCAGTGAAGACTTCTGCAGTGGACGTCAAACTCACGGGTTGGCTTCGTTCGCATACGTCCCTCCATCCGGTCCAGCAATCTTGGCCCATCGCTTGCTCATTTCAACCAATTGAAGCCTCTTCTGATGCTTCTCAGCTTCAGGTGCTTCATCGTCCCAGTTCGTGCCGAAGCTCATAACCGCCCGGCCTTCCCGCCACGAAGGGTGAACTGACGTATTGTCCCGCGTGGTGGAGTTGACATGCCCAACTGGAAACTGTGTCAGCAGGCATCATCGAGGAAACAGGAGGGACAAACCAAAGTTGAACGATGGATAGTGGTCCGGACCAAACTCTAACATCATGTCGATAATCTCACCGGCTTTGTTGAACGCCATGTCCGGAGTAAGAAGCCGAGATGAATCCATGACATTCAGAGCGATGTTTGGATCCTGAAGAAAGGCATTGCAGTAGTCGATCCAGCGGGGAAAAGTGAAGTTGAACGTGGCGAAGCTGGTGCCGTTGATGAGTCCTAGCTGCTGAAAGGCCAAAGCACCTTGGGTCAGTTCTGCATCGGTACCTCCAGGTCGGATAAAGAGGCCAGAAAAACCATTGCTGAGGTACCCGTATCCAGTATAGCCGGCCTCTGTCATGTTCACCAACGCACCTAGAGACCCTTGCAGGAGTGGACGAAGGCTTGAATTCGTAGTGGCATTGATCTGTATAGCCGCCACCTGAATATGCGTGGGTTCTGGGTGAGTTCGATATGTCACTGAGGTTATGACCTGCTTTCAATCAGCCATAAGCGCAATATCCATTCTGCAATGTGGACGAACACCCCATGCGCTTCCTCCGCCGCCGCGCACGGCCCAGAAATAATCTGGGTCGGTATACTGATTGATAGTGACATGTTCTCCCTGCGCATTGACCAGTTTGATTTCCAGTACATCTGACACCATTTTGTTAGTGACGGTCGTGTCCACCTGATATTGGCATTACTTACTGTCGACGCCGAGACCGTAAAGATTCGACCAGGCCGAGTGACCGCCTCCCGTCAACCAGCCGCCGGCTGCCCCAACTGTTCTGGCATGGCCACCGACGACGATCACATGCTGTTCGGCAGCAGCTCGATACACATCTGAGCTCGTTAGTCCGTCAAAAGTACTAGCCAGCAACTGGACAGGTAAATACCCAGCCACTGCTCTCCCGCTTGTAGTGTGACAGCCGGCACACCTTGACTTTCTGCAGGTGCGCCCTCGACAACATAGCTCTCTGTCCATTGTCTCCCTTTCAGATTATGAGTCCAAATGGCAAAAGCGCCCCGTCCGCTTGATCGACCGAGGCTATGCAGGACCTTAGACATTGATCATGTCATTGTTAAGAATGAGACTTACTGATCATGGCCGGTGTTCTTTACCACAAGGTAGAGGTGTCTTTTGTTGGCGAACTTGACTGCGGCTTCAATGTCTGCCACCGATTGTACTGCTACCGAATAGTGTGGAACTATTGTCAAGGTCAGCACCAGCTCTCAGAGCTTGGAGTATGGAATAGGGCCGCGGATACCCAAGCCTGGCTGGCAGGGCGCAGTCTTTGACGAATTGATGAAGCACTGTTGGCTTCCCAACTCCCACACAATCGCAGTATATGCCCCAGACTGATTGGTTCTCCAAAAACTATTGTCCCATTCCTGTCTTGTCTGCATGCACTTTTCGTTGTCGAATTGTTCCTCGTGGCAAACAGCTGCTGAAGGGAAGGTCCGGACAAGGCGGCCCGAGATACTGTTGTTGAAGGCTTGCCATTCCTGTTCATCGGGCCAGCAAGGGTCTCCGTATCTGCAGAGAGGACGGTGTGTAGGCGGACAGGCCCAACAGACATGTGCGAGGAGAAGAAATAGTGTGATGAATTTGAACATGGTGACAAGCATTATCATATCCCCTGGTCCAGGATCCGGAGCCAGAGTTTGATCATATGTCTATTGAATTGAAATTGGAAGCGTGAATGGAGGTAAATATATAAACCTCGTATACACTCCAGCATACCTCTTTTTGGAACATCTTCTCGACCTACCATTGGTTCACCACCTTAGCTGGGAATGCGAATACGAGGGATAGAATGTACTTTCTTGAACTCAAGAAAGGAGTGATCCGAATACCCGCGGCAGGTTGCTCAGTCTCGTGTCAGATGGTTGCTTATAGGCAGCAGGATTTGTTTGCTGTTCACGCTGCTTCCAGCCTAGAGTGATGCAGCCCTGTGCTGCTCATCCTGGCTCGATGCTCACCCCTGCGGACCGCTCTTACATTCGTCCTTGTCTTGACTATCACTATTTACGTAGAATTCAACCTTGTCGTACTTCGAGTCAGCCTCGCGGCCAAGAAGAATATGATGTAGATTCGGCCATGGCACCAAGACCACGGAATACGAATACGATGAGATGGGGGAAGTTCCGGAATCGTTGATGGAAGAGGTCAGAGAATGCAAGAACCCGCTTGGACGAATGAGGATGTATTTGCAGATTGGCCAACGGATATCAGTAGAAGATTGGACCAATGTAGAGAAGAAAAGAGAAGAGAAAGAAGACAAGGAGGACGTCGTCGAGCCAAATGCCAAGAGTTGCCAAAATAGGTTTAGCTTGTTCCATTAAACCATCAACGCGCCACGACGCGTTTCACCTTCGCCCGCCGCTTCAAGAAGTGAGTGGACAACTGCGCAAGTCATCCAAGTTGTACTCGTATACATCCTCGGTATATCGCAATCATTACCTGATCTTGCTCCCAATGTCAAGGCTTTGAATCTATGGCGCCCACCCAGTTTGAACCGCAGCCTCTCACAACACCCCTCAACGACCAAGCCCTCAGGTCCCTCTCCGAGCTGCAACAACATCGAGACCGCGAAAAGAAAGCACGAGAACACCTGAAAAAGGCCGCAGAGTACCTGACCGACATTACGGGAGAACTCAACGACCGAGCATACCTCCGCAGGGTTAGGCACTCCAAAGAGAAAGCTCGCCGTAGAGCTGCCAAAGGCGCCGAAGACGGTGCAGAAGAGAACGAAGACCCCGCAGTGGCCGAGGCAGATGCAAGACACGACGACTTCCAACGCAAGGTCGAGGCTCTAACTAAGAGGATGGACTTGAGCATCCGTGGTGTCATCGACGACATGGCCTGCCTGGCCGAGTATCCTGCAACTCTAAAGGCAGTGGTCGAGAAGGCACAGGAGACCATGGAGCAGCAGCGCAGTGGCTTCCACGTACAAAATCCGCCGAGAAGAACCAGGCAGAGTAGGAGGGTGGTCGATGCTGACGAGACTGGAGACGTGGATCAGGACGACGAAGCGGAGGCGAATGAGGAGGAGGGTGACACAGAGGCTGGATCATCGTCCCACCAGACAACGATGCTGCCGACTATCCACCCAGCCGACACACCACATGTCCATCTATCCACAGCACTGACCCAACAAGTGCGGACGTGGACATCCAAGACGCTGACAGAGAGATACGCGCACAACAACGACTACAGGGGCTGGTACCGAGTTCTCTACGACGCCAAAAACCCTGGAGAATCCGCACCTCCTATGCCTGACGAAAGCCTGTGGTTCGCCGCTGAAGAGGGACGGATGAGTTTCTCGTCCAGTCAACGTCGTCGCCACCGTCCCCTGCGAGAAGGCTCCCAAGCCGCGGCCACTAGCATGACAGAAAATGGCTCCAGGTCCGGGTCCGACGACGAAGTCGAGATTGCCGCCGAAAAGACCCGGCTCAAATGCCCCATCACACTGCTCCCCTACGTCGACCCGGTCACATCCAAGAACTGCAACCACAGCTACGAGCGAACCGCCATCCTGTCGATGCTGAGCACCTCGAGCAGCCACGCGCCCTGGACGCCGACCCAACTGCAGGAGCTGAGCCAGCTGAGTGACAGACAGCGGGCCCGGCGCGAACGCGAGATACGCGTCAAGCAGGTCAAGTGTCCCGAGTGTAACGTGCTGCTCGTGGAGGAAGACCTGATGGAGAACCCGGCGCTGAAGCGCCGCGTCGCGAGACTCCTCGCCCAGGAGAGGCGGGACAACATCGCCACGAGCGACGTGGACGGCGATAGTAGCGGCGATGACGACGATGACAACGACAACGATAACCGCCATCGCCATCATAACGACATGGACGTTAGAGGCACGCAGCGACGGCCCGTCGGTCTCGGCTCGAGCAGTCCGGTGCCTCCACGCTCGATCGCGCGCAAGACCACCGAGCCGATCAAAGGGGAGCGACTGTCGGGCGTGAGCGTGATCCCGCAGACGCAGCTGGGGGAGGATGATGATGATGGCGGCGGCAGTAGAACGCCCAAGAACAGCCAATCTCCGGCACCTGCCCGGGCCCCGACCAGGCCGGCTCATCGAGGCCGCGGGAGGGGGCGGAACAGGCAAATCATGGACGTGGACGATGATGATGAGTAGTAGTGAGGAGTGACGAGTGGTGAATCCGTCCGCTACATGTACGGTCTGCTTCAAGACAATCGGATTAGAATCAAGGCATAACAGATAAAACACACATTACGAACAAAATCCTGCTTCCAGACCAAACGATTCGCGCTGGCGAGTTTTACAATCAACGTCTACGACAGCTAAGCACCCAAGTACCAGATACCCAAGTACAATGCAAAATATTACGTTGCCTACTGGATACGTGTTAACTCGCACGTAGTAATACTCTATACCCAACCGTGAGGCACGGGAGACAGGAACACGGGACACGGGACACGGGACAAGTTCAATATGCCAGACCAATAAATGAATTTTTCTATCAGACACGAGGCCGAGGGAGGGAGGGAGAGAGGGTATCATCTATTTGACCCCTGGTCACTCATCCTCTGAATCGTAGTAATCGTCATCGGGGAGCAGGCTCCGGTATCGTCGACTGGCGAGGTCCTCTTCCAGCCCTCCTTCGCTCTCGGGATCAATGTAGCCTGTCGGTAAATGTCAGCCGAAATCCTCTTGTCCAAACGCATTGTGGGAGAGACTTACCGTCACCGCCGAAGAAACTCAACGCCACGGGTAAAAACACCAGCGCGTGGCTGCTCGCGAGAATCACAAGCGCCAGCCAAATGCGAAAGTAATACACCTCAAAGATCTTACTCCTGGTGAATGCCAGCACAACCACGCCCACAAACTTTGTGATGGTGATGCCGCTGAAGACGCTCCCGCCCACATTCACCAATGCTGTCCACGCCCGAATGTCCCTGGCTCGGAACTTGTGCCTTGCTCGCTCCATGATCGACTTGCTGGGGAACATGAACGCCCGGGCAATGTGTGCACAAAACTCGACACCAATGCCCACGGAAATAACCAAGTTCACAAGCGACACGGCATTGAGGGAGACACCAGCCACCGCCATGACACCGATGATATCCACCACGATCATGACGACCGTCCCCGCCACAATGATTCCCGTCAGTAGCGAGCCCAGCAACAATGAAGAAATGACAAAAATGATCGCAACAGCCACACAGAGAAGTGTCGCAGTCAGGCGAACAATGCTGCTATACTGATCGAAGAAAATATAGTGTTTGCTGTAAGGGAACACGTCGATATTGTGGCGTGCGGAAATATCATCTGATATCCGCCTGGCTGCGGCATAGGAATTGATAAAATCGGCTTGGCCTTGCAGAGGTGTGTGGAATGTTCGGAAATGACTTGCCGGGATGTCGACATGATCCTTGTCGATGACCACGGCGTTCGAGTAAGCGGCCTGTCCTCCGTTGGGACATTCCTCATCGGTTGGAGCGTGAACCCACTTCTTAGCATAATAGACAAACTCATCCCCTTCAGGCATGCCTGAGAGGGTGACATTCCAGTCATCTTCGCCGAAGCAGGTGTCGCCGTTTTCATCCTTGCAACAATCCGAAATTGGGTTGAGCCAGTAGAAAAAGTCATCGATCCAGCTGGCGGTGGCAGAGTTGATATAGCTGACATTCGGACGCTTCGACTCTTGCTCTAGAATATACGCCAGCGAATACTCGTCGCAAGTGGTGAATCTGCCGCAGAGTTCCTGCTGGTGCTCCCTCGCCGTCACGTTGAGATGTCGGGTGACAAAATATACCGGTGGTCCAGATCCAAAATAGTCATAAAGGTCGTTGAAATACTGGATCATGTAGGAATCCTCAGGGAGGGCGATGCGCTGATCGAGTCCAAGTTGCACTCTCGGTATGAGTGCAACCCCGGCGGCGAAGAGGGTTACAAAAAAGGTAACAACCAACGTCTTGACCTTTTTGTCCAACAGACCTGGTGCATAGACTTTGCGGATGAACCGTTGCAGCCAGCCTTCCTCGTCACTGCCAAAGAAATGGCCACCAGGCATGCCCGTTGAATTGGCTCCCCGAACTGTGACACAAGGAAAACAGTCTGACCGGAGACTCTCGACTCTTCTTTGATTAAGCGCTAAGACAGAAACAAACATGGTGACCTGCAACAGCGCATTGATGAATACAGCACCTGCGGCGTATGCCGCGAAGTTCTTGACTGCGGGCATTCCCACAAATGCCCCCATCGCGAAGGCAATCGTCTCGGTGGAAGCCGACAGGAGAATGCTGGGTCCCATTCTGCCCAGGGCTTTTGCAACACGCACATCAATCTCTTCGTCTGGGTGGCTGACATTGACACGTTCGAACTCGTGGACAATCAAGAAGATGTTGTCCACGCCAACAGCGAGAACCAAGAATGGAATGACTTCGGCAATGATAAGCGTGACTTTAACCCCTGCCGCAGAAAAGAGGCCGACCGATCCAGAGACTGACATCAGTACGATCAGGATGCCGGCAACACCCAGAGTGAATTTAGATTGAACAAACGCATTGGCGGGGTTACTAAGAAGCGACCTCAGGGACAGCGTTGTCGAGCCCAGAGAAAGGGAGGCGTAAATGAACATGACAACATAGCTGATGGCGACAATTTTGGCATCGGTGTTGGTCGACTTGTTGAGCTCCTCCTCGAGACTGATCTCGGTGTTGAAGGAGAGGCGCAGGCCGCGTGCTTTGGCTGATTCTTGGTAAATGAGCAAGTCATGCTTGAGAGCTCGCTCCCATTCCTCAGCCCTAGCCTCCGCCTCGGTACCGGGCTGATCATTATTGACCACCCATGTCGTGATCAGTGCCTTTGCTTCGGCGACATCGTCAATACTTGCGTAACCACCAAGAACTCGTCCCGGCTGGAGAGGGTCCATGAATTCGGGGAGGCACATCTGGTCACCGGGATGGGCTGCACAATGCTCGATTTGTGCTTTCCAGTCATCCATCAAGCCAGCGCCGAACCATCCGCTCACAGATTGGACCACACAGGCAGAACCCGTGGGCTTGAAACACACGTCGTCCAGTTGGATCCCCTGCTCAGGGGACATCATGCGTGAAATGCGCTGTTCAACGTCGAACCACCAGTCGAGCGTGTCGTAGCTCAAGACGGTGCTGTCTGGGGACGAATCATTGACGAGAAAAGCTTGCTCTGTCCTGTAGAATGGGCCGAAGTTCTCGTCGAAGAAGGCTTTCTCTTGCGCTGCATCCGAGCTCGGGCTGACCCACAAACGGACTGGATCCCTCTCGACCTCGAATCTGAGCCATCCAAGACTGAGCAGTCCAATCACGACAATGTTTGTCCCAATGGTCAAGGCTGGGTAGCGGGCGCAGAATCCGCCCAGTGCATGGAACGCCTGGTCCAAGATCTGATTGAGGTAATAGTTTCTCTGTGGCCGGTCAAGAATGCCCGCATTGTTGACCAGCTCGCCCTCGTCCTCGTCGTCGCTCGGAGCGGAATCCTGCAGCAGCTGAAGCCTCTCGCTCTTCCACTTCTTATGTCGTTGATACGCCACATGTCCGGAAATAGCCACAACAAGGAGTAGCAGGCCGATCGAGTAGATGATGATGACGGCGAAAGAGAGACACGGAAGCTTTCCGACATGACAGTAATTAACTGAACTGACCGGCTCTAGAGTTGGGCAAACCTCTGGGCAGTCGACGCAGCTGCAGCGAAACTTGGGATCGGTGTCGTTGCAGGCATAGACACGAGGGTCAGAGGCCTCCATACCCTGGTTGTTTCCAGCCCGGGGCTCCTCGGGGAAGTTGATCTGGAACGGGCTGCCCAGTAACTTCTTGTCACCCAGGAACTTGAGAAACTCGGTATAGTTGGTTGCGCCACCTCCGATGAAACTCATAGCCTTGCCACCACTCGCGCCATTCTTGACCTCCTTACAGCTGTCATAGAAGCCACTCTGGTAGTCTTTTGACCATATATTATCCAGCTCGGTGACCACATCCTTGCCATTAGAAGCTTTGCCGATATCGGTGACGTTGACGAACAACGATTGATCAGGAGAGCAGGTAAAGGTGCAGAATATGTTGAAGAAATTCTCCTTGCACGCAGGACACGACGCGATGATTCGTTCAGCCAGTTTCAGGTTCTTTTGCAGGGCATCCACTTGCTCCTCGTTGCAACAGACGTCGGTGTCTTGCCATTTCGCCCCGCATAGATTGACCAGCTTTTCGCGCACCACGTCCGAGGGCGACTCGGCCTTTCCATTGTCCGGACAGGGTAGATCAGAGCCGAAGAAGCCCTGTTTTCCACAGTGGCCACGGATGGCGCATCGACCGGCTTCGTGAAGGGGCGTCGGAGCAGAGCAGAGTGCAAGCGGGATAGAGGCGGAGGCAGCAAGCGCTGCTAGGGCGGGAGAAAAGAGGCGCATCGGGTTTGCTTGCTCTAGGAGGATTGAGGGAGAGAATCGAGGACTCGAAGGGTGTTTGTCGATTGAAATTGTGGCTGGGAGTCGCCGGCTATGTCATCCTGTAGAGGGGGTCGAGCGTGGAAGCTTGGACAAAGGTACGAGGACGACTCAGATGGACCTCAGATGTGATTTAGGCCAAAGCAGACAGAAGGATCACCGAAAGACCGGAGAGGATGTAGAGCACCAGTGCAGGTACCTAGTAAATCTGTAGAGAAGATACAAGTCGTTTTGTTTTGCAAGAGGCCAAAGCAGGTAAAGGGCATCCGCATCCTGACACACAGACTGAATGACTGACACCCACTCACTTTTCTCGCAGGCTGCGATGACGAGCCAATTCCGCTCCTCCCACGTCACCACTTTTTGGTCTCTCACAATCCACCACGGACCCGACTCGCCGAGTGCAAGTATAAGCACTACGAGGTACGAGAATATCTGCAACAAGTAATTACCTCGGATTCCTTACACCCTCGGTGTGTCCTTTCTAGCCAGCGAATTGCATTGCCTTACTTCCCACCCTGTGCTACTCACCCTGCGCACCTTGTTAACCATGAGCCACCCAGAGGCCGGCATTGACTCCCGACGCCTAGAACCCGTTGAGCCATCAGGGACGATCCTCTAAAGCTTGCCAGGCATAGCCTCAGGTACCAGGAACAGTGCTTTGTACGAGTAGCTGCAGGACATTTGGGATGTGGCCCACACGGCCATACACAATAGAAAGAATAGAGCGCAACAAACACAATGGATTGGCACTGGGTATCTGTGCAAACACCAGCTCCTCTTCGAACTCACTCCTCTCGCACACTCCGCAACTCCTCAATTTCCTGTTCTCTTTTTGGGTTTCTAGCAAGGCTAAAATACATATGTTAGAAGGGAAAAGAAGCGCTCAAAATCCCCGGAAGCCCCCCTATCCTTCCCAGGTATCAAGTGCCAACCGGAGCCTCAGCCCTCAAAGAATTGATCGGTTCAAACTCCAGCTCAAGCAGTTCCCTCAACATCACATCCTTTGGCGCCTAGCCCATAATGCACATTTGTTCTTTCCCTGTCGCTGGAAAAAGGGCTCCATGGTGCAGAATCTCTTTCACATGCCGGAAAGAAAAATGTCACCGGCTGCTCTGCGAAGTCACAATTCCTTTTCAGCTCTCACCTGCAGTAGCGGCTGGCTTGACGTCGCTGGGCTTCGAATCTGCGGGCTTGCCGTCGGACGCTCCATCTGTAGTCTTCTGGTAAGTGCCTCGTCCACCACCTCGACCGCCACGGCCACCTCGATCATCTCCCCTGCCGCGCCCACGTCCGCGGAATCCACCTCGCCCTCGGCCGCCTTCGCTGTCACTTGCCCCTCCGCTCTGATATCCTCCACGCGTGGGAGTATTGGCCGACCCAGCCGCGCCCCGATTACTGGGTTGCCATGTCCCAACACCGCCCTGGCTGTGATTGTCGCGTTGATGAAGACCTGGCACTCGATCCGTGCGCTCTTCAAACCACGTAAACTTTGGTACCTTGCCGGAAGAGTTCTTGTGGTTTTGCGCCTCGCCTTGCACTCTGGTCAAAGCGGCCTCGGCAATCTCGTGAGTCTCGAACTGCACCTTCCAGTTGGGGAATTTGCCCATTCGGCTAATGGCTCTGATCTTTTCGCGGTCCTCATCACCAAAACAGTCTCGGATATGTTGTTCACTGTCGGCCTGAGACACATAAAGGGCAGTTGGTGGTCTGCGCTCGGAAGGAGGTGTTGCAGCTTTGGCTTTGGCGGCCTCGCCTTCACCGGTCTTCTCTCCACTCGTACCGTTGGTGGCTGCGATTGTAGTTGTTGGAACCCCAGAGGATGAGGGTTGGGGGGTCAATGGCTTGGCCTGGGACACAGGCGGTGCCGGAGACCCTACTACAGGGGGAGTTCCTGTTTTGGCGGTAGGAGTTGGTGTGGGTTGGGGGGTTTGACCGGGTCTGGTCTGTTGCTGATGAGGTGGCGCTTGTTGCTGTAGAGGCTTTTGTTGTTGTGGGAAAGGCTGTGTCGGCGCAGAGAAGGCAGGAGTGCGGTTCTGATTCGGACCGGTCGAGGCAGGGACAGGAGGCATGGAACCCGAGGCCACAGACGCTGGACCTGTCGGCGGTTGTTGAGGAGCCGTTGGAGGCCCTGTGGGTTTTCCTCGATGAGCAAAGTTGAAGCCTTGCGCCCGCATCTCTGTCCCAATACGACCTCCTTCGATTTCCAAGACGAGATACCCGAATGCGGCGTCCGCGAGATTGAAGTTCCACATGTTCTTGAAGGCACTTTCGTCCACCTGGCCTGCCCCAGGTCCGCCTCCCACAGGTCCGCCAAAAGGATTGCCCCCATTCGCAGTGCTGGGCATCTTCTCTACAATTTCCAAGGCACTGTGGAGAAGCGCTTTGTGATTGGTATTGTTCTCGATCGCCTGCTCCACGTCCATCTTGACCGTTTCCCACACGTCCTGGAAGGATGCTTTGGACGCTGCCAACTTTCCGCGATAATGATCCAGAGATGGGTTAACGGAGAATTCGTTGTACGAGCTGCCATATCGGAAATGTAGACCCGCCGAAATGGAAAAATCGGCCTTGAGAGTGACAGAGAGTTGGTTCAGAATGCCGTCTCTGGCAGGGGACGCGTGTGTCAGAAAGATGCGCGTTTCTGAGGGATCGTACACGCGATTTGCGGTGTCGATTAGAGCGCCAATTTGAAGCAGCGTCGTCCACATGGTCCCTTGTCCGCCTGCAATGTAGGTCTTGCCTTCTCCATTGTCAAATAGCTTGTGAATAACGACCGCGCCACCGAGTCCGAGGAGTCTCAATTTTACACCGCCAATATCAAGTAATCTTGAATTAACTTCGTCGATAATGTGCAGGTTGTCCACCTTATACTCGCCTGACCGAAAACGTTCCAGCACTCTCACATCTTCACAAGCTCCCCATACCGTATAGACTGGTACGTCCAGGGTGATTTGCTTGTTGAGTAGAAGTGGTAATTCTGAAAGGGGTAGTTGGTCGGGTGTGAACATTTGCTTGATCGGCCGCTGAGGTTGAGGCTGGGCGATTTGGCGCTTCACATTTTCGCTAAGGAGGGGAGAATATTGCGCGACATGTTTCAGTGTCCTAAATTGTGGTGTAAGCCATCGTGTACCAAATCCCAGGACTTGGAGTATATCCTACTTTTCGGCTATTCTCTCCAGCGAGGTGTTGTCATAGAACCCGAAGTCACCGGTGTGTAAAATGTAATCGGCCTTCGCGGTCTTTGCCAGTTCATTCAGAGATCTGAGGTTTCCTAGAGTTCCTGGAGTCAGGCCTGTTTTAAGGCTGTATGAAACACCGCAAACTGACCTCTGACATCTGCAATACAAAGAACTCGAATGGGCCCGGACTGAATGATGCGGCCGTTGTTTGGCAACAGCGCCTGAGCCCCAGGAGTCGGCCCTGTGGTCGTACCGTTCGGCAGGTATCCTGGATTCGGGAACTGAGGACGTGGCTGTTGACGGAGGTGAATCAGTGGAAGGGCTATGGGGGTCATGGTTCGGGGCGCCATGGTCGCGCAAGAAGAGAGGGAAAGAAGGACGTGAAGTTCTTCTTTTGATCGGAGAAATGAGGAGGACTTACTGAAGCCATGAGTGAATGGCGAGCTAGAGGCTGCGCGACACAGTTGTGATTTCCACGTAAGGCCGCAGGCGAGTGAAGCGTGCGGCGAGTTGAGAGGTTTGGGGAACGGGGGTCAGAATTAGTATTAGAAATTTGTCTCTAAGAGGTTTGACGAGATCAGGCGCGTTCAACTCAGAGACGCTGAGGGAGAAGATGACAAGAACAATGGTCGAAAGGCGATGGAGAAGATACAAAGACTCGACTGTTCAGACACTTCAGGTCGTCGGGACAAATTCATGGACGAAACCCCAGGAAAGCAAAATACAAGCGGCAAGAGCTGCTCTTGCCTGTCTTGGCCTAGCCTCTTGGCGCTCTGACCCCTTTACTTTGTGTATCAGATTCAACGCTACCAGACTACGAAGCATTTCAGGAAGCCAAGGACACCAGCCTTTGTATCAGAGCTAGGTGACATTTTGTTGTTGTTTCTGCTGCTACATCTTCCGCGTGGCTGGTGCGGAAGGCCTTGTGAATGAAGGGTCCCCGCCAACATCACAATAAGTTGACGGGCAGACGTTGTTACATGTAAATGCGTCAAACCTTTGCCTCAACAACCTCAACTCCAGATCGCATCATCTCCTAGATAGCTTCAAACAACACATGCAAGCCAGGTATACCCCAGAGTCGTCCATTTTTTGATGATAAAATATACCCTCCTCATGCAGCCCGTCCGTAATAAAGGCCGACCATCATCCCTGAGCACATCTCGAACGTCTCCGTCAAGGGTCTTGACTTTGTGTCTAGACAGCGCCCAAGATCTCGTCGACATCCTTCTTGTAGACAACGGCGCCACCTTCGGAGCACTTGGCCTTTGATCGAAGCTCACTACACAGGTTATCAATATCAATTTCGCCATTTCGGAATTTCTCCATTGACTGCAGTCGATCCCTGTGATTGAAGTCAGCACCTGTGGCTTAATTCTAGGTGGGAGGGTCACAAACCAAATCTTGTTGCAGGTCATAGGTTTCTCATTATCGGGAACAACTTCCTCGTTGCCATTCTTGGCTTCTTCAACTTGTTTTAGGAGGTCCAACTTTGACGCGGGGTCTGGCGCCACGTCGTTATAGTTATGAAGAGGGCTGCCTAGATCCGGGAGCGGATAGGCATCATTGAAGAATGCCCCAAAGTCTTGCGACAGGATATTGTCCTGCGTCTCGCGATAATCGCCGAATAATATAGGGTCAAAGGTATTGTTGTTCTGTTGAGCGAGCCAGTTGATACCGTTGACATCGAAGCCAGGGTCATTAACATAGCCTAACGGATCCTCGTTAGACATTTTCAAAATTGGCGGTATCGGATCCTCCGCACAGCCACAGGCCAGCTGGAGTTGATCGCGGAGATAGTCCTTACCACCAAAAGGAACTTGATGTTCTTCGCTGATAGGGTTGAGATTGTACTCAGTAAGCTTGTTTGCAGGAGAGTTCAAGCTTGGTTCCGGAGAAGTGCCAATTGATGATATAGCATTCTGCGACTCGGTACATGAACTGGGGGAGTCGGAGTTGGAAGTACTGGAGTTTGAATACTGCCCGGGCAAGTTACTCAAGACTCCATTGTCAAGACTGCCGCGATTGCTCTGACTCGCGCCGTTGAAGGCAGAGACAGCGGATTTGGGGAAGTAACCTCCCAGACTAGCGTGGCGACTGGCTTCCAGGATGGATGGACTAAACAATCCAGACAAGCTGTCAACACTTCCATTCTGCTCATGTTGTTGGCTCTGAGGCTGGGGAGAGGCGGTAAAGGTGTTGCCGATGGGCGACTGGCTCATGGACCCGTATCTTGTCGCTTGGTTCTGCGAAGCTGACGTGGAACGACGACTGGCAGGATTTTGAGCGCCAGGCGTGGTACTTGGGGTTGGAACCGACGGAGACCTGCCATTGCTGGAAGCTTGTTGCCTCTGCGAGTTGGAACTGCCAAACAACCTTGTCGCAGGCATCGGAGGAAGGTCACCGAATTTGGGAAATTCAAATTGGAAGTCGTTGCCACTGGTGCTGCGATTTTGGCTAGTTGTAACCGGTTGTGATCTATTCAGACCATTACTGCTGATCCAAGAGAGTCGCTTGCGGTATTCTTTCAACTCGACTTGCAAGCGCTCCACCTGGGCGCGAAGAAGGCCGTTTTCATGGTTGGCCGACTCCGAGGCTTTTTCTAGATCCTCCACTTTAGTTTCTAGGTCCTTGAGATGCTTTTCTTTGCGCTCCCTGAAGGCTCGTTGCGCGGCGCGGTTCTGGGCCTTGCGTTTTGAGGTAGGCTCCGAAGTCAATGGCTTCCTTCCGGGCTTTTTGGCAGTCTTGTCTTCGCCTTCTCTTCTCTTACCGCCGCCTTCATCGTCGTCCTCTTTTCCGTCGACACTCTTGCGCTTATCGTGGAGGTCGGTGGACGCCGGCTCTCCGGGTATCTCGCCGATCATGCGACTATTCTCGTCAAAGTCAAATGATTCATCGCCAAAGTCGGCGTCAGGATCGAAGTCCAGGAATGGGCTGTCATCACTGAACTCGAGGTTTCCGGAGCCTGGAGCACTGGACATGTTTGGAGTGAAGTTGAAATTCTGTGGAGTGTTCTTTTGAGTATTCGACGTCGATTGATTTGGTGAAGTATCGGTTTTCAGGGCCGCCAGGAGAATCTCTTGTTGTTCCGAAGACAGGTAAAGACCTTCTATAGACTGTCGCGACATGAATTTGGTGGAAATCGATGATTGCTTGGGAGCACGATTTGTCCCGGTCCGCGAACACCAGATCAAGGTCGTGGGACAAGAAGGGCAGAAAGTTCAATTGCAGAATGCACGAGACAGTGCCCCCCTCTACTGCGTCGATAGGCAGTATCAAGAGGCGGCTTTGAGGTCGCAGGTTGGATACGAAAGGTGTGGAGGAAGGAGTAGAATGAACGAAGGGATGAAAGTAGAGTGGGATGAAGGGAGGGTCAAGTTTGGGGGGCACGAATAATAGGCGGGGCGATCACCGCACAAGGGCGAGCGGCTCCCAAAGAAAAGTATGGGCGATTCTAACTCGTCAGAAAACCCTCAATGATGGCAGCGGCGGATATTGGTATGAGAAGGCTCTGAGGACCTGGAAACGGACAAATGAGATGGAAGGGATGTGGAAAAGAAAGGGAATTGAGAGTTGCGATGAGATCAATCGGAGTGGAGGGTGGTAGAAGAGAGGAGTTTGTGTGGATGGTACGAGTTAAGGGCGCAGACCCTGAAGTGTCAGTTCGATAATGAGCAAAGAACCTCGCCAAGGGTAAGGACACCGCCTATGGGGGTACCGCCTTCAATGCCCCGTTAGTGATGCTCTTTACCCGGAAGCCCCCAAACCGCTAAATGATTCCTGCTAACTCCCTCTGGACGGAGTAGACTGCCTAACTAGAGCCCTGTCCTGTTCAGGGGGAGGGGTCCTGCATGCCTGGACCTTGCCTAGGGATCACCTAGGGACTGCCTACAAAGTACAGGTATATCAAGTGCCGCCATTGACTTGCGGTTTCCGGGTACATATTCCCGTCTTGGATTATTGCCTCTTTGCCTCTTCACAATAGCCTTGTGGTCCATGCCATCTTCTTTCCAATCTCTTGGTCGTGGATGGAGGAAAACCACTCGTTCAGCGAGCCAAGGTAAGATGTGGCGAATACTGGTCGGGAGATGCCAGCAGGAGTAGGCAAAGCAGACTGCGTGTGAGTGGCCCTCCAAGTTGATTTCTAAGCGGCAGTGAGTCGCGACCGATCCATGCCCATCCACGACGGTCCATCTCAATACCGATTCAACCCTGTCGGCGAATCAGCGGTGCTGGCTGTCTACGGCCACTCTACCATAAACAGCCTCCCAGCCCGTCATCCTGCCTTTCCACCAATTGTCGCCAGGGTTCCGAGCGCAAATTTACTTTTGTCCTGATACGAGCTCAATGGGTCCGGCGTGGTACCTTTTGGCTGTACGCAGCAGAGTCACACTTTGCTGTGCCTGTTTTTAAGTTCTCACTCCTGTCACCAGCTGTCCCTCTTCAAACCGACGTCATCTATCCCTGTCTATCCGTAATGTCCGCATGGTGTTACTTGAGGCTGTGGTAGGGCAGACAAGCTCTCGCGTGGGGTGACTTGTCGACTTGACGTTTTTCGGGTTCTCGACAAGTTTGACGATCACAACGTAGAAGAGCCGCGGCAGTGACTAAAAAAAGGGCAAAATTCTTGAGGGTCGGAAGGTGATGGAGCCACAGCTAAGAAAGAGGTTCGAGAAGCACCACCGAATGTTAGGTATCGGTAGGTTCAGTATTTCCGGCTGCGGAGGCGAAAAGCCTTGGCGAGCCGCAGGCCAACTGCCCTCATCTCTTGCACGTAATCCAAAGTGTAGGCAAGGCTTCGTAGGGAAACCATTTGCAACCATTCTCTCATATTGATTGTCTTTCTTTGGTGTACTTGTAAATCGGATCCACACAGATCTCGCATCTCTCTCTTGCCATCGTTCGAACTCGGTCGTCCACAAATCTGCAGTCATGAGCGCTGCCGAAGTCGCGGTCCTTGAGGGCGAAGTAAAGGAATATAAACTGCAACTGGAGACAGTCCAGCTGAGTCTGCAAAGTGACCCGGACAACAGCGAGTTGCAGAGTCTCAAACAAGAACTTGAAGAAGTCATATCCCTCACCGAATCAGCCATTGCAGAGCTAAAGCCTCCATCAGCACCCGCTCCGCCTGCGCAAACTGCCACCCCGCCAGGGAAGGAAAAATGGTCCAAAGAGAATCATCCTGCGTACCAGGCCGGTTATCGGAAGCCTGAGGTCGAGACGGAAGAAACGAGCAACCCCACAGCCTTTTCGGTCAACGACACGGTCTCGGCTAGATGGAAGTCCGGGGATGGAGGATTCTATCCAGCGCGCATCACCTCCATCACAGGTTCCTCTAGTGACCCGGTCTACATCGTAACATTCAAGAACTACGGCAATACAGAAACACTCAAAGCCAAGGACATCAAGCCGCTGACCAATGAAGCCAGGAAGCGCAAGGCTGATGGAATGTCAGGATCATCCACACCAGTGCCTCCGCCCTCGAATCCGAATGTCATCTCGGCCGCAGCCAGCGTCGACCCTGCTCTAGCGCAGCAAGCCCGCCGTGAACCAAGCAAAGTCAGCGACGGGCCCATTCGACCAGCGAAGATACCTCGCAAAGTCAAGGCCAACAAGGAACTCGAGGCGGGCAAATCGAAATGGCAAGATTTTGCGGCCAAGAGCAAGGCTGGAAAAACAACCAAGAAGGAAAGCATGTTCCGCACGGGCGAAAGTGTTAACGCTAGGGGTAGGTCTTGTTTTGTTGCATTAAAGAACGAGAATCCTACTGACTGTTGGCTAGTTGGCTTCACCGGCAGCGGTCACGAGATGCGCAAAGATCCTGCAAGAACGCGACACATCTACCAGCAGGGTGGTCAAGAAGACTGAAGACGATGCTGGGAGGCATTTTGAACCTGTGTTTCCCATCAGTACCTATCTTGCTTGTTTGCTTTGAGCGTTCATGGATTTTTATGAGGCAAACGCTGACGGGACGGCCAATTGCAGATTCAGCCACGACATGCATCGGCGATGTACAGAACGGAGCCGGGCGTAGATCTATAATGAGACAAGTATCTTCCTATCTACATCATGACAGTCTCTGACGTTTCGATTTATCCAGAGTGGTGGGTGAGAGAACGGCTGCAATGTCTGAAGCCACAGCCAACCCAGCCCAAGCGGGGATGGCCTGATCCAGTCAGTTGGTCTCTGGGATCTTGTCAGAGACTGTCCATCTTGCGTAGGTGATTTTGATTGACTACGCGAGCATTCGTGAACCTCACAAATGTCTCGCTGATCTGCTCTCGAGGCATTGTATTGCAGTCAGCCATCATGCGCTGCTGTTCTTACAAACGCCATTGGGAAGCGCCCTTCTCGATGCCGGTTCGGGTTCCAGATCCGACTGTGCTCGCCATATCATTGTGTCCGGTCCGCCTGAATCTGGCACACGCGTTTGTGTATCCGCGTTTTTGTATCAGCCATGCTGTTGTCCTGCGGATTAATCTCGTTTTCTGCGCTTAGAGCCTCGACGGACTGCGTGTGCGCGTACTATTTGTGATCCCCCACCTCCCGAGGTACATGGACTCAGGCAAGCACACGCAAGCAGGTACTTTGTATTCGGGGGAGGACTGCACCTCCTGTCAACTCGACTATCCGAGATGTATCGGTAGATGTTTCTGGGGGATGTTATGCAACCCCGTAGACGGAACCCAATGAAACGAAAACAGCGTCTCCATCGTTTCCCTCCTTTTTCTTTTTTATTTTTTTGTAGGTCGTGGGATCACAATCCGCCCTGAATCCTAAAGCTGCTGACCACCAACACCAGCATATTGATGATCCCCCACAACAGCGGCGTCCAGGTACTCATCCCAAAGTACCCGGCGTTGTAGACGGCGCCGAGGACCAAGCCGACCAAGCTGCCGGCGAGGAGGGCCTCGCTGGCCCCGATGACGATGTAGACGACGGGGACGAGCCAGACCCAGCCCAACGTCTCCGCGATGGGGTTCCGGTTGCCGCCGCCGCCGAGCAGGATGCGGTTCTTGGGGCTCAGGGCCCGTCCGGCCGGTGAGGCGAGGTACTTGCGCCGCTGGTCCGCCGAGGCGAGCTGCATGAGCACGGCCCAGGCGGCGACGCACCCGTGCGCGGCCACCACGGTGAGCAGCGTCCAGTACAGCGTGTACCGGTAGATGTCGGACAGGAAGTACAGGTACTGCGGCTCGCCCGGGTTGGCGTGGACGGGCCAGTACAGGGCTGGGAAGTCGGGGGTCACGTAGGAGAGGGGCACGCCGCTGCCGTAGGTGGTCATTTTTCTCGTCTTCGGGGAGATGCTGGAGGAGAAGTAGTGGTAGTTAAGGAATTGGCGGTGGTGGTTGAGGAGCACGGAGAAGTGATCACAAGGATCTCTCAATACTACCCCCTACGGCGTGAGGAACTCGTCGTGACGGACCGCATGTTTCAAGATGAAGCTGAAGTTGGCATTGGTATTGACACGAAAACGAACCTGCGACAAGTGACGCTTGATGAGAGGGAAACACATTCTACATACATGATTTGGCCTGGTGGTTTCGATCTCCAAGGCGGAATATCCCCTCCGAAGTTTATCCGAGGGCCTCAGAGCATGATTGGTCCACTCTAGTACTTGCCCTTCCCACGCTTCCCCGGGTTTTTGGTCTTACATACTCCACAATCTCAGCGTCACAGACAACAAACACCATACCGAAACAACAGGAGGGGAGAAAGAAATCGAGAATCGAGAGCAAGAGTATTTGATAAGATTAAAGACGGGTGATATACACTCCCAGGAAGCAGATGTACAATCCCGGCTGCTGCTGCTGCTCGAGGTAAGAAAGACCATGCCGTGTTTCCCAATGATTGACAAGTTAGCACTACTTTCAGTCTGGAGGTGAACAATAGCACGGACATGGTCCGCACGATGTGTCAAACAACCGGTGAATTATTTCCCCCATATATACATGCCACGACGTCAATTACCAACCAAGCTGGCCTACCTATACATCTGTAGGGGTCGACCCGATGAAAGGCGAATATTCTGCTGTCAAGGATCGACTCCAATTACTCTTCCAAGTGACATTGTCTAGTTGCCTTACACCAGCCCTCTTCTGAGCGTGCTGGTGCTGGCGTGTCGCAATAGCTGGTCGATCGACAGGAAATTCGGATCTGACCGACGGCTGGGATCGAGGTTGCGGAGGATGCATCTGGCATTCCTACCAGAGGGAGTCGTCCTCAACCGCATACACACGTCGCAGATTTGACCTCCAGGTATACGCCTTTTCGCATCTACGTCCTCGTCCAAAAGCGCCTTGATGGCCTTCACATTCATGTGGCGAGCTGCAAGGTGCAGCGGAGGCAGCGATCCGTCAGCTTCACCCGACACGAGCTCCTTATCGGCTCCTAATCTTATCAACTGGGAGATCCATTCTGGCCGGTTGCTGATGATGGCCTGGTGCAAGACAGTATTGCCTGCATGGTCCGTCAAGTTAATGGCTTGAGGGTTTTTTGCCACCTTGCACAGCGCCTCGAGGACTTGTTTTTGGCCATTTCTGACCGCTTCGTGCAGCGCCGGTTTGAATGTGCTGTCAAAGGGCGGCTGCGGTTTCCATGAGACGAGATTGGAGTGACTTTTGATTATTTCTTGAACGAATACCAGCTTTCCATCCTGGCTTGCCTTGGACAACACGGGAAAACCAGCCCACAGCGATGCCTGATTTTTATTGTCGTGCAGAAATGCGCACAACAGCTCCCGGGATGAAGCTTTTTTCAACGGGTCCATGTCCATAACATATTGGAGCGGATATTTGCCGTCGTGATCGTTTACGTCCCTCTTACATCCACGACCGAGCAAAACTCTGACCAAAGCTGGATCTTCGCCTATGACAGCATGGTGCAGCGGCGTTTGTCCCTTTCTGTTGTCAAGGCAGTCGATATTGGAGTCCCCCGCCAGCAACGCTTCAACACTGGCAACGTCCTTTACCGAAACGGCGCAATGAAGGGCAGTTTGCCCTTCAATATCAAAGTATTCAGTCTTGGCGCCTACGTCGACCAGCTTCTGTATCATCTCCGCATCCCCAGCGAGGGCGGAATTATGGAGTGGTGTGCGACCCTTTCTGTCGGTGGCGTTAATGTCGGCTTTGTGGTTCAGCAAGAGTTCAACCACTTCACATTGTTTCTTTCTCACTTCCAAATCACGGGGTTTCTCCTTCACCGCCAATGACAGAGGAGCATCTCCCTCCTCGTTCCTTGCGTTGATCAGAGCCGGAGCTGTGTCAACGAGGTAACTTGCGACTTTGATGGACCCATTCCGGGCGGCGCAGTGTAGCGGCGTATCATGAGGGTACTCTTTGTTGGTCCCCGCAATCTCTGCGGGCTTTTTATCAACAAGAAAGTCGACAATACCCACTTTATCCCTTGAGATGGCGATGTAAAACAGGGGATTCCCAGCTTGATCCACCACATCGCGATTGGCTCCTCGGTTGAGCAACAACTTGACCGTATTCAGGCGACCGTTATAGACCGCCAGCATCAGAGGAGTGAATCCTTTGACATAACTTCTACCTGCGCCCTGTCTCTGTGTTTCGATATCGGCATTATGCGGTGCATTCAGGAGGTGCTTAACCACCTCGTCCATCCCCCACTTCGCAGCGCTTAGAAGTGCTGTTTCCCCAAGGTCGTTTCGAGCATTGATTTCTGCACCGTTCTCAATGAGGAGCTCCACGATGTCTGATTTTCCCTTTTTGGCAGCATAGCACAGTGGACGATCCTTGGGGTACTTGCGGTCCTTGGGATCCTCGGGCTCCTTGGTAATCTCGGTGTTGGGGTCAGGCGATTCTTGATTGGGATCAAACCCCAGTTCAAGCAGAAGGCGGACCATCTCGAGGGAGTCCCTGTCGTCTTTGATGTCTATGGCCTTCAGCAGCCATAATGCCCGATTGCCTTTTAGAGCCTTGTCCTGTAGGATTCCAAGTCTCTTGAGCGCCTTGCAAACATTGCCACGTCCTTCTTCGCCTCCTCTGTGGCCGGTATGATCTCCATGTGACTGTCTCGAGGGATTCGGGTGGGAGCCAGTGTGGGTGGACTTTGGAGGAGGCTGTGCTGGTGTGCTCTTGGCAGGAGACCTTTTCCCCTCTGTTTGGTCTTTTTCAGGTGCTTGAGCTTTTGGTCGTGTTAGTGTGCTCTGGGCTGGAGACCTTTTCCCCTCTGTTTGCTCTTTTTCAGGCACGTGAGCTTGCGTTTGTGCAGTGGATGATAATTCTTTCGTTGTGGCTTGCTTTATATTCTCGTTGACCATCTGCTTTAGTAGTGTAGCCCGTTTGTTCGTCGTATCGATACTTTCTAGGAATTCTAACGGGCGCGGACCGTCCTGGGCTCTTCTTATCGCTTAGTCCTGGATTCAACACCAGAGAGCATCTTTTTACAAAACAGCACTTACGGGCCTAAGATGCAAACAAGCTTATCCAAATTCTTGTGGTAGATTTCTATCAGGGTGTGGCATTCATCCCAAAGGTCAGGCGGGTCAGGAAATTTCCTGGTGGCGAGAAGATTTAAATTGTAGATGGTGCTGGCTAGGACCTGCGCACATCCCTCTAGGATAGCCCTGAAGCAGCGGTCTTCATGGCTTGCTTCTCGGAATGGGTGGTGTTGGCGATCTGGGCTGAGGAGGAGGCGTTGTAAGTCCCTCAGACTCTTCTCAATGCCCACGAGCGGAGGCCTTATTTGGGATGTGGAAAGGGGAGGGCCGGTGCGAGGTTTGGCGACACGGTCCATAAGACCCTTCGCCTTTTCGCAATCTTGGAAGAGAGGATCCATCCGTCTGACTTCTCGAAGGGCATTTGTTGGCGCCATAGTGGAATATGGGCCTGCAAGCTGGTGCTCGGAAGAGTCTCATCCAACAAACACACAGCAACTTCGCCGGGTGTTATATGCTGTCAAGCACGAACTTGCGCCCGAGTATACCTGGAGTCATCCGCATGCTACGGGGACAATCAGTGACGTGGCAATGCATGCATATGCATACAGATGGACCGAATAGGCTGCTCTAGAAGCAGGTTGATGCGAACTGTGCGGGTCTTCCTTGATATGAATGGGGGGACTCTTCTTAATTAGCTGCATTTCAGTCGGGCGTCGAGCACTCCATGTGCGGTCTAGACAATGGCCGCAATTGCCGGATGCCCGGCAAGGTGTTTGTTTGGGCGCACAGAGCCTCATTGGGACCACCAGGGCTATCATTGGGTGTGTCGGATGTGGTATCGTCATTTGTGTAACATCAGGGAGAGACAGGCTCTGCAGCTAAGATAGGCAACGCGAGATAGAGCCATAGCAGACTCTTCGTCACAGAGGAGGGCGGGGGTCTGGGCCACATGACATATCATCGGAAGATTGAAGTTTGGAGGTGGAAAGTGAAAGATCGAAGGCGGAAGGTGGAAAGAAGGAAGGAGCAAGGGATGATGAGGCTGCCTGCCACGCTGCCCAAGAAACCCGCAGTGGAACCTCGGAGAAACAACCCCCGAAGATTCTCAGCCTTACCGACTCTCCCATGGGTCTCACCTTTGTCGATCCCTTGCTTTCCACTCGAATAACAGCTACATCTTCCCGGCTCTCATGGCAGAGTGTAGCCTCCGTCAATAAGGACATCACTTCCAGTCTGGAAGCTTGAGGCATCACTCGCCAGGTACAAGTAGAGACCCTTGAGTTCCCGGACATGACCCTGGCGACCCAGCACTGCCATGCGATGGCCCTCATTCTCACATAGCGCGGAGGCCCCCATCTTTGTCTGGAAGAATCCAGGACTCACAACGTTGACGCGCGCAAAGTCCCTCCACTCTCTCGCGAGACTCTTGCCGAGATGGGTGACGGCTGCCTTGGTCGCGTTGTACACAGGCTGATCGACAGGTACGTTGACTATGTGGGCCGACATGCTGGACGTGATGATCAGATTCCCTCGACCTTGTTGTTTGAAGACCTCGCCCGCGTACTTGGCACAGAAGAAAACGCCGTCCACGTTCACTGACATCTGCTTTCGATACTCGTCAACTGTCTGCTCAAGAATCGGTTTTGAGATGGCCATCCCGGCGTTGGCGACGAACACATCCAAACGGCCAAAGTCTTTCACCACCTCGTCCACCGCCTGTTGGACCCGCGACGGCTCTGAAACATCGACCTGGTACGCTCTGACCTTGATGCCATGTTGAGACGCCAATTGTTGCCCCTTGGATTTGGCGGCGTCGTTCGTGTTGTACCAGAGTGCGAGATTGGCGCCAGCTTCTGCCATGGCTTCGGCGACCGCAAAACCAATGCCGTCCGACGCACCGGTGATGCACACCAACCGACCTTTCATGGAGAGTTGCTCAAAAACATTGTTGGGTGTGGCCGGGGTGGGCTTGGGGGGCCGAGGAGTCGCGCATTCTTCTATTGTCATGGACATACTGGGCGGGGTTGAGAATTTGGGAATGAGATGAAGCCAGGATTCGAAGATTCCGCACGAGTGAAAGATGGCAAAAGAGACAGGGAGGAGATGGCCAGAGGCGTCGGTAGATGTGGGCTTCGCTGACCAGGATTAGTGGTTGTTTCTCGGGGCAATGCCGTCCGAATTTGGATCGACAGGGTCACTTCGGATATTGCTTTGGACGACTCGAGTGCTTTAGTATCGATTGTTCGGCAGACCAGAGAAGAGTGATGAGCAGTGAGTGTCCTTGTTCGTCTCGTCCATCTTGTGGTTGATCTGTTCCTCCTGGCTGGCAGAAGCTCTATAGACAGAGACAGTATCTGCCTAGAGACCAAGGAACTATACTGTTTGTCAATCAGTGTATGGTATACATAAGCGGCAAACTCCTGCTAAGATGGATATGGCTACCTCGAGCTGCCTGGATACCCATGTAGCATTGAGTGCCAGGTGTACGAGCGAGTACACAACCCCTCGTACCTTGGCAGCTTGGTTAACAATTACCCGATTGGGGTGCATGGGGCCGTATGCACGAGTCATGTACCCCGCACAAGGCTACGAATTCCACACGAGGCTGGTGACGTAATATCTTTACCTCCTGGCTGGTGCCTGGTCCTGGGGTGCCAGGCCACACTATAAGCAGCTTTCTATATTTTATCCCTCTCGACTGCTCTAATCCCTAAACCCCAGCGGACAATACGAGTAGTCGAGTCCTGTGTGCACAACATGGCCGCCCAAACACAACCTGAAATCATCCTCTACGACCTGGCCTGCACCAAGAACGTCTGCTTCTCGCCCGCTGTCTGGCGCGTCCGCCTGATGCTCAACTACAAACGAATCCCGTACCAGACCATCTTTGTCGAGTTTCCGGACATTGAGCCGACGCTGAAAGGGCTGTGAGTGTTCGACCCCTTGTACAATTTTCTCCTTGCCATTCCCAGCTCCATACTTTAGATACCATGTCCCTCTTCCACCACGAGCTAGAGAGGTAGGCATTCTCCCTCACTTGATGACAACCCTGCTATTAGAGGCATCGCCCCCTCGAGCGGAACCAGTTCGTCATCCCAGATCAAGTACACCGTGCCGGCGATCCACCACGTCTCGAGCAACACGTCCATGATGGAGTCGGGCGCGATCGCCCAGTTCCTCGAATCAACGTACCCGGACCCGCCGGTGCCGTTGACATCGGAGCTCGGCCGGGAGATCGAGACCCAAGCACGCGCCGTGGCTGGGAAGGTGTTCCGCGCGTCGATATTACCGCGCGAAGTGCACATCCTGTCGCCCCGCGGGCAGGAGTACTTTCGGCGCACGCGCGAGGCTCCGCTAGGCGACCACCGCCGGCTCGAGGACCTACTTGATGAGGCCAAAGAGGACGAGAGCTGGGCCGCTGTGGACGACGGCATGCGCGCCGTGGGCGAGCTGATGCGCACGAACCGCGCTGACGGGCCCTTTGTGCTGGGTGCCCGTCCCAGCTACACCGACTTCTTCATCGCTGGGTCGCTCCAGAACGCGCGGGTGGTGGACGAGGGCGTGTTTCTGCGGAATATGCGCTACCCGGGCTTCAGGGACGTGTATGAGGCGTGTGTGCCGTACATGGAGAAGAATGATTGAGTAGAGATCCCATAGGGCGGTATTGAGCGATGAAATTGCGGCCCGTCAGTTGTATAGACAGATACCTAGATGGTTACGATCAGTTCTCTGCTCAACAAATAAAATTAATAGATAGATTATCAACAAAAATTCCTCCCGTGAACGAGGAACGTATAGATGGAGCCACCTAACCACTACCGAGGACTTGCATAGCCATCCTACCACATGCCACCTTGTACCTACCTACCCACCCACCTACCTACTACTAGATATCCCCATGAACACATCTGTGTATACACATGTCGCCATGCATAAAACATTCATACACCATACATAAAAACCCACCACATTTACATTACTTGAGCCTTCTTTTACTGATCCTTCTCGCTCCTCGCTTACCGACTTCTTTACCTTTTTGGCTTCTAGGAAAAAGGATTCCCGCATTCTGCCTAAAAGTCCCAACCATAATAACCACCGTATGACCCGAAGTATTACCCAAAGTCGCCCCAAAGTTGGGGCCGATGAGGTACTGGGGCTTTCCTTGGGCTCTTGGCCCTGGGTCGTGGGTCCTTGGTTGACACTGATTACTCCGCTACTACCTCGTATAGTCTGGGCAGGCAGGTTGGTAGGGTATCATCCATGCCCGCCAAAGTACGAGGTACAGTACCTGGCGAGCTGGGAAGGAATTATTCTCCCGCCTCCGGAGTTTGCCCTTTTTGGCCAATTGCAAAAGTTGGGACCGCTGCGCTCCAGAGCACATCCACAAACTACAGACGGCTCCTGATGTGATAGGCCTCCAGGGAAATGTACCTCTTTGTAGGAATTTCTTCATATTCCCAAACCGTGCTCTGCGTGGAATCAATGTCTGAAAAGCAAAATGCTTGAAAAAGGCCTTGTCTGCTGCTGATAAGTAAGTCAGGACCAGCGGGAAAAGGAGATACAAAATCTGGTCAAATAGTCGCCGTCACACGACCGACATCATGAAGTTTACAGAAGGGATGTGGCGGACCCGGTCGGGCGTGTCTTTCAACTGGATGGGCAACGTGGAGCGGCTTCACGTCGATGAACACAACGCCGTCGACCTCCTGCTCACAAAGACGCAGAGGAGCCGGGGCGACACCCTCAACGTTGGCACCCTCTCTGCTCGAGTCCGCACTCCGCTCCAGGGTGTCGTCGCCGTGAACTTCTCCCACTGGACCGGCGAGGAGGATCGGGGCCCTCATTTCCCCCTGTTCGAGTCGCCGACGACCCCGGAGATCAACCACTCCAAGGGCCGATCGCTAGACTATACGAGTGGACCGCTGGCCTTGTCCGTCAACACCGCCCCCAACCAGCTGGCATTCACATACTCGTCCAACTCGAAAAGACTCACCGGCCACTCATTGCGGTCCATCGCCGTGGTGTCGTCCTCGGACTCGCCCAGGTACAGGATCGACGAGGGCATGTACGCGCAGCAGGACAACTATATCCTCTTGGAGCTCGACCTCTCGGTCCACGAGAAGATCTACGGCCTCGGGGAGCGGTTCGGCCCGTTTGTGAAGAACGGGCAGACGGTCGACGTCTGGAACGAGGACGGCGGGACCAGTTCCGAGCTGACGTACAAAAACGTCCCCTTCTACCTGTCCAGTCGTGGATACGGCGTCTTCGTCAACAACCCGGGCAAGGTCATGCTGGAGATCCAGTCGGAGCGGACCACGCGGGTCAACATTGCCCTCCAGGGCGAGAGCCTCGAGTACATGGTCATCGCGGGCCCGTCGCCCAAAGACATCTTGGACCGCTACACGGCCCTGACCGGTCGTCCTGGATTGCCGCCGGCGTGGTCCTACGGTCTCTGGCTCACGACCTCTTTCACCACGTCGTACGACGAGCAGACGGTCACGTCGTTCCTCGAGGGGTTCAAGTCGCGGGACATCCCTCTGAGTGTTTTCCATTTTGACTGTTTCTGGATGAAGTCCTGTGGGTATTCTCCGTGGCAGATTGGTCCTTCGATCGCTTCCCTTCCGTTTTGAGTTACATTCTGCAGCTGTAAGCCAACCAACATACTGACAGCCGAGTGAATAGTTCAATGGTGCGACTTCCAATTCGACGACGAAAACTTCCCAGATGCCCAGGGCTACCTGCGCCGCCTGAAGGAGCGCGGCATGAAGGTCTGCGTCTGGATCAACCCGTACATTGCGCAGGCGTCGCCCCTGTTCCTCGAAGGGAAGAAGAAGGGCTACTTCATCATGCGCGCTGGCACGCCGCGGCCGACCGTCTGGCAATGGGACAACTGGCAAGCCGGCATGGCCGTGGTGGACTTCACCAACCCAGCCGCGCGGGAGTGGTACGCCTCGCACCTGCGGAGGTTGATGGACATGGGCGTGGACAGCTTCAAGACCGACTTTGGCGAGCGCATCCCTTTCCTCCCGCACCAGGTCACGTACCACGACGGCAGCGACAGCGTGCGCATGCACAACTTCTACGCCTACCTGTACAACAAGACCGTGTACGAGGCGATGCAGGTCAAGGGCAAGGCGCCGTGTCTCTTTGCGCGATCTGCTACGGCCGGAGGGCAGCAACTCCCCGTCCATTGGGGAGGAGACTGCGAGAGCACGTTTGAAGCCATGGCCGAGACGTTGCGCGGCGGACTCTCCCTCGCGCTCTCGGGCTTTGCCTTTTGGGCTCACGATATTGGTGGCTTTGAAGGGCTGCCCGATCCAGCCCTATACAAGCGCTGGGTCCAATTCGGGCTGTTGGGGAGCCACTCCCGTCTACACGGCAGCTCGAGCTACCGCGTGCCTTGGATCTACGATCCAGAGAAATACCCGGGCGAGGATCAAGCCTGCAGCAAGGTCCTGAAGGAGAGTGCAGAGCGGAAACTGGCGCTGATGCCGTACCTCTTGCGCGCGGCGCTCCAAGGCCATCTCAAGGGCACGCCCGTCATGCGAGCCATGTTCCTCGAGTTTGGAGAAACCGACATGAACGTCTGGCCTCTGGACACCCAGTATATGCTCGGCAGCGAGCTCCTTGTCGCGCCGGTATTTGATAAGGGGGGAGAAGTGACCTTCTACGTCCCGTTCTCTCGGGCAGACGCGGATGCCACCCCTGCCACGGAGTCCAAGTGGCGGAGTTTCTTTGACCACGGCAAAACATATGAGGAAGGCCGGTGGTACACGGAAAAACACAAATTCGATACCTTGCCGCTGCTTATCAGGCCTGGAGCTGTGGTCCCATACAATCCGACCCTGAAGGCGCCGGATGGAGACATCTCCACGGGTCTGCAGGTCCTAGTCAACGGGCCACTAGCAGGTGAAAAAACGGTCGAGCTCGTCGAGGCAGGGGACGTGTCGCGGGTATCAAGGACGTTTACCGTCGATCAGAGTCTTGTAATCAAAGGGATAGAAAGCGTCCAAGTTCTGGATTTGTCAAAGGCATAGATATCGACCAGTTTGATCGGAGACTCGAGGACGTGGTCTTGTGGTTTGAGCGTGTCATTCGTACGATAGACCAAAAATAGAGTAGAGCCAACCTGGAATCAGTAGAGGCGCCGTGGGATACATCGAGTACTCAATATCTGATCCTTGTCAAGCCTCTTTGGTTATCACAGGAGCGGGTGCATTGCAGTTTTGGATCCGAATATGTGACGACAATGAACAAATGTGGGAGGAACGGACCCGCGGTTGACCTCTTCCGAGATGCAGAACGAATGACAAATGTAGACCGAGTATACGTAGGTACATAACTACATATCTTAATAGTATGTGGCCATTACAGAAGGAAAACTGTACAAACCTGCCAAACAGGCCAAACAGGCCAAACGAGTGCCTGCGTGCCCTGCGTGCCTGCGTCTGGGGCAAAGGAACGCGTTTTCTACCCAACGTGGCCGCCCAGACCGCCCATTTGATCAATTTGGTGAACAAGCAACAGTCGAAAAGGTGTCGTGCGAAAGAATCGCCATGGGTTCCTCTCTGAGGACGAGAAGTTGCCCCAAAGGCAGCATCATGAGACCTAACAACCAACTGACAACGCTTTCTCTACTGCTCTTATGAGGCATGCTCTACCTGCGGCCGACTTGACCCACTGACCAATCGTTACTCTACCGACGTCGCCTCAAATATGGCGAGGTTTGGAACCATCTCAACTTCCAACCTGGGCCCGAATCTGACCAAGTCCTAAAATGCGGACGACCAAAGCACCGTGCCAGAACCAGAATAGAACGACATCCTAAACGAAGTTGGTCTTCTCCACTTGGCGATCCTTCAAGTCGCCTTCCATCCTGCCCATGCCACTGTGACAAGATCCTCTCCAACTATGGGGCATATTCTGGGTTATCTTCCGGCGGGAACCTCGGATCTGACTCGTTTTTGCCCCAGACCGAGCCAACAACGTCCCACTCCCACCGAAGTTGTACCGTTACATGAGCGCCCCAGGAATTCCATTTCGAAGAGGATTGGCTGCGACTTTAGCCGACATACAAACGACAGCGGGATATCTCACGAGGGAACGTTGAGTGTCTGGCCCCGGATAATCAATAGGTGCCACCTTTGCCCCAATTTGGGATAACAGCTCTTGGTACCTTGCGTGATATGAGGAGGGCGGACTAGGCGGTTTCCACAGTGAAAAGCCGGGGCCCCATGGTTGCGCCCAAGAAACCCCCCAGAGTACTGGTTCAATCAGCCGAACCCCCGCTCCTCCTACCTTTGGCGACTATGGATTGCTACTATCAAAAGGACAAGCTTTGAGACAATGTAGCATTCTTCATGGCATTCTGTCGCTACCAGTTCTGCTTTTGGAAACTGCCCGGTGGGTTCGGCGATGAGGACACTCTTCGACCAAGTCGCTTGAACAGTAATACGCAGCTACTCTCGAAGCGAACATTGCAAATTACCCGTCAGAGTGGTCTCACGTATGGCTCGTCCGTCAAGAGGTGTCCCGGCTCGATCGAAGGAGCTGTCTGGGCCTACACCAATTGTGAAATTGAACATCCAACGGGTTGGTTACATCTCCACCGTTGTTGGATAATGTCTCTGGACCGTTCCAAGGGATCCTGCTTGCATCCGGAGAATATATAAGGTCTGTGACCCTCCACTCTTGTGTAAATCATTGCCAGTTCTCAAAGAATTCCATCATTCTTATCTCAACTCCCACAGCACAAGGGACGAGTCATTCCCTCTTCACCACCTTGGTAAGAGATGGCCGCCGAACAGAAGGCAGGAGATACAATCCACTTTGAAACATCGGACGATGGACTCGGTTATCTCAAGGACGTGGGTCTCCACGATGCTACCCTTGCCAGTGGTGCCCTCGAGGGCACTGCCCAAGAGCACAGCATGGGTGTCTTTCAAGCTTTGAAGGCGTACAAGCGCGCGGCATTCTGGTCGATTCGTAAGTTGAGCCCCGGACTCCAGACAGAGGTATCTGGCCAGCCAGCGAGTTGGATATCTGGTTCTCCTCAGAGCAAAACTAAGTCCTCGAGCAGTCATCTCCACCACCGTCGTCATGGAGGGCTACGACGTCACGCTGTTAGGCTCGTTCTACGGCTATCCGAGCTTTCGACGCAAGTACGGAGAATTTCTGAACGAGGAGAGCGGCTACCAGATCTCGGCCAACTGGCAGCAACGCTTTAACTGCCTGGGTGCCTTTGCCAACATTATCGGCGCTTTGTTGAACGGTTGGGCCACAGCCAGATGGGGCCACCGCAAGGTACTCATGGTTAACTTGTTCTCGCTGGCTGGGCTCATTTTCATCGTCTTCTTCGCCCCTACCATTGAAGTCATGCTCGTCGGACAGTTCCTCTGCAACATCCCCTGGGGTGTTTTTGCCACGACCGGGCCCTCATACGCGGCTGAGGTCACACCTTTGGCTATTCGAGGGTATCTCACCGCGTACGTCAACCTCTGCTGGTGCATTGGGCAGTTTATCTCCGCTGGTGTCCTCAAAGGCCTCGTCAACAACACGACGCAGTGGAGTTATCGCATAGCTTTTGCGATCCAATGGATTTGGCCGATCCCGCTCTTCCTGGCTGCTTGGTTCGCGCCGGAGTCGCCCTGGTACTTTGTCCGAACGGACCGAATTGAAGCCGCCAGAAAATCGTTGGAAAGGCTGACCCAGCCAGAACACCATGGCGAGATCGATGCCACTATTGCTATGATGGTTCACACGAACAAACTCGAGCTCCAGGAGCGAGCCGGTGTTAATCTCTGGGATGCTTTCCGAGGCACAAACCGCCGGCGGACTGAGATTGCCTGCATGGGCTTCCTCTCCCAGATCACGAACGGCGGCGCACTCTGCTACAGCGGATCCTTCTTTTTCCAACAGACCGGTATCAGCGCCAATGCCGCGTATGCCATCTCGTTGGCCGGGACCGGCATTGCTTTTCTGGGTACCATCATCTCTTGGTTTTACATTTATCGCTGGGGTCGTCGCATCATCTGGCTCACTGGATTTACCTGTCTGGTGGTGATTTTGTGGACCATCGGTTTCCTGGCTCTGCCATCACAGACCAAGAGTCTTGCGTGGGGACAGTCGATCCTGTGTCTTGTCTGGCTGGGGGCGTACTCCATGACCGTGGGGCCCATCATCTACACACTCGTCGCCGAGATTGGCTCAACTCGCCTCCGGACGCAGACGGTGGTCCTGGCGCGCAGCACGTATTATGTTGGGAACATAATCTGCGGTGGACTGCTTCAGCCTGAGCTGATTTCTCCGGGAGCATGGAATGCCAAGGGGAAGACTGTATGTTCCGCGAATTCCCACATCATTTCTTTATTGCTTTTCCATTGCCATGTTCTTGCTGACGTCTGATGACTCAAGGCTTTCTTCTGGGCTGGCCTTGCGACATTGACCTTGCTGTGGGGCTACTTCCGCCTGTTTGAGACCAAAGACAGAACCTTTGGCGAGCTGGATTTCATGGTAAGAGAAACACGCTCCGATTTGGCTGATTGGTACACTGTCGTTGCCGTGCGCTGACCAAGATGGACGGTTACAGTTCCAAAACAATGTCCCAGCCCGCAAATCTGCCAAGTACCAGATCAGAGAGGAGGAGCTCTATGCCGCAGACAGCGAGGAGAAGAAGTCGTCATCCCAAGTGGCCTAAGACGGTGTCTGGTCTGGTTTGTTGCCAGTGACGACGAGGAGAGACGAATGCTGCATATTTGCGGCTATGCAAACGCACGAAAGTTGGTCCTTGATGGAGGAATCTATACCATCTCTATACCATAACTCAATGACATGAGAACGTGTTGACCTGCCCATTCAGTGCTACCTAGCCACACCCTCCGGACAGTCTGACTTTATCTTGTACCAGTCCCACTTTGCAGCCTCACCTAGACACCAAGCCGGGTTTATTCTGACTAGACCTTTCTCTTTTCTCTGTCTTCTATAGTCGAGGTGGCATCTTCTGCCAGAGATGAGGTGAAGTGGTAGAACGCAGGCGAGGCTGTGGAGAGGTCGGCCCGGTACGGTAGAGGATGTAGACCGCTAGTGCAAGGCATGGCGAAGGGACTTTACGGGTGTGGTAGTTAGTGTTTTGAGGATAAGATGGCGTCGAGGTCTGGACCTTTTGATGATCCTTGTCCCCGTCAGAGGTCAATGAGAAGAGCAGGGACATGAGGAAAGTGGGAATTGTGGCGGAAAAGAGATCCGTCGGCCTCGTCGTCTCGCCTCGGGCCATTTCATCATCGGAGCGTCATAACGTTGACGTGGGAAAAGCAGCCCAGCCATTGGAATGGCTTCACGGTGGAGAAAAGGTGAGTTGGTGTGATTGAGGGCGAGTAAAGCAAGGAGTGAGGCACATCACATCAAGATGGGAAATAAATCCCTTTATAAACATCATCACTCACACCTCTCCTCAACTCATTTTCCTCACAACCTCCACCTCAAAACCTCAATGCCGCTCAAGCCTCACTGCATAGCTGTTCAAACATACCTCACGCCCACCTCAGTTCGACTCGGTGCTCACCGAACTCGCCTTCTTCTCTCATCTCTGCATCACCCGCCCATCACGACGGCTCAGCCTCGCCTCCAGACCCTGCAACGTCACTTCTCATCCTCGTCGCCCACCATGGCATCAAACGTGAACTCGCGCAATCAGTCATTCAAGCTCGACAAACTGTTCGACGTCTCTAACAAAGTGGCCCTCGTGACGGGCGGCGGCAGCGGCATCGGGCTGATGATCACGCAGGCGCTGGCGACCAACGGGGCCAAAGTCTACATCTGCGGACGGACCGAGGAGAAGCTCGAGCGGGTGGCCGAGCTGTACGGCCAGGACATCCCCGGCCAGATCATCCCCGTGACGGCGGACGTGTCGCAGAAGGACGACATCAAGAGACTCGTGGGCGAGATCTCGTCCAAGGAGAAGTGCCTGTGCATCCTGGTCAACAACGCGGGCATCTCGCTCAACACGCAGCAGACCGAGGCGTCGTCGGCCGAGGAGATGTCCCAGAACCTGTTCGACGACGCCGACGAGACGTTCGACATGTGGACCGACACGTACCGGACCAACGTGCCGCAGCTGTTCTTCATGACGACGGCCTTCCTGCCGCTCCTGCAGGCCGCGCACGAGCACAACGACAACTTCTCCGGCACCGTCATCAACATCACCTCCATCTCGGGCATCGTCAAGACGGCCCAGCACCACTTCGCCTACAACGCGTCCAAGGCCGCCGCGAACCACCTCTCGGTCATGCTGGCCAACGAGGTCGCCCAGAACGGGCTCAAGGTCCGCATCAACAGCATCGCCCCGGGCGTCTTCCCCAGCGAGATGACCGCCGGCGACAGCGGCGGCGACCAAAAGTCCCACATCCCCCGCGAAAAGTACGAGAGCAAGGTCCCCGCCCGCCGGCCGGGGGAGGACCACGACATGGCCAACGCCATCCTCTTCGCCGCCACCAACCAGTACCTGAACGGCCAGACCGTCGCCGTGGATGGCGGCTATATCCTCAGTGCCGGCAGTGGGCCGTAGACGTTGGTACCATGTGGTGCTCAATGTACTCGCCACGAGAGGTATAATGCAACCGAAAAAGGTCCAATGCAGCCACCAACAAGAGCGTACCCCCCTCGTGCACTGGTCACTTACCTAGCCATTCATAGCATATGTCATTTACATGCCATTTACATGCCATTTACATGCCATTTACACGTTTCGATCGACGCAGGAAATCGGTCAGCAGGCTTGTTGAAATTCAAGAGCTCACCGTTTCCTCATGAACCTGGTTACCGCCCCTACATATCTCACTCACCGACAAGGAGGGATATAAAGCATAAGCTACAACAGACGTGTGGCCAAAACATGATTATTTAACAGATGGATAAGATTCGACAATAAAAGATTATCTATCTCTTATCTATCTATTCTATTGCTTGACTCGATTCTCTCCTGAGCTATAGACCAATGTCTCTTGAATGCTTGGTTTTCGTGTGTAAGTGTCCAACATTGAACTGTATCGTCTCCTCTCATACACTAGCCATGCGTTATTTAAAGACATGAGAACCCAAGAAGGGACAAGATAGATTTGAGCAAAGAAAGTTCGGAATTTGGTATCAGTAGGGCCACTAGACCTTGTCGATGGCATTTTTCTTCTCCTCACCAACCTCATAGTTTGCCCCGTCAGTGCTCAATTTTGTGTCAGTATCTGGCCCATCAGGCGAGCAGGGTTTGCTTTCGTCCTGCTGGCTCGCTGCAGCCTCTTTCGCTGCCTTGGCCGCGGCTTTTTGAGCAGCTGCAACCTTTTTCAGATTCTTCCACTCCATGGCCAAAGCCCCAAGGATGGTCGCCGCCGATGCAGCCACACCGACATAAAAGGCAGTTCTCAGCGCGTCATTGTACGCGACGAGCACGGAGTGCAAGAGCGGTGGCGGCACAATGCCACGAAGATCAGTGGCTCCCACGTGCGTGACCACATCCGCGTTCACACCCGGAATTTTCTCCAGATCGGACGCAAGGGTGTTGTCGAATATGTTGTTGGCCACGCTGACAAAGATGGAACCGCCCAACGTCTGCGCAAAGAACATCATCGATGCACCCGTCGCCACGTCCTTGCGGGCCAGTGCAACTTGTGCAGCTACACTAGGCTGTTGCATGCCCAAACCCAGACCTAGCCCCCAGATTGCCTGATACCCGATCCACTGTGGATGAGGTGTGGTGGTTGTAAAGGTGCTAATGAGCCCTCCGCCAACGGACGTCAAAATGCACGACAGGTACATCCATTGCGTGAAGTATCCAATCTTGCGGGTTGCAAAGCCAGCGAGCATGGAGGAGCAGGTGATGCCCAAAACAGCCGGAAGATTCATGATTCCCGAGTGAACGGCCGAGGCACCCTTGATGGCTTGGAACCAGATAGGCAGAAAGTAAACTGTGGTCATCATTCCTGACCCGCTGAAAAATGCATATAGCACGCCAGCGGCGACGGAGCGGGTTTTGATGATCCGAGGGGGGATGGTAGCGTTCTCCTGAAAGACATGTTGCAGGTAAACGAAAATGCTGAAAAGTATTCCCGAAAGGATCAACAAGACAATGATGCGAGCGTTGGACCACTCGTATGTGATACCTCCCCACTGTAAGGCCAAAAGGAGGCAGACAATAGAAGGAATGAAGACCGCTGTCCCAAGAGGGTCAAGTTTCTGCAGTTGTTCCTTCAAAGGAATTTTGGTTCTTTTGGTGGCGCCCTCTGGAAGCTGAAGTACAAAGAATAGCACCACCATCATAGCACCACCGATGGGAAGGTTGATGTAGAAGCACCACCTCCAAGAGATCTTGTCGGTAAAGACGCCGCCCAGCAAAGGTCCGGCGACCGAAGCGACTGCAAACACGGCGCCAAAGATGCCGCTCCAGGCAGGTCGCTTGTCTAATGGGACGAGGTAGACAATCATTGTGATGGCCCCTGAGAAAATGCCTGCGCTGCCTATCCCGGCAATCGCACGACCGATTATAAGTGCGGTCGAGTTTGGAGCAGTGCCGCAGACTAAAGAGCCCAACTCGAATATCGCGATGCAGGCAATGTATACCGTCTTAGGGTTGTAGAAGGTGTAGATCCGGCCGATGAAGAGTTGGAACGCAGACATTGTGAGGAGATAGGCTGATGCATACCAACCCACGTCTGCCAGGGAGTTGAAATGGTTGGTGATGACGGGAATGGCTGTGGCGATGATCAAACGGTCCTGGCTAGCTTGTCAGTTCTTGAGACGAATGAATGGGAATTTCTGATGCTATTACCAATGCGACCAGGAAAGCGGTACACATCATTGCAGCAACAATGACAATAACCTTCGAGAGGGGAGGGTATTCATCTTGGTTGTCAGCTTCAACGCTGGGAGGAGTGGCTGGTTTAGAAGCCTCTCCACTAGGGTGGTTCTGCGAGTCTGTGGATGGCTCCTTTTGCGCCATATGGTTGAAGGCTGTAAGTGATCTGGATTTCCTGTAATTGTAAATTATGAAAGTTGCAGGCCAGGTACGAATGCTTCAACATGAGAATGGCGAAGAGGACGTTAATATTCGACATGGGTCTCGTGTTCTCCTCCATGACAAACCTACCGTGGGTGGTGTATTTGCGAACAGGCCACAGGCAAATGGACCAGTATACTCTCTCGGACGCGAAAAAGAGACTGAATGAAGCAGCCATACTGAAAGCGGCAATGTAGCAGAACCATCTCTTCTGATCCAAAGCGCCGGTCAACGGGGACTGGAGGAGTGGATGTAAGTCGTGGAGACCGAGATTCGGGCCCGAGGACCGAAGCTGCGTCCGAGTCAGTGCACAAAGATGGACCTGGGGCAAATCAGCTCTCGGATCAAGTTGCTCAGCAAGGACAATGGCTGCATTCTTTGAGGTGATTGTCCGCGAGAGACGTCTGCAGTGGAGTGAGAAGTGAAGTGAAGACGCAGGGTGAGGAAGAGACGCAGGCAGAACAAAGATGGTGAGGCACTAATTCGGTGTCAGACGCAGCCCTTTTTCCCCATTGGCTGGAAGTCTCGCTTCTCTATTTCGCGAGTCTCTGTCTCTGTCCCTGTCCTCCACTTCACCATCACTTTACCTTTGTCACAAGGATTTCTTTCACGTTCACAACGCCAGCTTGAGTGAGATCTTCTCATGCAGAAAATGATACTATGCCCTTTCATGAGCCGAGAATAAGATACTCCAAAAGGGACACGCACTGCCGGGAATGTTTTCCGCCTCAGAGGCACCGTTTGCCCGCCCACGTGAAATGCTTCAGTGACATCAGGATTCAAAATGACGTTGACCTCCATAACAATGAAAATTCATAACTACGAAGCCTCATCTCACCCATTCCTCATTTCCTCGTTCGAACTTCCTAACACCTGACATACAGCCAACTTCTTCTCGCGGAATCATGGAGACAATTAAAAACACAGTCAAAGAGGCTACTGGTGGCAAGGGCCAATTCGAGCAGGGCTTTCTCCCACCGGTCTCTCACCAAGATCCTCCCGGGAAAGAGGGTGATTTGCCCGTTGAGGCTATTCATGATAAACTCCCAACTGCGGACGGCGGGTGGCAGCCATACAAGGCGGCTGGAAAGTTAGAGGGCAAGAAGGCTCTCATCACTGGTGGAGACAGCGGCATTGGACGGGCGATAGCGATTTTGTATGCCATGGAAGGTGCCGACAGTTTCATCGTCTACCTAGCAGAAGAAGAGGAAGATGCTCAAGAGACCAAGCGCCGGGTCGAGAAACTTGGACGGACGTGTCATCTCTTCTCCACCGACCTTAGGCGACCCGAGAATTGTCAAAAGGTGGTAGACGCCGCGCTGCAGGCCATGGGCAGAGTCAACATTTTGGTATGTGGCCCAAGTCCTGACTTCTAGTAGGTGCAGCCTGCTGACCCCAACACACAACACACAGGTCAACAATGCCGCGTACCAGATGATGCAGATGGACATCACAGACATCTCCATTGAGCAATGGCACAAGACATTCGAGACGAACATCCACCCATACTTTTACCTTGCCAAGTTCCTTGTCCCACATATGAAGCGTGGTGATGCCATAATCAACAACGCATCAATCAATGCTTACATCGGGCGACCCGACCTTCTAGACTACACATCTAGCAAAGGAGGCAAGTTCTCCCCTCAATCAGCCTGGGTAGTTAAGACCATTCTAACTGTTGCTTGGCAGCAATCATCTCGTTTACGCGCGGCCTCGCAAACCAGCAAATGAGCAAGGGCATCCGAGTCAACGCTGTTTGTCCCGGTCCAGTATGGACGCCCCTCATCCCGAGTACCATGAACGAAGACGCGCAAAAGCAATTCACCTCGCCCCTGGGCCGCCCTGCACAACCGAGCGAAATTGCCACGTGCTTTGTGTTCCTGGCAAGCTCGGACAGCAGCATGATTAGCGGACAGAGCTTGCACCCGAACGGCGGGGTGATTGTGAACGGTTGACCCGATAGCCTAGCCTAGGTGTGGTTGACAATCATGGAGGTCAACGGTTCAACATTGGGCTAGAATAGCGGTGGCGGGTGAATGACTCTTCGAATGGTCCCTGTGGATAAAAGGAGGCTTCTTTGCTAGCTAAATGCAGACTGGCATTTCCTTGAAATAATACATTTAATGTGCTAGATATAAGCTAGCTGGCCACGTTGTCGCAACTCCAATACCCACCCAACCCTAGCCACACTTCTTGCACAAGTATATCCAAAGTTGAACAACCATCATCGACCTGCTACAGTATGCATAGCATAGCTAATATGCAGGAGAAGATATCATTATGTCTGAAAATACATTATAACCCGGTTGCCCGTACGGGACAGGAAACCCGTAGAGAACAATAACCCTGCATAGAACCGAAACGCCGAAAGTGAGCAATGGGTATCTGAGTATCTAGGTATTCTAGGTATCAAGGTAGGTAGGTAGCCAGACCACAAGCAGAGAAGCCGCGAATTACATCGACGTGAATAATCAGGGGATCCATTCCCCCTCCACGGTGCATCCGAAGTTGAAAGGTACGTCGACAACAAGGACGTACATATATAGTTGAAGATAAGTATCTTGGTGGGAATTGAAAAATGGCCCTCTTCCGCATCCATTCAATCCACCCGGATTGGGAAGAGCTATGGCTCGCGTATCGCCGTGCTCTTCTTTATTGAGCGGTTTGGCTGCAGCTTTCGATTTCTGGCTTCGGGGTGATCAGTCACCGACAAAGGCATCTTGGTTCAGTCGCATGCCGTCAAGACCGTCAAGCTGAACCGCTTCTCAAGCTGCTCAAGCAGCGACAACGCCAGGGCTCTGTCCTGCACCGTAGCGACAGTGTGCCGGTGCGTCGTCTCCGGAGGAAAAGACTCGTCGTAGACGGACGAAGGTGGTGACGGCAACGAGGCCTGTGCCGCGAAGTCTGGACACGGAGAATCGGCCTCGGACAAGGACATGGCCAAGGACATAGAGGACCATGACGAAGAGGTCGAAAGTTGTGCGCGTGACATCCTCCGTGACTTTGCCATGGCGCCAGCGGCGGCAGGACTCAAGTACTCTGGCACGGCCGAGAGAGAGAAAGATTGGCGTTGGGTGGAGGCCGCGGTCCGCAGCACGTACTGGTAGGATTTCCTGACAGAAGATCTTCTTCGGGCGGAGGATCTGCGCGGAAGAGGAGGCACGGAGGTCGTCATGACACCTGTGGTGGTTGTTCCCGCTGCTGCTTCTTCCTCTTCCTTCATTTCGTCCTCCTCTTCGTCTTCATCCTCTTCATCCGGTGAAGCAAGTAGGATGGCCAAGTCTCGAATGCTGATTCCTGCAGTCTTCTCCTGGAGCGGAGGAGCTTCCAGTGCCATCTCCGAGGGTGAAGTGCTGGTCTCCGATAGAACGGGATCGGGGTTCTCGTTCAAGACGGGAGGCGAATGCTCGTCAAGCGTCGTTGAATACACAGAATCGCCATCCTGGACTTCTTTCGTGTCCGGAGATTCCTTCTGAGGCTCTGATGCGCTGTCAGGGATCTCGCTGACCTCGTGATCGTCGGAAGTTTCGCCTGTAGATTTCGCCCGTCTCCAAAACATGAAGATGGAGGCTTGTCGCTTAAGGACGTCGCAGAGCCTCTCGAGAGACGACGTCATCCTGCTAAACCAGTGCGAATTCTCCTTTCCGACGTCCGGTTCCCCCGAGGCGCGCAAGAACTCGGCCATGACGCCCGAGGTCTCGTCGACTGAAGACCTCAAACGTGCTACCGAAGCGGTCTGCTTCTTGACCTCCTTACGCAGCTGGTCCAGGTACTTCCTGTCAGCCTTGGTCTCGCAGTTTTTGCGCTGTTGAGAAAGCTGGGCGAGCAACAGGTTCAACTTTTCTGACATGAATTGCAGTTGCGATTTGAGGGCTTCAAGAGCGCTTTGGCTATCACCCATTCTCTGCACAAGATCGGCCATTCTCCGTTCAAGTAAACCCTTCAGCGACTTAAAGTCTTGCTTGTTGGATCGAATTGTCCAGAGCACTTCCTGGACGTCTTTGCGATAGGTCGACACGCAGTCGCCGTAACTCTCAATCTTCTCGAACATAGTGTCAAGCCTGGGCAAGACGAGCCCAAATCTCTCGCTGAAGGTGCCCCTGTCAGCCAATTTCCGCATATAACTGTTTCGAGGGTGGGCTAACATACCATATTTCGAGGAGAATGAGTCTATCCATGTCGTCCAAAGCAGCTTGGGCTGTTTGCTTCACATGTTCGATTTCCACAGAGAGCTCATCCCAAGTCCAGGCGGCAAGGTCGTCCGTCGCACAGTCGTGGTCAGGGCGCTCAAATAACAGGCCATGTCGACTTTTGAGATATTCTTCGAAGTTTTGCCAGGCTTGCCCGAGCGCTCCCAGATCAGCCTCCCACTCAGCTTTGCGCGGATGGTCGTCGCAATCAAGAATATCTCTGACATAACCTCCCATTAGATGAAGTTTGGGAAGTAGGTAGTGTTGTAGATATTGCAAGTCGACCTTGTGCTTCCGTTTGGCGCCTTTGTGCAATTTCAAATTCTGTAGGAGTGCGTGAATCACTTTTGCGGCATCGCTGATGTCGCCTTCACACTGCCTGGGATTAGTGACAGACATGATGAGAACTGTGCTGGGCATGAAAACAAACAGCTACGGGATTTCTCAAGAACTGCCATCAAAAGCAGTAGAAAGAGGAATATGGGAAATGTTTTCCAGACATATACCCGCTTGTCGCACAGATACCGGTGGGCCTGTCCAAAAGCAACAGATCGACCACCCCCAAGAATCTGGGATTGCTTCAATTATGCAAGGCTGAAGATGATTGTTGTTGGATGTGATTCGGCCATAACTTCCGATTGTTGTGCTCTTGGTGCCAAATGCCCCGAGATTGGGGTTGGAAAAGCACAAGAAGCGGACAAAAGCCTTCGACCGAGCAGAAATATTTGCTCCAACTTCCGAGAACGAGGCTTCACAGATTGAGCGGTCCACACTCAAAGATAAATAGTCCAACCTACCGTGCGGAACTGGATGATGGCATGGAAACAACCCCGCCAGTTGGGCCATGTTCTTGAAGAAGGATCAGCAGGCGAGCCTACTGAAGAACCCCAGCTTTTTGGGCACTTGCTAGCTCAAGCTTAAGGGACTGGACATAGCCAAGTCGAGTCTTCGCTGAAAAGTCGATGGATGGTGTAACTCGGTCGCCTGACTAGAGGGAAACTCCACTGCCTGTAGTTAAGGCAAAGTTCATAGGCAAGATGTGGACAAATAATGAGAAAGTCATCTTTGAAGGACGTGTATCACCATTGTTTTGACAGTGAGGGGACGATCAAAGTCGGTCCGAAGTGCATAACTCCACACCGCACACGAGGGTGGAAATGACCAGTAGCGAAGATCTTCGTCCCTCAACCACTGCTGAGTGGGCGCAAACGTTGGTGCAATTTACAGATTCATTGGCTATTGAATCCACCAGAGCTTCTTCGTGGCCTAGTTGGGTGACTAGGAACAACAGACTGCAGATCCGCAGGGCAATATCAGGGCAATTAATTTGATTGAGTCGGACTTATATATTCTCTTCAGAAGACGATGAAGGAGAAGACTGAGAGTGGTTATGAGAAGGGAGACTGATCAAGAACGCGGTCAAGTTCTCTACGCGTATTAATACGCGTACTGACCCAACGCGGAAGCTGCAAGTGGATACAGATGTACCTGCTGACTAAAATATCACGTGCATCAGATCAGTGTCTGCATGTGTCACGTGCTGCTTGGCACCGATCTGTTGGCTGTTCGTATCTGCTTCGTATCTTCTTCGCTTCCTGAATCGCAAAGTGGTCAATGACCTTCTCTACCCTGCGTCCAATTTGCCGGCTGCCTGATTTTTTCATGTCCAGCTGCAGCTTCAAGTCCAGCCAATAACCATCATTCTTCCCACATCGTCCATCTCATATATCAGCCAATTTTGAAGTAGAGTTGCATTTCCTTCTCTGCTTAGATTTACTACTTTCTTTCCCGTTGAGGATCGACATGATAGTTCACATGGTGCTACCCTCCCTTTGTCACTCGCGCAGGCAATTCCCCAACATCACGCGGAAGTCAGGCGTCTTCTTCACCTGCATGTCTCTAAGAACATCTGGCTAAAGACATGAGCGCCGCTGGACCTTCTCCGGGGAAGGCATTCTCCTGCATTCGGTGCTTTGAGCGCAAGGTCAAATGCGACAAGCAGAACCCCTGCTCGAATTGCGCCAAGTCCAATGTCGAATGTACCTTCCGTATTCCGCCTGCCCCTCGCCGCAGGAAGAAACGTACACATGAGGAGCTGCTACTTGCCCGACTCAAGAAGTGCGAAGAACTCCTCAAGAGCAAAGGCGTTGATATCGACAATGAACTCACTCCCACTGTGCCTTTGGCGTTGACAACAGTTGAGAGTCCTTTGACCTCGCAGCCTCTAGGCTCTCCACAGCAGCTGAGCCCTGCCGCAGAAACTGTCATCAGAAAGCAGCGCGAAATCTTCGCTGCGTACCCGCCCGAGCTCAAGAAATCCGGCCAGTTGATTGTGGACCAAGGGAAATCCCGCTTCATTGAAAACCCTCTTTGGGCAAGTGTATCTGACGAGGTGAGATTTCTCAACATTTGCCAGGGCTTCTCGCGTTTCGAGCGGGAAAAAAAATCTCTTATCCAGAGACACAGATCTTGTCCTCGGGACGTGTTCTCTGTATCGTCGATGGTGAATGGCTGATCTGGCTTCTGTAGTTCCGACAACCCAATGAAGCTATCGCCGAGTATTCCGAGGACGAGGATGAAATCGGCTCTCCCATTGAAGAGAGCGCCGACTTCATTCTCGGCTATACCCCCTCTAGCAATCCGGTCCAGCAATTACACCCTTCGCCAACTAATATCCTCGTCCTGTGGCAAATCTTCCTGGATAATATCAATCCAATGTCCAAGCTGATTCATCAACCAACTCTCCATAAGACACTGGTTCAAGCCTCCTCACATCTCGATAGCATACCGCGAGGTTTCGAGGCACTGATGTTTGCCATCTACAGCTCAGCCGTCTACTCGATCGACGATGACGAGTGTGAAATGAAGCTTGGTGAGCCTCGAAAGATTCTGCTCGCAAGATACCGACACGCGACCCGTAAAGCCCTTGCCAGGGCGAGATTCATGGCAACGTCAGAGCTGGTGGTCCTTCAGGCGTTCTTCCTCTACCTTTTGACCATGCGCGAAGACTACGATGCCCGAACCACTTGGACTTTGGCCGGGGTGGCGAGTCGCATCGGGCAGGGCATGGGACTTCATCGCGATGGAACGAGTCTGGGGGTCTCGCCGTTTGAGACGGAAATGCGTCGACGTCTGTGGTGGCAAATCACGACCTTGGATTTCCGGTCAGCAGAGCTCAGTGGCTCTGGTCGATCCGGTGATTTCTCCATGTCTGATACGCTGATACCCAGCAATGTCAACGACGAGGACATTTACCCGGATATGAAGGAGCCGCCAGTCTCTCACACACGACCTACGGAGATGATATCATGCCTTCTGCGCTGCGAGCTCGGTAACTTTTGGAAGGAGAAGTTCAAACAGAGATCGACTGTGGCTCTTGAGCACCTGCGCATTGACTCGCCCTTTAGCAGTTACCTGGAAGAGAGGGATGCCTTTATCAACGAGCTGGAACAGCGACTGGAAGAAAAGTTTCTGAGATACTGCGACCCGTCCAATCCCATACAATTCATGGCGATCATAATCGGGAGAGGAGCCATCAACAGCATGAGGCTCATGGCCCACCATCCCCGCAAATGGGCCAAAGAAAAGGATGTTCCTCCTTCTGAAAAAGAGTATCTCTGGAACATCTCGATGAAACTTCTCGAAGGCATCAATTTGGCCCATTCGTCCAAGCAGTTGCGGAGGTTTATGTGGCACACCAGAGTGTTCTTTGCATGGCAAGCCTTCATCTACATTCTCAATGAACTCAAAGAACGCACACTTGGCGACGAAGTCGACAAGGCATGGCAAGAGATCGACGAGATCTACCGGCATCATCCTCAGTTTGTGACTGATTACAAAAAGCCGCTGCATGTCGCAGTCGGGAGTCTATGTCTCAAAGCCTATAGCGCAAGGGAAGCTGCACTGCGTGAGACTACCCGTGGTGTTTTCCCGAAGGTGACGCCCGAGTATATCAGGATCCTCCGCGAGCAGCGCGAAAATGGGCCGCTCATGCGTGCTACGACGGCCGCTACGGGTTCGTCGGTCAATGCGCCCGAAAATGTCGATAACGCGGCCGTCGGTGACAAGAACAGCGAACAATACTCGACTGGCATTGGGTGGGACACTGCTCCCTTGTCGGAGCAATCGACCAGCAACTTCGATACTTCCCAACTCCCTATGGGTGGTTTCTCTGGCGGCGCGGGGGCACCGCATCAGCTACCGCTCCCAGCATTTCAGCCCATCCCGACGCCTCTTGCGGGAGACGGCATTATGCTGGCGTCGCAGCCGACCTTGGCGCAAGACCTGGATGTGGGGGATATGCCCATGGACTGGGCACAGTGGGATATGATCATGCAGGACTTTGATGGCCAGATGTCATATCGCGGCTGAGTGACGGGGGATGATTCTTGTGTTAGGGGCTTTGTATGATCATCTAAGAGAAGGTTTTGTTGTCAATTTGGCTGCCCGCGACCGATGACATGAGGTGAAGAGCATGTATACACGACCAGGGACGACGACGACGATGATGACACACTTCGCTCAATGGATTTGCGAGGAGGGAGGATGCATACACACATATGTACATGTATACTGAAGCAATGAAAAACAGCTCAACTCCCATCCTCGCACGTCGACTCTTTACTTTGTGTACTTTTATTCCTCAAGGGCAAGGCTGAATGAGGCTGACGAGGCTGACAGTTGGACGTCAGATAAGGAAAGTCTGCCGAAGACTATCAGATCACGTGCTGCGCCAAGACGAAACTCGCCCTTTTGATGGCCCTCAGCTTCAACTCTTCAACTCTCACACCTCGTGTTGCTTCAGCTACACTGTCCGCATGACAACCAACAGACACGAGCTTGTCCCACGCACGGATCGACTAGCTGATATGCTCTGTCCGGCTGGCTGCAGCTAGGCAAACTTTCTTGACCGGTTGCAAGCCCCCTGCATGAAGAGCTCTTTTGCGAATCATCACCGTTCAGCTGAGGACAAGAGCCTACGGCTGCGGGTCACGACCTGCTGCAAATACCCACACACTCCATCTCCAATCGAAGCCTAGATGCTGCTGCTAGACCGCCTTCGTTTCCCCTCTCTGCGTTGCTTGAACGAGGCAAATGCCCCTGCAGCTGAAGAGAAGGTGGTGCATTGAGACCACCATTGTAACACTCAAATAGACAAAGAGGTAGGTTGTTGTCGAGTACAAAAAGCGTCCATGGCGCTATCTAAATCGGTCATTCTGTGGCTCTTACACTCAAGGAGAAAAAGAAATTCGAAGTACTCTCTCACAACATCTAGAGCATCCTCCTACTCACTGTTCAGTCTGTAGACTCGAGTGGCGAAGCAACATGACATCAACATCCCGTCCCACACCAACAAACCCAGACCCAGCGGACTTTGGTCCCAATGTGCACATCTTCGACCCGTCGATGCCCATGGCTGACATCACCTCAACCATAGTCCCCATCTTCCAGGGTCAGGACACCAACCAATTCGGTCCTGAACGCCATGCCTATCTCTTCAAGCCGGGATCATACAATCTCAACGTAGATGTGGGCTACTACATGACCGTCCACGGACTAGGGCATTCGCCGAACGATGTGGCGATCACAGGTGGCGTACAATCGTTGGCAACCAGCACCGAAGGCCTGGCACTGAACAGCTTCTGGCGTGGTGTCGAAAATCTCTCCATCGTCCCTACGACCAACGGAGATATTAGCGGCTGGGCTGTCTCCCAGGCCACCTTCTTGCGCCGCGTGCATATTGTTCACGGACAGCTGTTTCTCTTCGACTGGCGTTATCCGACCAACTATTCCAGTGGGGGATTCATTGCAGACTCGGCTATTGATAATCAAATCATTTCCGGCTCCCAGCAGCAATTTGTATCGCGCAATTCGACTCTCACAAAGTAAGTCCATTCATCACCCCGGATCATGGAGCGATCCCTCAATCACGTCGTATCCCCTAGGTCTGCTCCGCTATTGGGTGAGAAATATGTTGCGAATACGACACAGACCATCTGCACCAGCACTTTGGAAAATTGACGTTATTCCTGCTGGAAGCCGCGTCTCATGGCCACTCGCTAACGTGACATGGTGCTAATTAGATGGATTGGCGGTGTCTGGAACATGGTTTTCGTCGGCGACGAGCAACCTCCATCCGGATCATGGCCCGATCAACCTTTCACGGTGATTGATAAGACCCCTGTCATCCGTGAAAAGCCCTATCTCATCTTCGAGAACGACTACGCCGTGCAAGTGCCGAAGTTGAAGAAGGACAGCCAGGGGACAAGCTGGTCTACGGTCCAGGACTCGGCCACAACGCTACCCATCAGCCAATTCTATATTGCCAAAGCGACCTCAGATACTGCCGACTCGATCAACGACGCCCTTCACCAAGGCTACCACTTGATTCTCACACCCGGCGTCTATCATCTCTCCAGAAGCCTCGAGGTCAAATACCCCGACACCGTCATCTTAGGTCTTGGAATGGCCACATTGGTCCCTGACAACGGCACGCCGGCTATGGTCATCGATGACGTCGACGGCGTATCTATCAGTGGGATCATCTTCGATGCGGGTCCCACACGATCTTCCCAGCTTCTGGTCATAGGGGATGCGAGCAGTTCAAGTGACCACAGTACAAATCCCACTGCATTGTTCGATCTCTCCTGCCGCGTGGGGGGAGCAGCAGCAGGCTCGACACTGAACTGCGTCACCATCAACTCCAACAATGTAATCCTCGACAACATCTGGATCTGGCGCGCAGACCACGGCAACCCTGGGGCGGTTGGTTGGACCGTGAATTCAGCTGAGAATGGACTGACGGTTGCGGGTCAGAACGTGGTCGCCTACGGCCTGTTCGTAGAGCACTTTCAAAAGTTCCAGACCATTTGGAACGGCAACGGTGGCCAGGTTTATATGTACCAGTCGGAGATTCCCTACGACATCCCCGACCAGAACTCGTGGCAAAAGACCTCGGGCGGCAAAGGCTATGCGTCGTACAAAGTAGGGGACCATGTCAGCACCCATATCGGGAAGGGCCTCGGGATCTACTGCAATTTTGACAACCAGGTCGAGCTCGACAATGCTATTGAGACGCCGACGGGATCCGGCATCCAGATGAACCACTTGACAACGCAGTGGCTAAATGGGAAGCCGTTTAGCGCCATCAACCACATCATCAACGGGACTGGTGATCGCGTGTACGACAATGGCCGGAACTTGAATGCAAAGTCGGCTACATGAATGGGGCAGTCCGATCATTCGGTTAGAGTCCGTTATCATAGCTCCAGGAATGAGCATGCAAGCGGCGAATATTTCTTCGAGGACGTCCTCTTTTATGGTAGAGTACTCCAAGAGGCAAGTGTGGAGACACCTTCATACAAGCATCATTCGGCTAAAACTAAGCTTAATCTTTTTAAACTTTTGACTAGCGGAGGTTTTATCGGGCCTAATACCGAGTCTATGCTGGCCATTATCAGACTATATGTAACGAGTTACCGAGTGCATACGCAATGTGCAATGTGCAATGTAATGTAAAGGAGATCATCGCACGGCGCGTGGTCGACAAACCATTCACAGCGCCTAGGCAGACTGGACCTTGGTGAAGATGTTCTTCTTTTGGTAGAAGGAAAGAGACATGTTGGTGGGGGAGAAGAGTGGATTAAAGAGACACGTAGTGAAAGAAAGGAATACACACACACACACACACACACACACACACACACACACACACACACACATATTCTGGGAGGAGAAAATGATCCAAAAACCTGACTTTCCTTAAAACTCCAACACCCACACTAGAGGCTCACGCAGTGATCCGAAACAGAACGACAAAAAAAGACGGGTTTGCGAATGCAACACTGGCAGGTTGGCAGGAAGGCTGGGTTCTAGCACAT